>NW_024070186.1:117251048-117664145 GCF_014754425.2 Oryx dammah
TCCTTCTCCAGGGGCTTTTCCCAACCCAGGGATCAAACCTGGATCTCCTGCACTGCAAGCAGATTCTTTACTGACTGAGCTACAAGGGAAGCCCATTGAAGTATGCTAAATACAGAAGTCCCAATTTGGTCTAGTAGTAATAACGAAAGTAATGAAGCATAAATGTCAAGAAAAGTCCCCCAAGCTGTCTTAAAGGGGAAACCATTGGTTGTGCATTTGGGGCAATACTGCAATCTGGATTTAGAGTTGATTAAACATTTTTTTCTTTTTTAATAGACCTTTCTTCCCAGAGAATCCAGAGTTATGATACAATTTTATTTTTTTTAATTCTGCCCAATTTGCCATTGTGTATTTCTGTATACCTGTGTGAATTATTTGTTCACTTGCTAAAATTTCAAAGCCTTTGATTCATAAAACCATGCATTACATTTAATAAGCTCCTTTTTCTTTTCTTGGAAATTTTTGCAAATACTGATGAGCTCCCGTAATAAATTCAGTTAATGGTTTGGTTTGCCAAACAATACAGGTGAATCATAATTTTCCTTAAATTTTATCAAGTGAAAAAGAACAAAAGCAGCCAACCACCTCCAGAGTAATTTCAGAGGTATTTTCTGTATTTAGATGTTTATGAAAAAATGCTTTCCTTTAGTCAGCTTTTCCCCCCTTTTGTTTTAGATATAATTAGATGTCACAGGTATTAGTCCAGTAAACTTCGCAGATACTCTGCTCAGTATACTCATTGTGGAGCAGCTGGCAAGTGATCTGTATACTTGTTGAGACCTAGTTTTACGGCCAGAATTTTCTGTGGGTTATTTTTCCATTTTATTATGTTGTCTGATTAACAAAGATCTTTATTAAAAGCATAAGTATATTGATTTATTCCCATATAGGATTATAAAAATGTTATATAATTTCAATTAAAGTCTCTGAATATTTTTGAGTCTCTTAGAAAGTGGTGACTCTTTTACTGAATTTTGGAAAACATATGTATGTACTACGGGGACCCCTATATTTTCCAGGCAAGAATACGAGAGTGGATTTTCACTTCCTACTCCAGGGGATATTCCTGACCCAGGGATTGAACCTGGCTCTCCTGCACTGGCAGGTGGATCCTTTACCAACTGCACCACACGGGAAAGAAAGGGAAAGAAAGTGAAGCCGCTCAGTCGTGTCCGACTCTGGGCGACCCCATGGACTGCAGCCCACCAGGCTCCTCCCTCCATGGGATTCTCCAGGCAAGAGTACTGGAGTGGGTTGCCATTTCCTTCTCCAGGGGATCTTCCCGGCCCGGGGATCAAACCTGGGTCTCCTGCATTCCAGGCAGACACTTTAACCTCTGAGCACCACATGGGAAGCCCTGTATAAATTGAAAGCAACAATAAAAAAAGGAATGGTGGATATTTTCCATATGAAGAGTAGTCAGACCATTCAGAGGTGATTAGGCTTAAATAATAAGGCAAGGAAGCCTCTCCAACCTGGCTTATATATTGGTTTCATTGTGACCAGGTAAAGGAACTTAACTTTAAATGATTGATTAGTAAATATATGTACAGAGGGTCAGCCTGATATGGTTAATGAGATTTCAATTAATGTTATATGGTAATAGCATAGAATAAACATTATTTTCAATTGTCTATAAATGACACAGTGTATGTTTGCCACTAGCCTAAGCAACTATAGTCACAGAACCAAGTCTTTGGTTAAAAACCAGCACCCCACACATGTGGGAGAGAGGCACTCCAAACAGAGGAAAAGGTGATATGCCTGGCTTAACAACCAGCTCTCCAAAGCAAAACAAAACCAAGCAAAACAAATAACCAACTGAAATGCATATTTGTAGTGTTCACTGATTTCTATGGTGTAAGTTCCCCTTCACGAACGATTTCAAGCTGCTAAGAGAAAAACATCTGCTTCACTGACTATTCTAAAGCTTTTGACTGTGTGGATCACAACAAACTGTGAAAAATTCTTAAAAGATGGGAATACCAGACTACCTTACCTGTCTCCTGAGAAAATTGTTTGCAGGTCAAGATGTAATACTTAGAATTGCACATGGAACAATGGACTGGTACAAAATTGAGAAAGGAATACATCAAGGCTGTATATTGTCACACTGCTTATTTAACTTATATGCAGAGCACATCATGCAAGATGGTGGGCTGGATAAAGCACAAACGAGTCAAGAGGGCAGGGAGAAATATCAATAACCTCAGATATGCGGATGACACCACCCTTATGGCAGAAAGTGAAGAACTAAAGAGCCTCTTGATGAAGGTGAAAGAGGAGAGTGAAAAAGCTGGCTTAAAACTCAACGTTCAAAAAACTAAGATCATTGCATCCAGTCCCATCATTTCATGGCAGATAGATGGGGAAAAAATGGAAACAGTGAGAGATTTTATTTTCTTGGGCTCCAAAATCACTGCAGATGGTGACTGCAGTCATGAGATTGAAAGAAACTTGCTCCTTGGATGAAAAACTATTACAAACTTAGCATATTAAAAAACAGAGACATCACTTTGCCAACAAAGGTCCATCTAGTCAAGGCTGTGGTTTTCCCAGTAGTCATGTACGGATGTGAGAGTTGGACCATAAAGAAGGCTGAGTGCTGAAGAATTGATGCTTTTGAACTGTGATGTTGGAGAAGATTCTTGAGAGTCCCTGGGACAGCAAAGAGATCAAACAAAGATCTAAATCTTAAAGGAAATCAACTCCTGAATATTCATTGAAAGGACTGATGTTCATGCTGAAACTCCAATACTTTGGCCACCTGAGGCAAAGAGCCAGCTCATTGGAAAAGACCCTGATGCTGGGAAAGATTGAGAGCAGGAGGAGAAGAGGGCGACAGAGGATGAGGCAGTTGGATGGCATCACTGACTCAATGGATATGAGTTTGAGCAAACTCAGGGAGAGAGAAGCCTGGTGTACTGCAGTCCATGGGGTTTCAATGAGGTGGATGTATATATCAGTTCAGTTCAGTTCAGTTCAGTCGCTCAGTCGTGTCCGACTCTTTGCGACCCCATGAATCGCAACACTCCAGGCCTCCCTGTCCATCACCAACTCCCAGAGTTCACCCAGACTCACGGCCATTGAGTCAGAGATGCCCATCCAGCCATCTCATCCTCTGTCATCCCTTTCTCCTCCTGCCTCCAATCCCTCCCAGCATCAGAGTCTTTTCCAATGAGTCAACTTTTCGCATGAGGTGGCCAAAGTACTGAAGTTTCAGCTTTAGCATCATTCCTTCCAAAGAAATCCCAGGGCTGATCTCCTTCAGAATGGACTGGTTGGATCTCCTTGCAGTCCAAGGGACTTTCAAGAGTCTTCTCCAACACCACAATTCAAAAGCATCAATTCTTCGGCGCTCAGCTTTTTTCACAGATCAACTCTCACATCCATACATGACTACTGGAAAAACCATAGCCTTAACTAGATGGACCTTTGTTGGCAAAGTAATGTATATATATCCAAAGTTATATATATATATATATATATATGTAAAAGCATATATATGGGGCTTCCCTGGTGGCTCAGAGGTTAAAGCATCTGCCTGGAATGCGGGAGATCCAGGTTCAATTCCTGGGTTGGGAAGATCTCCTGGAGAAGGAAATAGCAACCCACTCCAGTACTCTTGCCTGGAGAATCCCATGAAGGGAAGAGCCTGGTAGGCTACAGTCCATGGGGTCGCAAAGAGTCAGACATGACTGAGTGACTTCACTTCACTTTACTTCATATATATATATCCCAAATGCTATGTTGGTGCATTTTTGTTTTCTAAAATAAATACAGTAATGTTAATAATTTTATACATGTATTTCCAGGTTAAAATATGATGATTAAAATCCCTCTTTGATAAGAAATAATTTTCTGAGCAAGGCATTTATTACGTCAGACTGTCAGTATTGTCACATTGAAAATGAAGGGAGGCTTCACGTTCTCTAAACTAAAATAATGTAAGATCATCTCTATTTCCGTAATCTATATTCTCCAAGAAAACTGTTACAATCATTTATAAAGATCTTTGAGCTGATACTACATACTAAGCTGTAAACGAAGCACTAGTGACACAGAAGAAGAAGACTCGATAGGACCTACTTAATAGGCACCATCATCTAAAGGAGTTGTTAAATTTTACTCACTGTACCCAAGTTACAGTGTGGGTATACAATGGCAGAGTGATTTATTCCATCAAGCAGATGGCCTAGAGTGGATGTTTTATAGAGATGGTAGTGCTTGAGCACTTTAAGAAAGAGGGGTAAAACTCACAAAAAGGTCATGTATATCAACTTCTGTTACCTTTTTTAAAAAACCAAACCCCCTCCAACCATACAAAAAACAATATACCTATACATGTATAGAAGGCATAGTTAACGTACCAATAATTCATATAGCTCTATTTTACATATTCAAATTATTTACAGTATCCTCAAATGTCATTTATTTCAAAATAATAAAAAATTAAAATGCTTAGAGAACTTATATTTTAATTGTTTGTATAAAAAATTCTATGGTATACCTCTCCCAAATCTAGAATTTATTAAATTGTTGAGCTAATTACTTCATTTTAATTAAGTATAATACATTTTTGCAAACCCATCAAGTAACAAATATACTTAAGAAAATTAGGTAAAACCCCCTAAGTTTTCTAAGTTCATGGTCTTTTGTTATGAACAGAGAAATCGGAATGTGACTGAAATATACTAAAAATTTTAAAAAATAGCTTTTATAACTTGCCCAGCTGAAGCTAAAAACTATTCATTTCACTTTAGTTTACTTGACCTTTCAAACCTTGTGGGCCACTACTTCCTTCCGTGTTCAGTCCACGTTTTCTCTCATACCAGCGTCTCTTTAGGGCAGTTCCTCAGGGTTCTTCTTGTCAGAAAGAACACTATATGCTGGGGTGTCTCAAATTTGTTTTTGAATTTCTACTCTCACATACACCACTGCCTCCTCAGGCCATCTCCTCTGTTCTCACGGCTTCAGTTATTAAGTATGTGAGGAAAGAGACATCTCCAGTTCAGTTTTTTTTTTTTTCATATGTTCTTCTGAATTTCTCATATAGTCAAAAATCTCACTCACCATACTCTGCACAACAAAGTGCTTCAGTTCAGTTCAGCCGCTCAGTCGTGTCTGACTCTTTGCGACCCCATGAATCGCAGCACGCCAGGCCTCCCTGTCCATCACCAACTCCCGGAGTTCACTCAGACTCCCGTCCATCAAGTCAGTGCTTATCTTCATTTATTTCTTCTAACAGAAAATCATGCCCCATGAAGATGTGTCTAGGCATCCGGATAATGTTCTTGTTTTTTCTCCTCATTTGTTATGTGTTTAATCCAGCTCCAAAACAGTTTTTTTTCAATGTCAAACAATGTTTGTTCCTATCAAAACAAATACATAAGCATATGCAAGAACATTTGCCTTTTGGACAGTACAAAAGACATGTAATTAAGAACAAAATTACTAAGAAAAAAGCTATTTCAGTTTGAAGTGGTTTGTTGATCTAGTAGCATCGAGAGGAACTACAGGAGTTGTAATTGCTACCATTTTGCCCATGACCATAATTTACATATGCTATCTCATTGAATCCTCACATGAAGATATATTTTATATCTTTAAATGATTTTACTTTCCCACTGCTTCTCTCATTTTATTAGATAATATCAGGATATTCACAATTACACATAAAACCCATTATATCAAATGGCCCTTTCTCTATCACTAGATTTCAGTGAATCTTAGGTTGATATTTTTCCCCAGTAATTCCTATCTCTCCACTTTGTTCTGACCTCTGTGAATCCAGGAATACCTAGTCCCCAGCACAAAGCCCATGTATCCCATACCTCTCTTTTTCCAGTGCTCCGTTCTCAACCTGAGTCATCTAAGCTCTCCATAAAAACCTTACTAAGGATTTTTTCACAAATGTCAATATAAACTCACTCAGCTTTAATTACAGTTACGTGTTTTAAATTCAAAAAAGAGCATGCCTGAATGCTCAGTCACTTCAGACTCTTTGAGATACTATGGACTGTAGCTCTCAAGGCTCCTCTGTCCATGGTATTTTTCCAGGAAAGAATAATGGAGTGGGTAGTTATGCCCTCATCTAGGGGATCTTGCCACCCAGGTACTGAACCCATGTCTCCTGCACTGCAGGCAGATTCTTTACCGCTGAGCCACTGGGAAGCTTTGATTACAAGGTAAGTTGAAAACAGAGAATGTTTCATTAAAAAAAGGTTTTGTATGTTTTCTGGTGTTTAAAATAGTAATATATCTGGGAAATACATTTGTAATCAGGCTGTGACTCTCTAGGACAGTGTGTGACATGATGATTAAACAGAAGTGACTTGAATCATAAATATATTAATCTGGATTTGATGTTGGTTTATAATCTGTTTATAAAATTTAAAATCAACATAATTTGTCTTGAGAAAACAAAATTGTATGTTTCCTTTCCATGTCCATAAAATGAAGAGTTTTTTGTTTTTTTCTGATCACTTCATTTTTTATACAGCAGACACGTAAATCTAGTGGTGCTCGTGAGAAATAGTTACACCTTAGTAATTTCACAGCAAACTGACTTCTTTAAATGGGCAGATGTTAACCCCCAATTCAAACGAAGCTGCAAGTTAAAGTTTCATAATAGTCCATCTATAGCTCCATTAGTATTCATTAACCCCCAGGATGCTGTAAGATTGTCAGGTTTTGACCAAGTCATTTTCCAGGAAATATTCTCCTAGATGTTTTGAAATTTTCCTTTGCATCTATTCTTCCAGATATTTGGGGATTTTCATTTGCATCTTAGCAACTCCACATATTGGCTCCAACATACCACTGAGAAAGAGTGTCATTGTTCCTAAAACATAAGCAACAAATCCTAAGTCCTGACTGAAAAGAAAATTATATTTTTTTTCATGTATGTGTGTGTGTTAGTTGCTTAGTTGTGTCCAACTCTTTGAGACCCCATGGATTGTAGCCTGTCAGGCTTCTACATCTATAGGATTTTCCAGGCAAGATATTGGAGTGGGTTGCCATTTCCTTCTCCAGGGGATCTTCCCAACCCAGGGATTGGACCCAGCTCTCCCTCATTGCAGGCAGACTCTTTACCATCTGAGCCACCTCCATCTCCACAGCGATTCTGTGAGTCCTAGAGTGCTCTCTTAATGTCATAAAATGCTACAGGAGTATGTCATGATCCGATCATATTCTTTTAATGCAATAGCTTGTTAAATGCTATTTCCACCTTCTCACTTTATTTCTTCATCCATTTTTGATCCTGTGATATTTCATGAGATATATCTGGCCATGACAAGTACCAATTAAAATCCTTTTGATTGTTTTCCATTGCCCTCAAAATAAAGACCAGATTCTTTCCTTGGACTTTAAAACCCTGCCTTATTTGATATTGCTTCCCTCTCTTTCGCTTTGTTCTATAACACTCATATGAAATCCCTCTACACTCAGCTACTATTAATTTTTTTCAGTTCTTTTACCCGTGCCATTTCCTTATCCCAAGGCCATCCATACATACTGTCCTATCAGCAAAAATGTATTTTCTTGACTTCTACTTCACTTCTGTTTAAGTTAACAAGTAGTATTTGTTTCAGGCCTCAACTTTCCCTAACTTCCTTTCTTTCTAACTGTGACTCTTTTGATTCTAACATCTGTCTTTACTTTGGAGTACTCACAGGTTTTGTTTTTTTTTTTTTAATGAATGCCTTTTTTCATAAATCTGCCTTAACTTAAAATATCCTACAATTTAAAATGAGTTTTAATTAATCTAAATAGATAAACTAGTTTCATATTTATATATAATTTAACATTTTTATTTTTGTACTAACGGTATGTGAGAATTGTTCTATTAGACAATATACAAAAATAATTCAATTTTTTATATGTTTGAAGGAAGTGCTGACAAGAGAGCCAGGGAAAGAAGAGAGGGAGCAAGCGAGAGAAGGAAGAAGAGAAAATGCTTTACTATTTTTAATTTTCAAGAAAATAAGAACAATAAACTAAGCATTTTTTATGCCAGAGAACTTCTATGTTCATACTGAAGTGTAAGGTTTACTTGTTAGAACAGTTTAAATCAGGCTTACAGAAATGATGGTTAAACACAGCTGCCAACAGCCACCTCCTAACAGAAATCGACATAGAAAATGATGCTTTATTTCCCTTAGAAAATTGTCTTCAACTCAGCAAAATTTGGCCTGTTTAATGTATGATGTTAAACATATATTGATCCAAAATACACATTTCTTCCAAGAATAATGGAGTGAAGAAATAAAGCAATAATAAGAGATGACTCAAAACCAAGAAATACTTTTTAACTGAAATATTGAAAAATGAAGGAAGGTATTTATATTTGCTAAAATGTCCAGAAGTTATTAATTCTCAAATTCTCTTTGAAAATAGAAAAGACTCTATGATTATCCCCAGGGGAAAATGTTTGTGGTTTTGATACATGCATTAACTGTTTCAAATCAAATATATATGCTTCTTGGTACATTTTTGGACTTAAGTAATTAACATGCTTTCCTGAGATGCTAGATATGCTCTTAGAGAATAGATTGTTTTTATTTTAACATTTGCAAAAAATATTATTAATCTCTAACTTCTAGAAATTTTACATTTGAATCCAGTCACATGTACATCCTCACATTTTTCTCTTATTTTCCCGTTTAAATGCTTATGGGCTAACTGAAACTGAAAGAGAGGGAAATGGAAGATGAAAGTAAGGTGCTTTGCAATGAATGCATATTATTTAAATCCACCAGGTTATAGTACATTGATTTTAGCATGAGTATTTGTTGGTTATATAGCAGGATTCTTCATATTTGAGAAAAAGTAATAAGGAAAATAGGAATGAAGACAGATGACAAGAGCTCTCTAATATATCACATCCTAAACTTGAAAATCTAAGAATTTTTCAGGGAAAATATTGTCTTGGAACTCGAGTGCTAAATCATGTTGAACTAGAATGTTCAGTTCAGTTCAGTTCAGTTCAGTCGCTCAGTCATGTCCAACTCTTTGCCACCCCATGAATTGCAGCACACCAGGCCTCCCTGTCCATCATCAACTCCCAGAGTTCTCTCAGACTCATGTCCATCGAGTCAGTGATGCCGTCCAGCCATCTCATCCTCTGTCATCCCCTTCTCCTCCTGCCCCCAGTCCCTCCCAGCATCAGAGTCTTTTCCAATGAGTCAACTCTTCGCATGAGGTGGCCAAAGTACTGGAGTTTCAGCTTTAGCATCATTCCTTCCAAAGAAATCCCAGGGCTGATCTCCTTTAGAATGTTAGTGACATACAAATAAGCAACTTTGGTCTAAAATCTCCTTGCACATAAGCCTTGTACAACAAAACATAAAGTCAATATAAATTTTAAGATGAAAAAATTGAAATTTTAAATAAAATCAGATAAATGGCTAATATATAATGACACAGATGATGCTGTTTTGGTAAAGCAAACTTGAACTTCAAAACATGAAGAGTACAGACAGCTACAACAGTGTGTTTGTCTATCTATGTACAGTCAGTTATACTACAATGTTGGTTTTAAAAATGCAGATTTGTCTCAAGATGAATGCTATAATAAGCAATAATAAAAACATAATGCAAATTTAATATTTGCTTATAGGATACTCCCATGAAAACCATTACATGAATGCAGAAAGCTGTAACTGGCCAACTGAACTCAAACAAATAGAGTATGCATTTCAAACATCCCCCAGGCACCTCAGTCCAACTTCTTTGTTCTGAGACACACACCCATCCACATGAGGTGTTATAATCTTCCATCTGTTTATAAAGTAGCTCCTTTTAAATGCTTCACAGTAAGTCCAAAGCTGCAGTCCTTTGGTACTCACTTCTACACTCAACACCTTAGGTATATCCCTAAGGTAAACTACCTTATATGTTGTAGTATTTGTGTATTTCTTAACCATTTCCCCACCGCTAGGTAAAACTGCTTTTATTATCTTCTGATATTTTTAGTTGTCATTGACAAAGGTTTTTAGGGTTATGTCCCTAAGTCCAATTTTCCAGTAGTCTTTTCTTTTTGTATGTAGAGATTTTGCATAGAGAAGTGATTTTCAAGGACACATATGTTACATTACAGGCTTCTCTGGTGACTCAGTGGTAAAGAATCCGCCCGCAATGCCAGAGCTGCAGGAGCTGCTGGTTCGATCCCCGGGTTGAGAAGATCCCCTGGAGGAGGGCATGGCAACCCACCCCGGATTCTTGCCTGGAGAATCCCATGGACAGAGGAGCCTGGTGGGCCACAGTCCATAGAACACAAAGAGTCAAATATGAATGAAGCTACTTGGCAGGCACGTATACATATTATACTACAGAACTGACTGTCTTGGACAACTCAGTTCTCCTATCTTATTTCTATATCCCAAGTCCCCATAAAATTTTTACAAATTAGGGCACTATGACTTATGGTCTTCATCAGGAAGGAAGGCATGATTTATATGTTTAGTCCACTTTGATTTTCTGCATTTGCCTAATAAAATTAAAATATTGTATTTGGCCCCCACAAAATTCACAGATATACTCAGGACCCAATGGCAGTACTTGACTAAAAAATAGTTACATTAATGATTAAGATCATTTGATTGTTATCTTAGTGATTAATTTTTTTTTTAGATTGTCTTCCAAATTTAAATACAACAGGCTGAAATTCTCTATATTCTCAAGCTTCACAAGCCATCATCTTGTAGATTCTGAAGTGGTCTGGATTTCACAAATACCTCATTAGATTTTCAAAACATAACTTAGTAACAAAAGAAGCAACAGTTCATCCTTCTGACTGTAACTGTATTTTCATAGTTAATTCTAGATTAACCACATCTAGGAAGATAGAGATGACTATTACTGTTTTAATCAGCTTGAGCTGCTATTAACAAAATACCACAGATGGTGGTTCAAATAACAGAAATATATTTCTCACAGTTCTGGATGCTTGGAAGTCCAAGATCAAAGTGCTTATTCAATTCTCAATAAGGGCCTGCTTTCTGGTTTGCAGTCAAGTACCTTCTGGTTTATCTTCACTGAGTAGAAAGAAGAAGCTCTCTCATGTCCTTCCTTTTCTTATAAAAGTGCTAATCCCATCACTAAGGCTCCATTTTCATTATCTCATCTACCTGTCAATTTGCTGTTGTTGTCTGGTCACTAAGACATGTCTGATTCTTTGCCATCCCATGGTCTGTAGCCTGCCAGGCTCCTCTGTCCTTAAGATTTCCTTGGTAAGAATACTGGTGTGGGTTGTCATTTCTTTCTCCAGAGGATCTTCCCTACCCTGAGACTGAATTCGCATCTCCTATGTGGCAGGTGGATTCTTTACCAGGCGGGCTTCCCAGGTGGCTCAATGGTAACCTATCAATACTTACCTCCCAAATGCTCCACCTCCTAATACCACCACATTGAGGGTTATGGCTTCTCCATTATGAATTTTGGGGGATACATTCAGTACCTAACACTTCCTTTCCTGTATCTTATCTTCATCGACCTCTCAATTAAAAGTATCACTGACTTCCTAGATTCTGGATTCATATGTTATCTGGTTTATATGCATCATTTATATCAGCCATGGTCATCATATTTGTTCAAAAATTTTCATTTATGTATCCTCCTATACTCTGATAAGAAACATATGCTTCAGGACATTGACATTTCTGTAATGTGTATGTAATCTGACAGGTTTTAAAACTTACACACTCTTCAAAGCTATCAGGAAAAATATAAGGAATAGAGCTTGAATTAATTTCAGCTTGAATTAATTACTCTAATTTTGTTTACCTCAACTTGCCCGTAGGTACTTGATATTTATGAGAATAATTCATGCTGTATAAGTAGAGCACGTGGTAAGAGAAAAGTGATGAGATCAGAATAGGAGAAAAAAAATGGAAATGGTAACTACAATTAATTGGAAGAAAGCTCAGTGCAAAAGTATGTCTACAGGAGAAAAGAAATAACAGTTATCAAGTTAAAGTTGAGATAGGAAATAAAGGACTTTGGGTGGTGTTTAAAACCCACAACTATGGCAGCAATAGAGATGAGTCACATGAGATATGTCTTCAATGTATGATATCATCAATACGTTGCAAGAAATTCCCCCAACTAAAGCTCTCTGTGCAAGCTAGGCCACTTCAGTCATGTCCGACTCTTTACGGCCCCATGGACTGTAGCCCTCCAGGGTCCTCTATCCATGGGGATTCTCCAGGCAAGAATACTGAGTGGGTTGCCATACCCTCCTCTGAGGGATCTTTCCAACCTAGGAATGCAATCCAGTTCTTCTACATTGCAGGCAGACCGTTTACCAGGGAAGCCACCACTTGGGAAGTTCTGAAAGACCTTAACATTTCCTTGTACAGAGTTGCTTCTGAGATGATTTAATTGACCTTAATTATAAAATGTACCCATAGATCAGTGTTACTCAGGGTAGAAGTAGTGATAATAATAGATTATCCATTTTAAAACATAGCATTCAAGTCAGATAATTGCATGATATATTTTTGTGAATAGCAAGGAATCAAAGAAAAAAGCTTCACAAAATCTACTGCTGAAGTAGAGGTTTTATATCTAAATTTAGGTTCCTTTTCAGTACATTTTACTGAAGAAAATGTACTTTATCTATGTAAAATGTACTTTATCTATCTAAAATCATACGTTGTTTGAATAATAAGAGAAAACTGAAAACTTGCTTTTATAATTTCTGAAATAAATCATTGAATTTCCAAATAAATTACATATCAAATATTTATGCCAATCCAATAATATAAAAAGTAATTTTTGATGAAAGTTGTTAATTAGTGATGATTAGTACCTAGATGTATATTAGCATGGATCATAGTTCACAGCTACAGAAAATCTTAGAAAGATAATTAGATAGGACTAACATGTAAATCACTCTAATTACTACCCATAAGCCTGTGGCAGAAAGTTTCCTGTCACAAATTGTGAATTAGGCCAACAAGAATTCATTTTTCATAAGGCTTTAAAGTATTACATAATCCATATGTCTTCATGAAGCCTCAAATTGTAGGCCTAAAATGACCTCAAAAATACAAATATTAAAGCATGTTTCACCCATCAGAAAATAACATACATACCAGCACTTTGAAAGGACATTCAGTTCAGTTCAGTTCAGTCACTTAGTCGTGTCCGACTCTCTGCGACCCCGTGAATTGCAGCACGCCAGGCCTCCCTGTCCATCACCAACTCCCGGAGTTCACCCAGACTCACGTCCGTCGAGTCAGTGATGCCATCCAGCCATCTCATCCTCTGTCGTCCCCTTCTCCTCCTGCCCCCAATCTCTCCCAGCATTAGAGTCTTTTCCAATGAGTCAACTCTTCACATGAGGTGGCCAAAGTACTGGAGTTTCAGCTTTAACATCATTCCTTCCAAAGAAATCCCAGGGCTGATATTTCTAATATGTTAAATCATGAATTTTCTAGAAAATGACCAACAAAAACAACAAAAATTAGATAGATAGCTTACCATGGGCTATTTCAAAGCAAGAGACAAAGAAAGAAGGTTAAATGTAAGAGCTATGTTTTTGTTTTAGCAAAAAAGATATATGTGTATAAATGCATAAAATTGAATGTTTTGCTATATCTGCATAACAATAATTGTAACAGAAACTGGCTTCTCCTGTGTCTACATTTACTTGCCCTAACTTTTTCTCATTATTTTCCTTCCTACTGTAAGTAGTAATGGTTTAAATTTCTGTTTGAAAATGTAACTTTTTAACATTTTTTTTTAATGTTTTGAGTTCTAAGACTAGTCTTTTTAAACATATAAAGTCAGTTTCATAGTATGTTCTGCCTTTTTAGATTATTATTTTTCAGTACCTAAGGAATTTAATATTTACTACTTAAAAACAGTGAAGATTGTGGCAGACAAGAACACAAGACTAGTATTAGGTAAGGTGAATTTAGGTTGAGTAAGAATAGACACCACAGATAATGAGAATGCTATGGAAAATGGAAATATAATTATTTATGTAGCTCAAAACTCTCAGGATATCCCAGCATTGAAGGCATGCCCTAAGCTTCAGTGATCACTAAATGTTAAACTGATTGGAAGTCAAGTAGAAGTCAAGCTTTTAGTCAAAATGCCCAGCTTGCATGGCATCTGACAACAGCTTTCAAGGTCTCTTCAAACTGGTTGTTATCGACAAATGACTCTGAATCCACTTCATATTCATTTTTGCTTTTCTTAGAAGCAGAGCATGAATTAGGGTAAAATCAATCTACACTTCTTGCTCAGAATTAATGCCAAAGTGAGCTCAACTTTTAGGGGAAGAAAAAATTCCTCTCTTTATCTCTCTCTCACACAGACATACATACAACTCATATACACATACACAAAGAGCCAAGGGCTTCTTAGTTTGGGATAGTCTATATAGTAATGTTAGGTAATTCATATTCTTTACATGTAGATGGAAAAGAAATGAATTCAAGTCTTAGGAAGGTTCATTGACTTGGCTAATGTCACAGAGGAAATGAGAGTTGTTTTCACTTGTGACAACTCTTGATAAGTGACTCAGTGAAAGAGAGTCTTACATTCAAATTTTATTTACAAAGTTTTATCTGACCTATATAATAATTCATACCACAAAAGCTTTTGTCATTATGACAAACATGGTTTTGTCATTATGAAAAAGTGTGTCCATAATAAAAATAGGAGTGTTGTTGTTCAGTCACTCAGTCATGTTCAACTTTTTGTGACCTCATGGATTGCAGCATGCCAGGCTTCCCTGTCCTTCACTGTTTCCTGGATTTGCTCAAATTCATGTGCATTGAGTCGATGATGCCATCCAACCATCTTATCTTCTCTTGCCCTCTTCTCCTCCTGCCCTCAATCTTTCCCAGGATCAGATTATTGTCCAGTGAATCCACTCTTCGCATCAGGTGGCCAAAGTATTGGAGCTTCAGCAATCAGCATCAGTCCTTCCAATAAATATTCATGGTTAATTTCCTTTAGGATTCACTGGTTTGATCTCCTTGCTGTACAAGAGATTCTCAAGAGTCTTCTCCAACACCACATTTTGAAAGCATCAGTTCTTTGGCACTCTGCCTTCCTTATGTTCCAACTCTCACATCCACACATGATCACTGGAAAAACCATAGCTTTGACTATACGGACCTTTGTTGGCAAAGTGTTGTCTCTGTTTTTTAATATGCTGTCTAGGTTTGTCATAGATTTTCTTCCAAGAAGAAAGTGTCTCAATTTCATGGCTGCAATCTTGGTCTGCAGTGATTTTAAAGCCCAAGAAAATAAAATCTGTCACTGTTTCCAATTTTCCCCATTTATTTGCTATGAAGTGATGGCACTGGATGCCATGATCTTCGTTTTGTGAATGTTGAGTTTTAAGCCAACTTTTTCACTCTCCTCTTTCACTTCCATAAAGAGGCTCTTTAGTTCTTCTCCACTTGCTGCCTTAAGGGCGGTGTCATCTGCATATCTGAGGTTATTGATATTTCTCCTGGCAATCTTGATTCCAGCTTGTGCTCCATCCAGTTCAGCATTTCTCATAATGTGCTCTGCATATAAGTTAAATAAGCAGGTGACAATATACAGCCTTGACTGTACTCCTTTTCTGATTTGGAACCAGTCTGTTGTTCCATGTCCAGTTCTAACTGTTGCTTCTTGACCTGCATACAGGTTTCTCAGGAGGCAGATAATGTGATCTAGTATTCCCATCTCTTGAAGAGTTTTCCACAGTTTGCTGTGACTCACTCAGTCAAAGGTTTTGGCATAGTCAATAAAGCAGAAGTAAATGTTTTTCTGGAATTCTTTTGCTTTTTCTATGATCCTATGGATATGGGTAATATGATTTCTAGTTCCTCTGCCTTTTCTAAATCCAGCTTGTACATCTTGATGTTCTTGGCTCATTTACTGTTGAAGCTTAGCTTGAAGGATTTTGAGTATTACTTTGCTTGCATATGAAATGGGTACAATTGTGCAGTAGTTTGAATATTCTTTGACATTTCCCTTCTTTGAGATTGGAATGAAAACGGACCTTTTCCAGTCCTCTGACCACTGCTGAGTTTTCCAAATTTGCTGGCATATTGAGTGCTGCACTTTTAACAGAATTATCCTTTAGGATTTGAAATAGCTCAGCTGGAATTCCCTCATCTCCTCTAGCTTTATTCATAGTAATGCTTCCTAAGGCCCAATTAACTCAACAGTCCAGGGTGTCTGGCTCTAGGTGAGTGACTACACTATCATGTTTTTCTGGGTAATTAAGACATTTGTTGTATAGTTCTTCTGTGTATTCTCACTACCTCTTCTTAATATCTTCTGCTTCTGTTAGGTCCTTACCATTTCAGTCCTTTATCATATCCATCCTTCCATGAATTGTCCCTTGATAACTCTAAGTTTCTTGAAGAAATCTCTAGTCTTTTCCTTTCTATTGTCTTCCTCTATTTCTTTGCATTGTTCCTTTCAGAAGGCCTTCTTATCTCACCTTGCTATTCTCTGGAACTCCACATTCAATTGCATATATCTTTCCCTTTTCTCTCTTGCTTTTTGCTTCTATTCTTTCCTCAGCTATTTTTTTTAAATTAATTAATTTATTTTAATTAGAGGCTAATTATTTTATAATATTGTAGTGGTTTTTGCCATACACTGACATGAATCAGCCATGGGTGTACATGTGTTCCCAATCCTCAGCTATTTGTAAAATCTCCTCAGACAACCAATTTCCCTTCTTGCATGTCTTTTTCTTTGGAATGGTTTTGGTCACTGACTCCTGTACAGTATTATGAACCTCCATCCATAGTTCTTCAGGCACTTTACCAAATCTAATCCCTTGAATTTATTTGTCACCTCCACTATATAATGATAAGAGATTTGATTTAGGTCAAACCTGAAATGCCTAGTGGCTCTCCTTACTTTCAACTTAAGCTTACTTTTTGCAACAAGGGGCTCATGATACGAGGTACAGTCAGCTCCAGGTCTTGTTTTGGCTGACTGCATAGAGGTTCTCCATATTTGGTTGCAAAGAATAAAATTAATCTGATTTCAGTATTGACCATTTGGTGTTATCCATGTGTAGAGTCATTTTTGTGTTGTTGGAAGAGCGTGTTTGGTATGACCAGTGTGGTCTCTTGGCAAAACTCTGTTAACCTTTGCCCTGCTTCATTTTGTACTCTAAGGCCAAACTTTCCTGTTAGTCCAGGTATCTCTTGCTTCTTCTTAAATACTATAATTTATTGGAAAACAAAATAACTTCTTTTCAAAAATGAGGGCATGTAAAATAGTTACTGAGGCAATGTTCAATTTAAAAGGAACAATTTCAAGATTATTTGAAGTAAAAGTTAAATGCATACTCCAAGTAAGAGATTAATAGTAATTATCTTCATGAGTTTATCTTCCAACACAATTTTTTCAAATTCAACACAGATTACATAGAAGCTGATAACTTAAAATACTGGAAAATACAGATATCTCTAAGAAAAGGCAAATTGCTAAAATGAAGCTAAATGAATACTGTAGAGTTTTAAAATTCTAAATATTTTAATATTTTGATTTCTGCACAATTTGATGGCATTTATAGTTGAAATGATATAGCAAAAACTAAAGAATGGTTAAGTTTCTCTGTTTTTAGTATTATATACCTAACCAGCATTTTCTTAATTTAAAGGTCATGTTTTTATTGTCTGACAAGTTTATTGCCTTGTTCCTACACTGACAGAATTCTAGTTTTGGTTGATTGTACTGATTTCTTAACTTTGAGAATTCTTTCTTTTTTACTTTCATGGCATGGGCAATTACAACCAAAATAATATTGTGTGCAAAGGTAATTATCACCTTGTTACTATTGTTAATTTTATATTTGCTACCACTTAACAGAATAGTCTTATTTGAAGCTATGCCAGTTATCATTTCCCTTAGGTAAAGTCATACAGTCCATGTATTTTAGGACTGATGTCATCTAAATTATTATTGAGACATTATTGAATCCTAGAGAACGATGAAAATTTAGCCAAAAACTTACAGATAGTTGTAACTGATAAAAGGTAGACTAAAGATCCTCAGCTCAGAGTGGCACAAATGGTTGGATAAAATCAAAGGGTCAGGAGAAAATAAAATCATTATTTCCCAGAGGACAAATTGGAGGAAAATGATTTTTAGGTGAAGAAATAAACCGATGGATTAATCACTTAAATTGGGGTCCAGATAGATAGTCATACTGCCTTGTTAACTCACATCAAGTAATTTATACATCATTAAGTCTGGCTCTAAAATGCTTTTAAGTAGTTGGTATTAGAAAACAGTGCACTCCATCACAAGTTAAATAATTCAGTATAAGTCCAAGATTAGCTTGGTCCAACACATATACATGCTAACAGAGCTATGTTTTCCTAACATGCATGTAGAGCAGAGGGGTGGGGAATCTCTGAATGTTAGTTGAGGGTCACTATGAAATACTAGCAGAAAAAAAAAAAAAATTGAGACACTAACTCTCCAAAAGATTAGATGAAAAGAGATTGTTAAAAAAAGAAAAAAACTGAAATGATGGCAACGCAGTCTCCTCAGTTTTCTTTATCGAATTCATTTTGTTACAGATAGCACAAAGAAAACATCATATATTTCTAGTCTGCCTGAGTCAGGACTATAGGTTTAGTTGGATCATATGTTATCTGTCAAACTACAAACCTGTCCAATTGTGACCCAAAGCTACAGATAGAATTTCTCTCAAGGAGTCATCTAATAATACAGTCTTTATTTGAAATAGGCTTTCAGGACCTGGCCTCAAACTCAGTTACAAATACACGAAAGTCAGCATCTGCCATGTGAATCAAGTTTGTTGCTGGTTTCCAGAAAATCTGCTCACTGGCACCTCCATCACTATTTTTTTTAAATATAGAATTTATTTGCCTTCATTTTGATCAATGAATTAGTTTGACTCAGTAACACAGTAAATAATCTACAAAGGGAACCTGTTCTTTCTAGTTCAACCACAGTTTCAGTTACTTCTGTGAAAGCATTCAAATTTACTTTATGAAGGGGACTGGAAAATATTTTATTGTAAAGGGTCTTAGAATCACTCATTTTACTTATACAAAGTCAAAGGCAACTTGACTTTGCAATCATTTAATGACTGTAATTCTCTATTTTTATACAAATAATACATTTCTAGTATTGTGCTCAGAACTATTCCAAATGCTTAATTCTATAAATCAGTTGCAGTTCTGTTATAGTATATTTTCATTTGAAACAAGTCTCTTGTGAAGATAAGGGAAATTCAAATCCTTTAAGTAAGAAGGAAGCTTGACACCACCTAAATCCTTGCAGAACAAACTGAGTGCTGTAATCAATGCTGGTTATTATAGAGCTAATGATGATGGATCAATTGATGGTAGCATTTCTAAGAAAACACAGACCTTGACGAAAGAGTGTTTTATGCGCAGTCACTGTTTCACTCATTGAGGCAATACAGTCGCATTGTGAAAAAAACAGGATGATACTCACGGGGAATAAAAGCCAGATGCTACCCAGTTCTACACAGAAGAGTTTCTTGATTAGAAAACTCCTACTTAGAAAATACCTTCTTAATCTGGTTTGTTTCATAGGAAATGATAAACATTATATTAGAGACAAAAACCTAATTATTGAGATGTATTTTACTTAATCCTTTAAACAGACCATAAAATTTGCATTTTTGTTACTACTGTCTAAATTAGAAATTGGGCTTCCCTGATAGCTCAGTTGGTAAAGAATTTGCCTGCAGTGCAAGAGACCCTGGTTCAATTCCTGGGTCAGGACGATCCTCTGGAGAAGGGATAGGCTACCCACTCCAGTGTTCTTGGGCTTCTCTTGTGGCTCAGCTGGTAAAGAATCCACCTGGAATGTGGAAGACCCGGGTTCGATCCCTGGGTTGGGAAGATCCCCTGAAGAAGGGAAATGTTATATACTCCAGTACTCTGGCCTAGAGAATTAAATGGATTGTATAGTCCATGGGGTCACAAAGAGTCAGACAAATAAAATAAAAATAAAAGACTAGAAAGATGTAATACAATTTGTATGAAATTATACAATGGATTGGGATATGGTTGAGATTTGAACCCAGACTTATCTGGTCTTAGGCTAGACTATTTTCCACCTATGACAGTGCATTAGCCTCATGTAATTGAACAGAACACCTAGATAACAAATTGCTTCCTCAGTCAGTTTAGTCACTCAGTCCTGTCCAACTATTTGCGACCCCATGGACTGCAGCACGCCAGGCTTCCATGTCCATCGCCAACTCCCGGAGTTTATTCAAACTCATGTCCATTGACTTGGTGATGCCATCCAGCCATCTCATCCTCTGTTGTCCCCTTCTCCTCCCACCTTCAATCTTTCCCAGCATCAGGGTCTTTTTAAATGAGTCAGTTCTTCGCATCAGGTGGCCAAAGTATTGGAGTTTCAGTTTCAGCATCAGTCCTTCCAATGAATATTCAGGACTGCTTTCCTTTAGGATGGACTGGTTGGATATCCTTGCTGTCCAAGGAACTCTCAAGAGTCTTCTCCAACACCACAGTTCAAAAGCATCAATTCTTCGGTGCTCAGCTTTCTTTAAGGTCCAACTTTCATGTCCATACATGACTACTGGAAAAACCATAGCTTTGACTAGATGGACCTTTGTTGGCAAAGTAATATCTGTGCTTTTCAAAATGCTGTCTAGGTTGGTTATAGCTTTGCTTCCAAAGAGTAAGCATCTTTTAATTTCATGGCTGCAGTCACCATCTGCAGTGATATTGAAACCAAAAAAAAAAAAAAAAAATGTCAGCCACTGTTTCCACTGTTTCCTCATCTATTTGCCATGAAGTGATGGGACCAGAGGCCATGATCTTAGTTTCCTGGAAGTTGAGTTTTAAGCCAACTTTTTCACTCTCCTCTTAAATTTTCATCAAGAGGCTGTTTAGTTCTTCTTCACTTTCTGCCATAAGGGTGGTGTCATCTGCATATCTGAGGTTATTGATATTTCTCCTGGCAATGTTGACTCCAGCTTGTGCTCCATCCAGTTCAGCATTTCTCCTGATGTACTCTGCATATAAGGTAAATATGCAGGGTGACCATATACAGCCTTGACATATTCCTTTCCCTATTTGGAACAAGTCTGTTGTTCTATGTCCAGTTCTAACTGTTGCTTCCTGACCTGCATGCAGATTTCTCAAGAGGCAGGTCAGATGTTCTGATATTCCCATCTCTTTAAGAATTTTCCAGAGTTTGTTGTAGTCCCCACAGTCAAAGGCTTTGGCATAGTCAATAAAGCAGAGACTGGAACTGTCCTGCTTTTTACATAATTGCAAAGAAAAACCCAAAGAGACTTCAAACATTACTAAAAAAGTATTTGAATTTACAATGCACAGATCTAATTGAATATAAGGGAGTTATGTAAACAGTATATACATTCATTATTTGAACTCATAAAATAAGATTATATGAAAAACCCATTAGTACATCAGTTTAATGGGCTTCTCAGGGACTCAGTAGCAAAGATTCTGCCTGCCAAGCAGGAGACAGAGGTTTGATCCCTGGGTCAGGAAGATCCCCTGGTGGAGGAATCTGCAACCCTCTCCAGTACTCTTGCCTGGGAAACCCCATGGGCAGAGCAGCCTGGAGAGGTACAGTGCATGAAGTCTCAAAACTGTCAGACAGGACTTAGTGACTAAACAACAGTATACCCAATACTGTTCTTGAACTCTTAGAGAAACACAGGAATATATATATTCTATATCTATGAGGCTTCTAGATATAAAAAAATCCAATGGAAAAATGACATTAGTGATGATAAATTCAGTATAAAGATTAATACTTGCTTGAGGAATATTTTAAACTCTGTTACTTAATATTAAAAAAAATAATAATCAGAATACACAAAATTAAAATACTACTAATACACAAAGAATGATAAGGCAAAAGTTCATTCTTATTCAAAATATAGTTTAAAAAAAGTGTATGTTCAAAATAGTTTATATTGTGAATGAATTATTTTTGGTGTATATATCTAGCAGGACAATTACATGTAAACTCTCTTGGTACTGATTGTAATAGTTATTCTTTGATTTTTCTGAATGTTATTTAATTTTGATAGGAAATATATAGGCAGACTTTAAAGTATATATATGTGAAAATTCTTCCTAAAAAGCATTTTGGGGTTTCTAATAAATATATTTAACACATCTTTGGCTTTCTGTCTCAGAAAACAGACAAAGGAAAGCACATGGGTCAGTAAATGCCATGAATGCCACTCATGAATGCATGAATACAACCAACCACATGCATAATACACAGCTCCTGCCAAAATGAAAAGATGCTCTTTTGAATTAATATAATTTTTTGGTAGAAATATTGAAAACATCTACTTTCTGCCTTCCGTCCTAGACTGCCAATCATACATGAGCTTTTCCCTTTATCTCCAAAGTTTCCAGAATATAGACTGAATCCTTTTCAGGCTCAAATTCTTTAAAATAATTTTCCAGAGGCAGAGGAGAAAGTTGGAGAAGCTGTGAGAATTATGGATGGATAGAGAAAAACTAAAAGATATAGGTAGAGGCTAAAAATTGTAATCTTTAAGACCTAGGGATTTAAGCAAAGGAATAGACAATTCAACCTAACATATGCACAGAAACATTCAAAAAGAAACTCAAGATACTCTTTCCCTGTGCTATATAAAACTGATACATTTTCAGATTGATACGATTTTAGACTTAGCCTAGATCAAGTATTCTCTTAACAATGAATACAAAACCTGATAATGATGAATACCTAAGAAAGAGGAACAGATAGACCAGGAAAGAGGAAATGAGTTGAACTTTAGGGGCATCCTTACATTTTCACCATCATGATCTTAAAGACATTATTTTTATTTCCTCTGGGATAATTTGAATATTTCAAATAAGCTAGGAAACTTTTCTTAGAATTGTCAATAAATAATAGGGAGTCATTTCAAATCCTCTTGGAATAGGAAGAGCATAGACATGTAAACAGATGGGTAATTAGCTCAGCAGATCTCTATTTAAATAAAAAGAAATAAACCTACATAGACTAGTTTATTGATGGTAGATGTAAAAATCCATCATTTATTCAGAGGCTTATTTAATGGCTCCAGAGGGGACTTGTAATTCATTCAGTAGAAAGAAGTAAGTTTAGGGAAATTAGCTAAATAAAAATTAAGACAAATGTAGCCGCACATTATTACTAGTTCCCATGGAGATTTTATGTGGATCTGTTTAAGCCACAGTGATGATCAGGCCTTAAGATTGAAAAGAAGAATAAGGAAGAAAGAAAGAAAAATAGCAATCTTTATCTTCTATGAAAAATTTCTTCATATTTTAATCCCAGAATCATGCAAGACACTATGAAAATATATCTTGATTTTCTCAGAACATGGAAAAGATGACTAATTCCTCATGGTTTTTCTAACAGTGGCATGATCAGGTATCACACAACTTTATTTCATACATTTACTAAAAATAATATTTTCTTTTAAGATCTTGAAAACTAGTCTAATACTTAAAAAGTCTCTGTGATTCCTGTAAATCATTTGATTCTAAGCATTCTTTGTAATGTATTTCATTATATTGCACAATAGAAATTCCTGTGATATAAAATATATATTGCTCATTAATATTCAAAATCAAAAATAACTCAACTCTGATTACATGTGGACAAGATATTTCTCTTCATGTTTTATTCTAACAGTTAATTCCATAATTCATAATATTGTGTTTTAAATCTTATAGTATAAAACAAAAACCACAAGCATTTCTTGTTTTAAAATTTAATGTTACCCTCATTTCCCATCATGAATAATAGGTTGTGGGGTATAATTTAAACACTATTAGAAAATCACTATCTAAACCTGAATCCAAAAAAAAAAAAACTAAAAAATATGGTCTTTTCCTAAGCAGTCTACTTTCTGAAAATTCATCATAAGAAATTAATTATTTATATGGAAGTACTAGTTTTAATAATGCAAATATTCAATATAGAATTATTTATAAGAAGAAATATTAGAGATTAACTAAATATGTAATCAGTGGGAAATGGTTTAGTAAATTGTGTAATAGCTACAGAGAGAAATTTAGAAATGCAAAATCTTTTAAAAAACATAAAAAGCATATGTTTGATATCACTAAATAGCTGTGACAATATGCACATGGTAACAAATACTAATATAAACATGAAAAGAGTAATTTTGTAAGGTTGATGAAATAGCACTAATCTTCCCCACACAAATAATTACTAGCTATTATATGACTGTGGCAATGAAATCTGATAAAACTGTACTCCATAACTATTATAAGGGGTGGAAATCAATGTTATAATGTTCTATATTAGATAAATAATCCATAATCTACATGCCAAATAACAAACATGAATGTATTGACTCATTTTGGCATTAAGTCCTTGTCAAACTAGAATATAATGATTCCAATCCATTATCTTTCTTATAAGGAATAAATTAACACTTTTTGTGAAAGTTATATGTTTAGTAAACTTCCATTTTCCATTTTTTATTTTGCAACTCCAGTTTCATAAATTCCAACTTTTGTACCACATAAATAATGCTAGAAAGGACCGTGTGCTGCCTGCCTTAATTTAAATGCCCAACTGTTTCTGTTTCTGAAGCTTTTCTATGGATGAAGGATAGCAGGTTATATAATTACAGAAGTGGCATTTATGACTGCAAGCTCTCAGTATTATGTAATCGTATCATGCCATGTGATATATTAAATGGGAGGTTAGCAAAAGCATGCAGGCTATACTTAAAGTTAACAAGAGGCCATCAACCTAGAAGAAAAAACAGTAACTATGGCATGAATTATGACACATCAGGCTATGTGAGGTAGCCTCTTTCAACCACAGCCATTAACACTTTGTGAAAATACCATTAAAGGAATCATTTCAAAATGGTAATATTTATCAAATGCAGACAGATACTTATGGTGTTCATTGGATTTGGAACATTCTTGCTGGAATTTCACTGACTGTTGTGAAACAGCACTGAACCACAAAGACTTTTGCAGCACTTCTCCCCATGCCTATTTTTATTTTATTCTTCATCAAATTTGATATTTGGTCAAAAGAGTGCTGTATGTAATTAAGAACACAGAGTTATAAGTTTTATGTGGCTTCCACTTTCCAGTGTGAACTTGGACGTGACCTTTAACATGGCCACAGTTTTCTCATTTAGGAAACAAAGAAATTAAAGAAATCAATATACAGTATCCTTTAACAGATAATGCTTTAACTAGGATGTCTGTTATTTCATAGCTGTGGCAATCCCCTGGCCTTTTTATTGTTATTGTTTTTTGAGGCTTTATGCATTCATGCTTGTTTTCATTTTGTTAGCTAAGATTGCTGGGAGAAATATCAATAACCTCAGATATGCAGATGACACCACCCTTATGGCAGAAAGTGAAGAGGAACTAAAAAGCCTCTTGATGAAAGTGAAAGAGGAGAATGAAAAAGTTGGCTTAAAGCTCAACATTCAGAAAACGAAGATCATGGCACCCGGTCCCATCACTTCATGAGAAATAAATGGGGAAACAGTGGAAACAGTGTCAGACTTTATTTTTGGGGGCTCCAAAATCACTGCAGATGGTGATTGCAGCCATGAAATTAAAAGACGCTTACTCCTTGGAAGGAAAGTTATGACCAACCTAGACAGCATATTCAAAAGCAGAGACATTACTGTGTCAACAAAGGTCCATCTAGTCAAGGCTATGGTTTTTCCAGTGGTCATGTATGGATGTGAGAGTTGGACTGTGAAGAAAGCTGAGTGTGGAAGAATTGATGCTTTTGAACTGTGGTGTTGGAGAAGACTCTTGAGAGTCCCTTGGACTGCAAGGAGATCCAACCAGTCCATTCTGAAGGAGATCAGCCCTGGGACTTCTTTGGAAGGAATGATGCTAAAGCTGAAACTTCAGTACTTTGGCCACCTCATGTGAAGAGTTGACTCATTGGAAAAGACTCTGATGCTGGGAGGGATTGGGGGCAGGAGGAGAAGGGGATGACAGAGGATGAGATGGCTGGATGGCATCACTGACTCGATGGACGTGAGTCTGGGTGAACTCCGGGAATTGGTGATGGACAGGGAGGCCAGGCGTGCTGCGATTCATGGGGTCGCAAAGAGTTGGACATGACTGAGTGACTGAACTGAACTGAACTGATCCCGAAACAGAGGCAGAGAATGAGAGAAATATCAAAAATGTATTTGTATGGGGTACATATGGAATCTTTAAGGTGAAAGAAAAATGTAAGAGTAAAAATTAAATGATAGGGAAATCAGAATTTATGAATACTTTAGCACTATAAGAACTCAATTTCCTAGCTTTGTTACATCTCAAAGCAGGACAAAATCACAGGAAATGAAGGCTGTATTTTGGAAGGTGAAGAGTAACTTCCCACCCACCACCATAGGAATTGCGTTATGAAGAGTAACACAACACCCACCACCACTTTCCCCTCCAGATCTCCTAGATTGGAGATAATCACTGTTCACTTTTATCAATGTAGGTAACCTAACTGATTCATCTTTCTAGGAAGAGGAAAACGATTACTCATTTGAACAGCACTAAGAATACCCACTGGTCAGGTGGTGCAATTGGTAAAGAATCTGACAACAATGCAGAAAACTCACGGGACTCATGTTTGATCCCTGTACTATAAGATTAAAATGTTCCACAGTTGGTTAAATGGAAAGGTCTTGAAGAAAAATTTTCAGAAGTTAAGTCATAATTCATATTCCTATTTTCTCTAAAGTCTGAAATTTTTAAAGAAAGCTATTTTTATTCTCTCAGATGTTTTTCATTTGAAATGTTCTTGTGTTTTTGTTAGACAAGCTGTGGTCCATGTGATCAGATTGGCTAGCTGTCTGTAATTGTGGTGTCAGTCTGTCTGCCCTCTGATACCCTCTCTTAGTGCCTACCATCTTACTTGGGTTTCTCTTACCTTGGACGTAGGGTATCTCTTCACGGCTGCTGCAGCAAAGCGCAGCCACTGCTCCTTACCTTGGACGTGGGGTAGCTCCTGCCCTCTGATACCCTCTCTTAGCGCCTACCATCTTACTTGGGTCTCTCTTGCCTTGGACGTGGGGTAGCTCCTGCACTGTGCTGCTGCTGCTCCTGCATTTTAAAAAGCAGAGACATTACTTTGTCCATAAAGGTCCGTCTAGTCCATGCTGTGGTTTTTCCAGTGGTCATGTATGGAAGTGAGAGTTGGACTATAAAGAAAGCTGAGCCCCGAAGAATTTATGCCTTTGAACTATGGTGTTGGAGAAGACTCTTGAGAGTCCCTTGGACTCCAAAGAGATCCAACCAGTCCTACCTAAAGGAGATCAGTCCAGGGTTCTTTGGAGGGACTGATGTTGAAGCTGAAACTCCAATACTTTGGCCAGCTGATGCGAAGAACTGACTCATTTGAAAAGACCCTGATGCTGGGAAAGATTGAGGGCAGGAGGAGAAGGGGACAACAGAGGATGAGATGGTTGGATTGCATCACTGACTCAGTGGACATGAGTCTGGGTGAATTCCAGAAGTTGGTGATGGACAGGAGGGCCTGGCATGATGCTGTTCATGGGGTCTCAAAGAGTCGAACACGACTGAGTGACTGAACTGAACTGAACTGTGTTTTTGTTGGTTCAGGTGGGTTATTTTATATAATTTTAATTAATTATAGTCCCTTGAATATTATTTAACATTATTTCTTTGAATGATTTTTAGTCTTCTTTTAAAAAAAAAAAATCATTCCACCAAGAATTTTCTCTAAAATCCTATGGTTGCTGCTATAAATCTATGTTTTGCATTTATTTCTTTGAAATAAAATCTTGATGCTTTATATCTTCTGAACTTAATCTTGGAGGATTTA
This sequence comes from Oryx dammah, assembly GCF_014754425.2. Lineage (NCBI taxonomy): Eukaryota > Metazoa > Chordata > Mammalia > Artiodactyla > Bovidae > Oryx > Oryx dammah. The sequence continues at coordinate 117,278,910 of NW_024070186.1, forward strand.
TCTCCTTGCACCCAAAGAATATAAATAAAGAATTGCATTATTCCATTTTATTTGGCTTTAAGAGATTTCAGATCAAAACAACAATTAGGTATGTCTCCATCCTTTCTCCAGACTGCCTCTAAAGCTGTGTTTACGTGAGAACAATATTTAACCAAAAGGTCAAAAGGATCATTAGTTAAGCAAAAGTAATATATTGATATAATTCTCCTTTTTTCCCCATAAAAACTAATTAAACAGGTATAAGACTTTTGAAGGATAAATGCAACTTGCCTCTCAGTTCAAGTGAAGACAAACTTTTAGCAATCCCTTTTCTTGTGTGTGTATGAGCTTTAGAATTTTGGGGGCTTCCCCAGTGGCTCAGCTGGTAAAGAACATGCCTGCTAATGCAGGAGACATAAGAGACACAGGTTCCATCCCTGGGTTGGGAAAATTCCCTGGAGAAGGAAAAGGCAACCCGCTCTAGTATTCTTGCCTGGAGAATGCCATGATCAGAGGAACCTGGTAGGCTAGAGGCCACAGAGTCGCAAAGAGTCAGACATGACTGAGCCTGCACATCTTTAAAATGCTTAACTATATTAAGTTTCTTAAGGCTCCTTTTGTTTAAAAGAGAATACAAGGTGGCTTTTTATACTTAATTATGTGTACAATGGAATAACCAAAAAATGGGAAAAATATTTTGTTTGATTTAAAATATTCTGGTTATCTGGTCATCAGTTTAAATCAACTCTCCTTCCACTTTTATAATTGAGCAGTACCTTTTGACTACTTAGTGACTCTGGTTTCTATCCTAAACTGCAAAGCTGGATATGTCTTAAATAAAGCCACAAAGCCTCAATTCAACAAAGGAATTTCCTAGAGAACCAATCTAGCCCAGGACTGTGTTACTGTTGTTGCCAAAAGGGATCGTTTATGAGAAGACTTATTACCTTTTCTGATGCTGTCTCTAGAGGAATAACAGATCCTCATATATCTTAATGGCTTTTTATGCCCTATAGTATTTCAATGTACTTACCAGAAAGGCTTTAATTTATTCCTCAGCTTGACTAAACTTTAATCTTCCTCCTAATTCTAGGGCCCCTTGGCCTCCTTTTTCTTTCAGTATTTACTTTAGAAAATTTTCTCATAGTAAATTCTTGTTCTATCCCTTGGAGATGTACATATTCTTGCAAGCTTATTGCTAGCATTACAACCCAGGAGTGTATTTCCCGAGGACCTAGGGTCCAGCTGTCTTTATAAATGTGAAGGAAGAAGTGCTGTATAACGCAGCTTCAGTGGGTGGGTAAGTATCTTAAGTTCAATTAGCAAATGTAGATGGCCTGATCACAGAAAAAGAAAAAGAAAAAATCCAAACTCAAGACTAACTCAAGGTGCTGGAGATATCCTACCAATCAACTTCCTTCCTAACATCCAGCAATACTCTTCAACTAACTCATTCCAGTGCTTTGTTTCAGCAGAGCTGAATTTCAGACTCACTTAGCGCCTTTTTTCTCTACTGCAACAGCCTTGAATAAAGTCTTCTTGGCCTGTTCAGTTTTGTCCAATACAGATGGTCCTTGACTTGGAAAAGTTCACCTTACAATATTATCAACTTACAGTGGGTTTATGAATAACAAACCCCATTGTAAGTTAAAGATGATCTGTACAGGTTTTACTTTGACAGTGCCAAAATCCTCTGTGTTCCATTTCCTACATTACAATCGTTTTGTGAGCAACATTTTTTTGGGGTATTAGTGTTCTTGCCTGGAGAATCCCAGGGACGGGGGAGCCTGGTGGGCTGCCGTCTATGGGGTCGCACAGAGTCGGACACGACTGAAGTGACTTAGCAGCAGTAAAGTTCTTTTGGTTTTTATTCTGACAAATATATACCCCAAGAGGCATAAAATTCACAAAAATTTCTTACATTTTAATAATGCTTCGAAGTCCAAATGGTGATTTCACTTATTTCCAGAGACTACTCCAAGGTGACCAAAGAAATCAAAATCCCCACTACATCTCTTTATGCAGCCTGAGAATTGAGTAAAGCTAGAGATCCGTCCTCTGCCTGAGTTGAATGGACTATTATGTTAAAAGCATGGACCAATTTACATTTTCGGTGAAAACTCAGAGTTGACCTTAGATCCAAAGAGGCTAAGGTTATCTCAGGGCTAGAAGGCGAGTTACAAAATATTCTCAGTGGAGGAAAAAAAATCCCCAAACGTAACACTTCTTTGAAGGCAGTTTATTGATCCCTTTTTGTTACTTAATTTACTCTCAGGTGAAATACACTTCCATGTGTTATTAAATGAAACAATTTAGAAAAATTGGTAACTTTTTCATCAAGGAAAGGAGTAGCCATTTGCTCTATTTCTTTTTTTTTTTTTTTTAATTTTTTTTTACTTTACAATTCTGTATTGGTTTTGGCATACATCGACATGAATCCACCACGGGTGTACATGCGTTCTGCTCTATTTCTTATTAGCCCCAATATATTTAATTAGCAGAAGTTTTGGGTTAAGAGGAAAATTTAAAACAGAGGGTGAATATGAAATAATACATAGGCAAAGAAAAACAAAGGTGAACAGATGGGGAGAGGAGTGAGTGTGAAGAGTGAGTGAGTAGTAAGAATAATTAGCAAAACAATATCATTGTGATTATTGGTGATTACCGGTGGCTGAGCTTTTTGGCCCCTTTCAAAACCTGCAAATTTTTTTCTTTTCTCAAACACTTTAAGAAGTCTTTTTTCATCCAGAATCCACATATTTTATTGCAGTGTCCTAAGGAACTAGTTACCAAAACCTTTCTGCTGAAAACACCTTTCCTAACTATTTGATCAGTGCAAATATAACTATTTGTTCTCTCACTTGGTTTCATAACTAAGACAGTAGACAAATAATATCAGGTGTGAAAAAGACATACTGGGGCAAATGAAAGGGAATGCTAGTTATACTGAAATCATAGCCATAGTCTCAACTACTGTTTTATTTTATTTAAAATGTCATTTGCTTCTATTAAAATGTTGGAGACTATTATAAAAGTTACTTTACTCATAAAATTATACTAGGAATTTAAGAACACATTTTACAATTTTTTTTAAAAAGTATATTTTTACTATTCTCACACAGACTAGATATTTTAAAATAAGGAATATGACTACTCTCAATGTCCTTTTACAAATACAAATGCTGAAATATTTTGCTCTTGCCTACATTTATCATCTAGCACCATCATCATGTGAAAAATAAACTTTAATAAATGAAACCTTTATAGAAGACATAGCAAAAGATTATTCATATCCAATATTTATAATTTCAAATTATAGATTATTATCTTGTATAAATACCATAATTGACATTATAATATTGAGATGAGTCAGTTTCAGGAAATGAAATGACATGTCACTGATTATGCATTTAATTTAAAAGCAAATTCTTGTTTCTGTTCATATTTAACACTTGCTTGGTCTTAGAGTGTCATGAACATCTTACTCATACTAGCTTTTTACTTTCTTAGATTAGATAGCAGTGGATGTAGCGATATTTGAATGCCCGCAAGAATATATTCCAAAGAAACTTTTAAAATCTTTTTTGAGCAATATAACTTCTACTGAAATTATTTTATTAGATCAACTATTACCTTACCAGGTATTTGAGCAGGGCTAAAGATAGTAAAAGTGTTTAAGCAAGGCATACATTTCCATCATAATACTGATACAAAAAGGTACATGGCCTAAGACTTGAATTAATCAACAGTTTTGCAATGAGTCTGTCTCACATTTTTGAGCCTAGACCAAGTCCCTTAATAGCAGAAGTAGTTGATACCAATATAGATTTGAAGAGAGTAAATTAAATACACTGAAACATTTAGCTCTAAAGAGCTAAAGACAAACTCTCTAGTGACTTTCTGCACTATAATTACAAACCAACCGTGTCACTATGTTAATTAATTGATAACATTTGACTTCATTGAGTTATTGCTATTGACTTAGAAATTGAAAATAACAGCAACAAAAAAGAAAAGATAAAACAAACAAAAGCAAAAAGACACCATAGCCCTAGGCCTACTTCTGCATAGAAGTAAATGTGCAATCTTGGAAGAGTTATTGAATCCTTATAAGCTTCATTTCCTTTTCTGCAAAACAAGAGTCATGATTGGTTGATCATTAGTACCTTTTCATATTTAACATGCAAGTGGAATTTAAAAATATTGTCTTTATAAAAAGACTATAAAATTCTCAGGAGATAGTGGCTTCCCTGGTGGCTTAGTCGGTAAAGAATCTGCCTGCAATGTGGGAGTCCTAGGTTTGATCCATGGGTCGGCAAGATCCTCTAGAGAAGGAAATGGCAACCCACTCCAGTACTCTTGCCTGGAAAATTCTATGGACAGGGGAGCCTGGGAGCTACAGTCCATGTGGTCACAAACAGTTGGACACGACTGAGAAACTAACTTTCACTTTCATTTATTACAACTAATCACATATGGGCTTCCCTGGTGACCTAGAGGTTAAAGCCTCTGCCTGCAACGCGGGAGACCTGCGTTCGATCCCTGGGTCGGGAAGATCCACTGGAGAAGGAAACGGCAACCCACTCCAGTATTCTTGCCTGGAGAATCCCATGGACGGAGGAGCCTGGTGGGCTACTGCCCACGGGGTCGCAAAGGGTCAGACACAGCTGAGCGACTTCACACACACTCACACACACCCAATCACATATGACAAAGATCTTAATTAATGAGTTCATTCATAATTCACACTTGCTGTGAACAACAGGAATGAAAAAAAGAAGTCTGTATGAGCTTTTAAAAATAATCATTTTCATAATAACTAAAATTTTAACTTAATATTAAGGAAAACACACACAAAGCTTCTATCTAGTGTTAAGGATATATATACATTCACACAGTACAAAATCACCAGTCCAGATTTTTATGTTGATCACTGAAGGCAATGAGTGAACTTTATTTTCCCATTGTTTTTCACTCCCAGAATCAACTATATAGATTCTATGCAAAAGTGAAAGTGAAAATTAGTCACTCAGTCATGTCACTGAGTTCTCTGATTCCATAAACAGAAGAGCCTGGTGGGCTATCGTCCATGGGGTCACAAACAGTTAGACATGACTAAGTGACTAATTTTCAGACATATGCAAAAGACCACATTAATTTATATGAGCACTGGAGGTGTGAATGAAGCAAAGGTTGTACTGGAAAAAGTCAAACAGGCAAAGAAAGCTTTATTCAATGCTACTGAATTAGGGGATAAAGGCTAGAACTGAGTCTGAGCTCAACTTCACTAAAACAAGGTGTAGAGAGCTTTAAGAGCTGGGGTGGGGAGATCAGAGGACATCTGTGTTTACTAACTGATAATATTAGTATACATGCTCCTAGCTTCATGACAGAGGGTAGTTTAGACTTGAAGCACAATAGAGGGCTGTTATCTTGCTTGACTATAGTATTTCAAAGAGATGACTCAGCATCTTGAGAAAGACATTCCTGAAATATAAAACTGGAAAGAACTAAAAAAAAATTACATCTTAAAGGGATAGAGAAATAATTTACAAGTTTTCTAAAATAAACTTTCTCTCACAGGTCAGGGGCCTAAAGTCAGAAAAAAGTCTGTCTGTAATTTTGTCAAGCTGAAGATAATGTTAAGGCCATCTTGGTTGGGTGACTTTGATTTGGCAGAAAAATTAGTACTTTAGGATCTATCAAGAGCAGTTCTTACTATATTTTCTAAGCTATATTTTTGAAAAGAGGATTTGACTCATGAGTCATCAATTCAGTTCAGTTCAGTTCAGTTCAGTTGCACAGTCGTTTCATTCTATTTGAGACCCTATGAACTGCAGCACATCTGGCATCTCTGTCCACCACCAACTCCCAGAGTTTACTCAGACTCACGTCCATTCTCATCCTCTATCATCCCCTTCTCCTCCTGTCTTTCCCAGCATCAGAGTCTTTTCAGATGAGTCAGCTCTTCGCATCAGGTGGCCAAAGTATTGGAGTTTCAGGTTCAACATCAGTCCTTCCAATGAATATTCAGGACTGATCTCCTTTAGGATGAATTGGTTGGATCTCCTTGTAGTCCAGGGGACTCTCAAGAGTCTTCTCCAACACCACAGCTCAAGCACCAATTCTTCAGTGCTCAGCTTTCTTTATAGTCCAACTCTCACATCCATACACGACCACTGGAAAAACCATAGCCTTGAATAGACGGACCTTTGCTGGCAAAGTAATGTCTCTGCTTTTTAATATGCTGTCTATGCTGGTCATAGCTTTGCTTCCAAGGAGTAAGTGTCTTTTAATTTCATGGCTGCAGTCACCATCCGCAGTGATGTTGGAGCCCAAAAAATAAAGTCTGACACTGTTTCCACTGTTTCCCCATCTATTTCCCATGAAGTGATGGGACCAGATGCCATGATCTTCGTTTTCTGAATGTTGAGCTTTAAACCAACTTTTTCACTCTCTTCTTTCACTTTCATCAAGAGGCTCTTTAGTTCTTCTTCACTTTCTACCATAAGGGTGGTGTCATCTGCATATCTCAGGTTATTGCTATTTCTCCCAGCAATCTTGATTCCAACTTGTGCTTCATCCAGCCCAGCATTTCTCATGATGTCCTCTACATATAAGTTAAATAAGCAGGGTGACAATATACAGCCTTGACGTACTCCTTTTCCTATTTGGAACAAGTCTGTCATTCCATGTCCAGCACTAACTTGCTTCCTGACCTGCATACAGATTTCTCAAGAGGCAGGTCAGGTGGTGTGGTATTCCCATTTCTTTCAGAATTTTCCACAGTTTGTGGTGATCCACACAGTCAAAGGCTTTGGCATAGTCAATAAAGCAGATATAAATATTTTTCTGGAACTCTCTTGCTTTTTCAATGATCTGATGGATGTTGGCAATTTGATCTCTGGTTCCTCTGGCTTTAATTATTTTTAAATGAGCATAGCTGTGTTTTTATCTCATCTTGTGCTTTTAAAGTATTCACTTCTGTTATGTGTACACTTTCATTTTTCTCTTTCCTTATAGAAACTAAGGAGGATTAAGTAAGTTAGAAACATTAATCTCATTAGTTTGTACATTAGAGTGATGGGATAAAAGAAGCCAATCCATTGGTTTAAGCCAATTAAAATGAGACTATAGCTGACCTTTGGACAATACAGGGGTTACAGTGGCTGATCCTACACACAAACATTTGCATATAACTGTATAAACATTTGCATATAACTTTACAGAAGGCTGCCTTCTGTATCTGTGGTCCCACAACTTAGGTGTCAACTAAGTGTTCATTATAAAGTACTGCAATACATATTTAGCAAAAAAAAAAAAATTGTGCATAAGTGAACCTGTGCACTTCAAATTCATGTTTTTCAAGGGTCAACTGTATAAGCTATGACATCTTTCATGAATATAAAGGGCTCCTCAATATGGCCCATTGCTTCATAATCATGGGCCTTGTGTGTGACCATGAATATGTGTGATATGTATAAGCAAAAGATTCAAATGGCAGCCATTTCTAATTGCTAAGAAACACATTTTTCCCAAGAAACAAGACAACAGAAAATGTAAAGACAAAATGCCTTCATTTAGCTATTTATTTTGTGGAAGCAATTTTGTGTGTGTGTCTTACTTTTCAAAATACTGTGGTCGCAGTAAGAGAAAAATACATTATTTTTTAAGATATAAAATCAATTTATTTTTAAATATCATCCACAACATGATAGGAAAATACTATTACCTAATTGATTGAAAACAAACAGCCTCTGTTCATCTAGCTAATCAATGATAGGCCAAAAGTTTCTTCACTTTGAAGATATATGTTTTCTTCTTTTCTATCTGAACACTTTTAATCACCAGCAGAGAGCTTGATTGCAGCTTATTGGTAAAATATTGAATTAAAAAAAATTCTTTGGTCAGTTAAATATTTTGAACCATAAACTTCTCTGTTGCCAAACCCTTCCTTGTTCTGCTTATGTTCTCGTATTTGGGATGGCTGAGCAGAGAAATAATGATGGTTATGTATGACCAGAGGTAGAAAGGAAAGGCAGATAGGAACACCTTCATATTCTTCCTCATAACAGGATTGTAAATTTTAGATTGCCCTAAAGAGAACTGCTGGTTGTTCTAGAGAGGATCTGTCAGTATAATAGACAGAAGTTCTATAAACTGCCTGCTCATTGGCACTTTAACTTACTCCAGGTTTGAAAATCTCTAACTCCAGTGACAGCTCCATCTCTCTTTGAAGAGAAATCAAAGTTGTGAAGTGTGAACAAACAACTGACAACATAAAATTCACTTTACTTGCACTTGAAATATTAGTGGGTAATATAAGTGCTGTGAACTTTTGATATACCAATGGTGGAACTACTTAATAATAGAAAAATAAAAGCAAGAGCTTTATTTTAAGGAAAAAAAATCCCTGGAAGTGGAACAATTTTTGCAAATTTATTTCTTTTACAATAAAACTTGATGTGTTATACCCCTTCTAGAGGGTTTCTAAAATGAAAGCAATACTTTTTAAAATCTAATTTTATTTATTTATTTTTTTAAGTTGAAGGATAACTGCTTTACAGAATTATGTTGTTTTCGACCAAATAGCAACATGAATTAGTCATAGGTAAACATATGTCCTAAGGTAATACTTCTGATGTTGTGATTTTGTCATAATTACATAAGCTATCTGAATCTTATTCAATTTCATATGAAGACATTTATGAACAACGAAAAAATGCTTACTTGTCATTTAATACTGTTCTTTCACCATATAAATTGAGAAACCAGTTTATAAAATAAAGTAGAAGATATAGGGTCATATTTATAGAAATGAGTAGTTTGGATGTACTCCTCTACATTTTTCCAGATTATGAAAAACTTCACAGCTTTAGATAACAAGAAACAGGGTCAATTGACATTAACTTGTGATCCGTGCAGCTTGAGTGATTCCCTGCTGTTAAACATTGTTCCAAGCAACAGCAATATTTGGGAAGGGCAGCCTACATACTGTGTTTGTGTCAATTCAAATTACCTCTGAGAGTTTGTCAATACAGTTCAATAGGAAAGTTAAATGGGATGGAAGGATTCCAATGATTACATGGTTGATTCAAACAAAATGAAGATATCACCTTTGTTTCTAAAATATAAAATGGAGATGGAGTGGAGGTGAAAGGAAGGGAATGCTTATCTAAATGACCCAGCTTGCCTTCATATTCTTCTAAAATCACTCTCTCCTCATTCAACATTTTCACCATTTTGTATCCTTGCTTATCTGGGGTGAATTTTTATGCTAATTTTTTGCTTGCTACAATACAAATTATATTAATACTGCATTTATATATGGACTTATAATCAACACGTTTATAATATATCTAATTTTGAAATGATTCCCAAGTGCTTAAACAGTCTATGCAAGATTAACCAAATATTCTTCTCTGCTTAATATTAAAAATGCAACTATTTTACTAGCTTACAAGCTATAGCTTGTGTACAGTCAAGAAGCAAGAGTTAAGACAGGATTTGGAACAACAGACTGGTTCCAAACTGGGAAATGAGTATTTCAAGGCTGTATATTGTCACCCTGCTTATTTAACTTATATGCAGAGTACATTATGAGAAATACTGAACCGGATAAAACACAGGCTGGAATCAAGATTGCAAGGAGAAATATCAATAACCTCAGATATGCAGATGACAGCGCCCTGATGGCAGAAAACAAACAACTAAAAAGTCTCTTGATGAAAGTGAAAGAGGACAGTGAAAAAACTGGCTTAAAACTCAACATTAAAAAAAGAAAAAAGATCATGGCATCTGATCCCATCACTTCATGGCAAATAGATGGGGATAAAATAAAAAGTGACAGACTTTGCTTTCTTGGGCTCCAAAATCACAGCAGATGGTGATTGCAGCCATGAAATTAAAAGACACTTGCTCCTTGGAAGGACAGCTATGACAATCCTAGATAGCATGTTAAAAGACAGAGACATCATTTTGCCAACATAGGTCCATATAGTCAAAGTCATGGTTTTTCCAGTAGTCATGTATGGATGTGAGAGCTGGACCATAAAGAAGGCTGAGCACTGAAGAATTAATGCTTCTGAACTGTGGTGCTGGAAAAGACTCTTGAGAATCCCTTGGACAGCAAACCAGTCAATCCTAAAGGAAATTAACCCTGAATGTTCATTGGAAGGCCTGATGCTGAAGCTGAAACTCCAATAATTTGGCCACCTGATACAAATAGTCAACTCATTAGAAAAGACCCTGATACGAGGAAAGATTGAGGGAGGGCAGGAAGGGAAGAGGGTCAAAAAGGATGAGATGGTTCAATAGCATCACCAACTCAATGGACATGAGTTTGAGCAAACTCCAGGAGATAGTTAAGGACAGAGAAGCCTGGCATGCTGTGGTCCATTAGGTTGCAAAAAGTCAGACATGATAATTGACTGAACAACAACAAGCTATAGCATTTAACCAACTAATTTTTATGGTAAAGTTTAGATTTTATAATTTTGTTTGTTCCAAATTTTTTCCTTTGAAATTAGATAACAATTCTAATGTAATCATTACATATTTTTACTATACAAATTTTATTTGTATTTACCTAGTAGTCTATTACTTTAAGTTCCTTATTTTGTTAGAGGATCCATCATCTTAGCTTTAGAGAGGCAGCCTGTCTTTCCAAAGCTTTTTTCATAGTCCATGCTTCTCTCTGTCTTGAAACTCTATCCAGGTTTCCCGTTACTGAGACTACGGACCATAATCTACTCACCATTGAACATAATCCGTCTGCTAAAGGCTTGACCTTCATTTATTTTAATAGAACATCTAAGTTTTGCTTGGTTGTCTTAATCATTTTTATTTTTGCATATAGAGAGAATTAAAATGTAAGTAATACATTTTGCAGTTCAGTTCAGTTCATTTGCTCAGTCGTGTACGACTCTTTGCGACCCCATGAATCGCAGCACGCCAGGCCTCCCTGTCCAATACATTCTTAAAATACTACAAATTTACATTTTGAAAATCTGGCTTAAAGATTCCCAAACAATTTTGATGTAAAGAACCAAGAGATCCTGTAGAGACTCTCCTGTCCCAGAATCACTGGAGAGAGATGGTTGGATAGTAGCTTCAGCTCACCTCTTCCCACTATCCAAGCAAGACTCTGCTTTAACTTGTTGTACATGTTGGTCTTAATATTTGCAATTTCGTGCAATTATGTACTTCTGCATAATATTCAGAAGAAATCATGATAGTATTTGGTTTTTATTATACAAATGTATATACTTAAAATATAAACACTATTGTTAAGAATACTATTTCTTGTGTAATGGCTTTTACCTTCAAGAAAATTCAGCCTGTATCCACCTTCTACCAAATATGGGGGAAAAGAGGGGAAAAAAAAATCTTTCTCTGGATAGATTTTCATATTCTATTCTAAAGTCAAATTTATATCCATCTGGAACAATTTGTTAGGATATCTCCACCATTTTTTGATTACTGAACCATTGTGCTCTCTCTGGTGACACACATTCAGGACTGCAAGCAAAATTGTTCACAGCATAGTTTGAGGCAATGAAGTGTCATGCTTAGAAAGGGGATAATCACTTTAGGAAAAAAAAAACTGGGTTTTATTTTAAATATCTGACCTTGAGCAGTTTAAAAGAATATCTTTATGCCTCATTTTCCTCATCTGTTTACAGGAAAGATCATTCTTATGTTTTCAAGTTGTGTGTGTAGTTATTGTCTAAACCAAGTTAAGTATTGCATAAATTACAGCTGTTAATCCTCAGCTGCTGCTGCTGCTGCTGCTGCTAAGTCACTTCATTTGTGTCTGACTCTGTGCGACCCCATAGATGGCAGCCCACTAGGCTCATTCGTCCCTGGGATTCAGGCAAGAATACTGGAGTGGGTTGCCACTTCCTTCTCCAATGCGTGAAAGTGAAGTCGCTCAAGTCATGCCTGACTTTTAGAGACCCCATGGACTGCAGCCTACCAGGTTCCTCTGTCCATGGGGTTTTCCAAGCAAGAGTACTGGAGTGGGTTGCCATTGCTTTCTCCAATCCTCAGCTACATAATAACAAAGAGATATTCAGCTGTTTTGTTCGTTTTTGGCTTAGAAATAACACACATGTTGGCTTTTCCCAACAAGGTTGCTCAGTTTTTCAAAACATGCATTGTATAAATGGAAAATGGTGTTTGTTTTTAAAATGGCATTTCTTTTTAATGACCTGAAGCAAATGAACTTTTGGATATGCTGTAAAAATTATGAAATGAATCTGACTATTCAAATGTAACCAATTTTCTACTTTTGTAACAAAATCTAGAGCCAATGGAAAAGAAAGTCAATAATAAGTATTAGAGACACAGTTTTTTAAGATAATGTTAAGAATAAATTGCCTTAAACCTTAACGTGTTTTGTGAAGTTGGAGTGAGAAAGTTTATGCTAATCAAAATGCAAGCACCATATTAATTGGTAGCTTCAGGTAGGAAAGAACGCAATAATTTATTCTATTTTCTTCAGAAACATTAAAAGTGAATTTTAAAGTCACTTAAAGTAGCATCATCAGTGAATCATTTTATTAAGAAAACTATTCCCCTCTAATTTTGACTATCTTGCTAAAGTCTGGATCTCCTTCCTTCTAAATAATGACTGCACCATAATGGGTTATTAATTTTAATTAAACTCACTGGGCTAAGTTGTATTGTTGGGAACTTATTCTGAACTTCTCTAGTAAACACAGATTATTTTACTTGCATATGTGAGAGCAGAATGTGACCCTTTGTGATAAGAGTTATAAATTAGTAGTTTGAAAGACATATTAGCTCATATATTTTTATTTTAGCCAGTATGTTTGTAATACTTGGTTTTCTTAATTATTTCAGATCTAACATTACAAACTGAAAATTGACTTCAACACCACAAAGTCCCTAAAACCCACAATAGTGTGTTTGGTCCTGAATGTGTCACTTTACTTGGCCGTAGTAGCCACATTAATCTGGAATGACAAAGGCTTTCCTTTGTTTTTATTATACAGAGAAATAATATAGAATATTTATTAAGTTCCAAGTAATAGATACAATATGTAAAAGACACAGATACTTGCCATTAATGAACATAGGATCACTTGAGAAATATCTAGTAAAAGTAAATATCCTCTTAATAGGTCACATATGTGATATAATTTTAGATCATTAAAAAAGGGATCATCCTACATACAACAGAAAATACCTTGAAGATTTTGGTTTAGGACCAAAAGCTTCTACCAGAAAAATGGTCTTCTGAGAAGATGGAGTTACATACTTTGAGATAGTATTTAGCAAACTTAATAAAAACATTAAACAAAATTGCGATAATCAATCTCCAAGCAAGTTTATCAGATTGCTCTTATGACAAATCAAAGAGAGTGTACTGGAGGAGACTCCACAGATGACTCAATAAGAGTCTGAGAGCATTAAAGGTAAATATCATCAGCTGAAATTTAGACTGTACATGCCAGAGATGGACACTCCTAAAAAAATGTTTTCCACTTATTCAAAATAAAGAACACTCTTAAAAGGAGATAAGATGTTGAATTTTGTAACAAGTCCAATCAGAAAATAAGTACAGCTTCCAAAGTCACCCTTAAAATATGCTAGTTCTAAGAAAATACTTACACTGAATATTGGTTGAATTAAATCTTAAAAAATATTTTCACAATAACTCTAATTTGCAAGTTACTGATATGTGCAGAGTATTCTGGTCTTTCTAAGAAAGAAAAGAAACCATCCTATTAATTTTGAAACAAAACTTACTGAGGAAAAGGTATTTCCCAGCAACCCACTCTGGTATTCTTGCCTGGAATACCCCATGGACAGAGGAGCCTGGCGGGCTACAGTCCATAGGGTCACAAAGAGTCAGACATGACTGAGCAACACTTTCACTTTCTTGTGCTACAGCATTGTGTATTGAGATTGAAATGGTTGTATACCTCAGAATATTATTCATTTGTATACTAACTCTATGAAGGCATATTATTATATAATGATCTTTTCAAGAAAAGCACAAGATGGGACTAATGCCCAGAGCATTTTGTACTAATGCCCAATACAAAAATATCACCTACCAAACAGTACAGTGATGCCCTTGGAGCAAGGCAGGCAAGGATTGGCTGATTGACAGCAGAAACAAAATTGTGAGGCAGGAACTCATAACTAATCCTGCTGCAGAGAGTACCTTAGAGAATCCTACACCCATAGGGTGGAGTAAATGCAACTATTCTAAAGCAAAATGCTTCCATTCGCATAGTGAATTTTCTAGTTACACTCAGTGATTTATTTACAGACTGTATTTAATCACTCTCATGTAAGTTATGGTTAGCTGTACATATCCTGAAGGGGAAAAATATGTTGTATTTTATTTCTATGAAAACCAGTTTGTGGAGGCTGTTCACAGGCCAGACTACAAAGGTAATTTTGTTTATAGACTAAAAAGAGAAAATACTGAGAAAGAATTTCAACCTTTCCAATTTATTTGTTTGTTATTGTTGTTGTTTGTTGTTCAGTTGCTAAGCTGTGTCTGACTCTTTGTGACCCCATGGACTGCAGCACGCCAGACTTCCTGTCTTTCACCATCTCATCGAGTTTGCTCAAACTCATGTCCATTGACTCAGTGATGCCATCCAACCATCTCATTCTCTGTCGTCCCCTTCTCATGCCCTCCATCTTTCCCAATGTCAGAAGTCTTTCCAGTAGTCAACTCTTTGCATCAAAGTATTGGAGCTCCAGCTTCATCATCAGTCCTTCCAATGAATATTCAGGACTGATTTCCTTTAAGATTGATAGGTTTGATCTCCTTTCTGTCCAAGGGACTCTTAAGAGTCTTCCCCAGCACCACAATTTGAAAGTATCAATTCTTTGGTGCTCCGCTTTCTTGACAGTCCAACTCTCACATCCATACATGACTACTGGAAAAACCATAGCTTTGACTAGATAGAACACTGTTGGCAAAGTAATGTCTCTGCTTTTTAATATGCTGTCTAGGTTGGTCATAACTTTCCTTCCAAAGAGCAAGAGTCTTAATTTTATGGCTGCAATCACCATCTGCAGTGATTTTGGGGCCCCTAAAAATAGTCTGTCACCTTTTCCACAGTTTCCCCATCTCCTTGCATGAAGCAATGGGACTAGATGCCATAATCTTAGTTTTCTGAATGTTGAGCTTGAAGCCAACTTTTTCACTCTCCTCTTTCACTTCCATCAAGAGGTTCTTTAGTTCGTCTTTGCTTTCTGCCATAAGGGTGGTGTGATCTGCATATTGATATTTCTGCCTGCAATCTTGGTTCCAGCTTGTGCTTCATCCAGTTCAGCATTTCTCCTGATGTACTCTGCATATAAATTAAATAAGCAGAGTGACAATAGACAGCCTTGACATACTCCTTTCCCAATTTGGAACCAGTCTGTTGTTCCATGTCCAGTGCTAACTGTTGCTTCTTTACCTGCATACAGGTTTCTCAGGAGGCAGGTCAGGTGGTCTGGGTTCCCATCTCTTTAAGAGTTTTCCAGTTTGTTGTGATCCACAGAGTCAAAGGCTTTGGCATAGTCAATAAAGCAGAAGTAGATGTTTTCTTGGAACTCTCTTGTTTTTTTGATGATTCAATGGATATCGGCAATTTGATCTCTGGTTCCTCTGCCTTTTCTAAAACCAGCTTGAACATCTGGAAGTTCACGGCTCATGTACTGTTGAAGCCTGGCTTGGAGATAAACTTGAGAGGATAAGTTTAAAGAGGAAAAGTTGTATGGAAAAAAAAAAAAAAAACAAGTGAAGTACAGGATCTTCAAGTCTCTTTTCACTCAAAAAATATACTTTAAAATAGTTTCATTTATTAATCAAGGGAGGAGTCATAACTTGAGTCGAGACTTCATTTGCAGCCCCAGTATCTTTTCCCTCCACAGTCTTGAAACCTTAGTATCTCACAGGGCCATAGACATATATGAGCTGTAATGCTGGAGGATGGATATGATTTTTATTGTTCAACATCCGCTAGGGGAACAGGGTTTATATTTCCACTAGAATGTTTAAAATGACTAGCTAGAAACTATTTATCTACTCCCTATTTATTCTGATGATGATTTAGTTAAGAAATATATTGTTTAAGATCCTTTGTTCCAACTACCTTGAAGTCACCAATCCAGTGAATTGGATGAGTAATCAAACTGAAATCTTCAGCTTATATGGTTCAAAGAACTAACATCAAATGTACTCTACAAACAATATCCTCTTCTTGCTGTACATTTTAAATTAAGAAGCTTGAAGCGTTTTTCATAGCAATAGTCAAAACACCCTCTCACCTCCCCCACTATCTTCTCCTTATAACCTGTTAAAATAACACTGTCTGCAATTATGGCATCATTTGTTATGCATGATATAATAGACTGCAAATATAAAGAGGTATTATCATTACTTTTGTCCTTTGTTCTTTCAGGCCAGAATATTGCATACTTCTTTACTTTGACATTTATTGCTTTTAGATGATTGGTAATAGAATGGTTTGTGTTGCTCATTATCTTGAATGATGATAATATTAGAAGTTGGGGAGTCTGTGTTCTCTGTTAAGTAAAGACTTTGTATAATTTAACAAAGGTTATTACTGGACAATTACCCAGAATACAGTTCAAGTCTAATAAAGAATAGTCATATCCAGTCTTAAAGAGAAAATTTACTACGGTTTCTAGGAAATTGGATCAAGTGGTGTTCATATATATTTTTTGCTGCTACTTTTCATAAGTTCACCCTGACTGTTTCATAGGTAAAATTACAGTGAGACAATTTGTCTATAATAGTAGATGAAATAAAATAAAATGAAAAATTTTCAGGTTCTGAATTATAAAGTTTTATCTTATTCCATAAAATACATATATATATATATATATATATATATATAGAGAGAGAGAGAGAGAGAGAGAGAAGAGTTAAATCTTAGTCTCTTACAGAATTAGAAATTAATGTCCTATTCTCTCTACTGACATTGTTCTGAGTGAGGAATGTCCATGTCCTTCATAGCTTTAACCAAACATTTAACAAAATTCAAATGGAAAAAAAATGGACTTGGGTCAGAAAGAAAGATATTTTTTCTACAGGGAGTTAAACTGGTCATACCTATCAAAAAATGTATGTTTCTATGTAACATTGACAAATAATATATGAAAAGAAATAAGAAGAGCTAAATCTCTGACTCCTAAAGAAAGTAATAGATGACTTTATATTAGAGATTCAAGAGAAAAAACTAATTTGAAAAGTGACAAAAAAAAAAGAAAGAAAAGTGACACATGTTAAAGTATGTTGGCCAGGGGTCTGGCATGGGACTAGTCACCTGTTTTTTAATCACCTAATTTTCTCAAGTGGGGCACAATGTTTCCATTAATTTGACCCTGATATTATTTTTTTTAGTAGATTGAAAAGTAGTTTAAGGTGGATTCCATTTTAGTCTATGTAGGAATATGAAGAATGTGGAGAAAAATCAAGCCAAATCTCCTAGAAGCAAAACTGGCATGCATGATGACTCTTAACACACTAGGACTCTTGGGCCAAAGTTGTCAAGAGAAATAAAATTTGTAGTCTTTGATAAGTCAAAAATCTTACATTTGTATTATTACAGTTGTTAATTAATAGATATTTCATTTAATTGCTATTTCTAATTCATTGATGAAATGTTTCCTTTTTAATATTTGTACTAAAATATACTAAAAACATTTTTGAATTGTCCTAGTCAGACAATTTGCTACATATAATACTTCAGTGCAGTGGTTTATTCTGTCATGAGGAAATATTATTTTAAAAGAATATATGAAAGAGGCAACCCATGCCGGTATTCTTGCCTGGGAAATCGCATGGACAGAGGACCCTGGTGGGCTATGGTTCACAGGGTCGCAAAGAGTTGAACACGACTGAGAGACTGAGCATGAGCACAAGACTGAGACTGCACATGAGACTTTCATGATATGAAAGAAGATAAATTTATTTGGTTGAATTCATCAGGTAGCAACTAAGTGTCCAAATATAATTGCTATCACTATATCTGATATATATATATATATATATATATCTCACTATATATGGAGAA
Source organism: Oryx dammah (assembly GCF_014754425.2). NCBI lineage: Eukaryota > Metazoa > Chordata > Mammalia > Artiodactyla > Bovidae > Oryx > Oryx dammah. The sequence goes on from NW_024070186.1 coordinate 117,296,969, forward strand.
GGAAATGGCACCCCACTCCAGTATTCTTGCCTGGAGAATCCCATGGATGGAGGAGCTTGGTGGGCTATAGTCCACAGGTTGCAAAGAGTCGGACACGACTGAGCGACTTCACTTTCACTCACTATATCTGAACATAGCTTTCCATCAAGATATTGAATGAGTCAAGAAGGTCAAAATTTTAAACTGAAATTCAAAGTGTATGTAAAATTGTTTTTATCAAAAATTGCATGTCAGTCAAGCAAATTTTGAATAGTCTAGTTTATGATTTTCTTTCCTTAAGGAATACCACAACAACTGAAACTTATTGTACCAAAACCTATCTGTATGGGAGATTCTGTGCAATAGTCTCAGGACTTAATTACTATTGAAAAAAAAATATTTAAAGGAGAAAGGTATGTGTTGATTCAATTTAAGTCATATACCATCTGATCACTGTCTTGTTCACTGTGCACTGAACCAATGTAAACAGAAAACATTTTTTATAGTATGATTCCATAGCAGATGTCTTGTGAAGCATCATGCTAATGGAAAATGCTCTGGAAATTGATATATGATATATCTGGGGGTAGTTTAGAACCAACTTATGGTTACCCCCCCACCCCCAGTGTAACCATAACTTAGGTTTCTGTGAGTCTGTTTCTGTTCTGTAAATAAGGGTTTTATCGTTTCATTTTATACACAAAAAATTAAAACAGACATATTTGGTAATTTTTCCAAGGGCATTTGGCCCATGAATGGCACATCAATTTTCAAACATAAAGAATGATATCCAATCAGTGATACTAGCCAGTATACTATATAGCTTTATATATGAGGGCAGTAGTAGTATGGTTTGAAAATAATTGCTAGATTAATAATTTAGAGGATATATTATCCAGCTTCAGCCTTTTACCTGTATTTCAAATACATCTATTAAACCACCTGTTAAAATTTTCTACCTACCTTGGTATAGGCCTGTTTGGATATGTCATTCTCTCTCAATTTGCCCCTAATGTATTTTGTATCTTAGTGTTACCGTTCTCCACCCAGGTATTGAAGATACATGCCTCAAAGGCTTTTCACACTCCTTGCCTTGAACATATGCCTAATCAGTCTCAACATTCTGAATAATATATCCTCAACTATTAATCTATTAATCAATTTGTAACCAAACTACTACTGCCCTCATTTATTTCCTCATTAGCTTTTCTTAGACCTCCACAACAAATGCCTTAACCAGTATGCTTGCTTCCATGTTTGTCTTCCTCAATTATTTTCTCCATATATTTTTCAAAGAAAATCTTTCAAATTTCAAATTGGCCTTGTCAGTTCCTCTCACCTACAGACTGGAAGGCAAGCCAATTAAAATTATACCTCCATTATCTTTCTTGTTAATCTCTACTTCACATCACCTACTCCAAGGAAATTGTGTTCCCTGCCTTTGTATTTCTCACAGAAATCCTTTGCTTTTTCCTGCCATAATTGGTCTGGGTGATTCTTGTGTATTACTCACAACTCTGATCAAATATCAAATCCTAGAGAATGGCGTTTTCATTGCTTCACCCTACATTTCTAGGCTTGGTCCTCTTAATATCCAATAAAAACTAATGTATTTTCCTTACAGAGGTAAATCCATCTGTTAATATTTCTAGACTCTGAAATTACTGAGGATAGAGACTGTGACATTATTATTATTATTTTTAATCCACTGTGAAGGAAGCTGAGTGCCGAAGAATTGATGCTTTTGAACAGTGGTGTTGGAGAAGACTCTTGAGAGTCCCTTGGACTGCAAGGAGGTCCAACCAGTCCATCCTAAAGGAGATCAGCCCTGAGTGTTCATTGGAAGGACTGATGCTGAAGCTGAAACTCCAATACTTTGGCCACCTCATGCGAAGATTTGACTCACTGGAAAAGACCCTGATGCTGGGAGGGATTGGGGGCAGGAGGAGAAGGGGTCGACAGAGGATGAGATGGCTGGATGGCATCACTGACTCAATGGGCTTGAGTTTGAGTGAACTCCAGGAGTTGGTGATGGACAGGGAGGCCTGGCCTGCTGGGATTCACAGGGTCACAGAGTCAGACACAACTGAGCGACTGAGCTGACTGACTTCCTAGTTCACTACCTGGTGCATGTAACTATTTGATAATAAAATAATGAGTGTTGAATGAAACCATGCCTTGATGAATAAACAATAAGAACATAAGTAATAATATATATCATTTTAAACACATATTAAGTGTATTTATAATTTCTTAAATGAGTCTAACTTCTCTCAGATTGTTCTATAACCATATTTTAGGAAGTTTCCTTTTTAAAGTGATTCAATGTAGAGTTTTCTTTCTTTCTTTCTTTTTGAGCTGTCACAAGCACAGTGTAGCAGACTTTTTTCTTTTTTTTTTTTGCAGGGGGAGCTGTCAATAATGTAAACAGAGTAACGTGTATTTTGTGATATATGAACTTTCATGCATGCTCAGTCATTCAGTTGTGTCTAACTCTTTGCAAACCCATGGATTATAGCCCTCGAAACTCCTCTGTCCATGGAAATTTTCCAGACAAGAATGCTGGAATGTGTTATCATTTCTTACTCCCAGGGAATCTTCTTGACCCATGGATCAAACCATGTCTCCTGAATTGGCAGGCAGATTCTTTACCACTGAGCCAACTAGGAAGCCTTGTTGTATACAAGGACTTTAATTTAAATCAGTTTTCAAAAAAAAATGGAATAAATTCTACATTTTATCTTACAGTATCTCATTCTGCAGTTTAATGTAGAGGTTTAATATTGTCTTTCAAGCCAAATTCTTTTGATTTAAAACCTTATTTTCCACTGACAAGTGAAGTGTTCTTGGGCAATTAACTTAACTTTTATTTATATGAATTCCCTAAACTACAAATAGGAATGTTAATAAACTTTTCACAAAGAGTTGCTGCAATAGTTGAAGATTATTTGAATCTCTGTGTTCTTTGAAATACCATAGAATCTTTTAACAGGCCAATTAGCATTCATAAGAGTATGTCATTTTATAATTAGTCAATAAATGTTAACTAAGTTATCATTGCTGTTATTATATACATTAAATGAATTTTAAAATTCAAAAATAGTTACCATTCAAGTAAATTACTATACTGTTAAAGTGAGGACCTAAAGAATTGCAAATTCCGGACATAAATTCTCATTTATTTATTTATTTAAACTTTTTATTTTGTATTGGAGTACAGCCGATGTACAATTTTGTAATAGTTTCAGGCGGACAGCAAAGGGACTTAGCCATAAGCATACATGTATCTAATCCTCTGCAAATTCCTCTCTCATCCAGGCTGCCACATAATATTGAGCAGAGTTCCCTATGTCATACAGTAGGCTCTTGTTGGTTAACAATTTAAATACAGCAGCGTATAACTCCTCACTTATTTTTTTTACCACTTTAGTTCTCTGTTTACCCTCTCAGCTGTCAGTTTTTGCTACTGTCATTATCTTAAATTCTAACATCATTCTCTGCCAATGAGTGCATTTAGGTATACACAACAGTTAAACAAGTTGAGATTATGACTGCTTGATCTACGAAGGGATCAGCAGGGGAGGAACTGATTAAATGGAGGTGTCCTGCACAGTTTGTTGAAGGGCTGTTTACTCCAACTAGCTTAGGAAATAGTCAGATAAGATGTGATGCAGGGGCCACAGTAAAATAAAAGAAGCTTTAGTAAACGTGAATTTGAAATCCATGTTGATCCTTATTATTCATGTAAGTAATTAATTTATGTGAATAATATGTTTTACATTAAATCACATGCACTTACATTTGTGCATGCGTGTGTATGTATCAGTTCAGTTCAGTCGCTCAGTTGTGTCCGACTCTTTGTGGCCCCATGAATTGCAGCACGCCAGGCCTCCCTGTCCATCACCAACTCCCGGAGTTTACCCAAACACATGTCCATCGAGTCAGTGATGCCACCCAGCCATCCCATCCTCTGTCAGCCCCTTCTCCTCCTGCCCCCAATCCCTCCCAGCAATGAGTCAACTCTTCGTATGAGGTGGCCAAAGTTTTGGAGTTTCAGCTTTAGCATCAGTCCTTCCAATGAACTTCCAGGACTGATCTCCTTTAGGATGGACTGGTTGGACCTCCTTGCAAGCCAAAGGACTCTCAAGAATCTTCTCCAACACCACAGTTCAAAAGCATCAATTCTTTGGCAGTCATCTTTCTTCACAGTCCAACTCTCACATTCATACACAACCACTGGAAAAAACATAGCCTTGACTAGATTGACCTTTGTTGGCAGAGTAATGTCTCTGCTTTTCAATATGCTGTCTAGGTTGGTCATAACTTTTCTTCCAAGGAGCAAGCGTCTTCTAACTTCATGGCTGCAATCACCATCTGCAGTGATTTTGGAGCCCCCAAAAATAAAGTTTGACACTGTTTCCCCTGTTTCCCCATCTATTTCCCATAAAGTGATGGGACCAGATGCCATGATCTTAGTTTTCTGAATGTTGAACTTTAAGCCAATTTTTTTCACTTTCCCCTTTCACTTTCATCAATTATTTTTATCTTTAGTTTCTTATAACTCTATCATCATTATCCAAAGAAAGTTTAATTGAAATGGAAACTTTTAGAAGAAAATGGAATCCACTTTCATTTCTTCAAGACCTGACTTGTCTCAGGAATTGATCTATTTCTGGAAATTATATTCATTCACCTGTGATTTTTATTCTGCCCCCAATTTTAAAGTTTGTCAAGCCATCAGCTCTGTGGTGTTCTATGCCTGAGAATTCTCCCTGCTGGCCAGCTCTCATGGGAGCCTGCTTGGCATGTTCAGTCTAACTCTACAGTCATTTCATTTCCTGTTTTCCCATTTCTGCCAGCCTTTGACTGTTAACAGCTATTTCAACAGTGAAGGAAAAGAAACATAAAAAAAATGAAAAGGAAATTTGTGTATTGGTTTATTAGTGTTGCTAATAAAATCTTTTGGGGGTAAAATACATTACAATTTATGATTCATTCTACTTTGTAATCATAACTAGAATTTGGTCATCTGTATCATCTGAAAAGGGGCTTTCTAGATAGCTCAGCTGGTAAAGAATCCACCTGCAATGTGGGGGACCTGGGTTTGACCCCTGGGTTGGGAAGACCCCCTGGAGGAGGGCATGGCGACCCGCTCTAGTATTCTTGCCTGGAGAATTCCCATGGACAGAGGAGTCTGGGAAGCAACAGACCATGGGGTTGACAGACCATGGGGTCACAGAGTTGGACACAATTGAAAAATTGGGCATCAACACAAATGCAACAGACAAAAAGTTAAGGTATATTTTTAAAGAATCATCTCTTTTGCTTATATCAGAAATCAACAGCTACATATTCTAATGTATTTTCTTTTAAGTTAATTTTGAAAGAAATATTTGTGCATACTATAATTATAAGAACAACGAGAAAATAACCACTATTTCCTATCAATGCTGAGTTTTAATTTTTGGCAGTGGCTCATATTAATTTTTATTTTATTACCCACTTTAAAATATTTGAAACATTATAATCAAAGTTAACTTTATTCCATGGAAATTTTGGAACTCCCATATTTTGAGATAGGTTTATGGTAGGTTCAGTTCAGTTCAGTCGCTCAGTCGTGTCCGACTCTTCGCGACCCCATGAATCACAGCACGCCAGGCCTCTCTGTCCATCACCATCTCCCGGAGTTCACTCAGACTCATGTCCATCGAGTCAGTGATGTCATCCAGCCATCTCATCCTCCGTCGTCCCCTTCTCCTCCTGCCCCCAATCTCCCCCAGCATCAAAGTCTTTTCCAATGAGTCAACTCTTCGCATGAAGTGGCCAAAGTACTGGAGCTTCAGCTTTACCATCATTCCTTCCAAAGAAATCCCAGGGTTGATCTCCTTCAAAATGGACTGGTTGGATCTCCTTGCAGTTCAAGGGACTGCAAGTAGGAGATGTGGAAAATAAGCCTCTTTCTTTAAGTTATGCTGTTTTTTTTAAATTTTTTTCACTATTCCTAAAGCTTAATTTATTGCCATTATTGTTCAATCTTAAGTCATGTCTGATTCTTTGCAACCACGTGGACTGACTGAAGAACAACAGGCTCCCCTGTCCCTTTGCTATCTCCCAGAGTTTGCTCAAATTCATGTACATTGAGTTGGTGATGCTATCTAACCATCTCATCCTCTTTTCCTCCTGCTCTCAATCTTTCCCAGCATTAGGGTCTTTTCTAGTGAGTCACTGCTTCACATCAGGTGGCCAAAGTAATGGAGCTTCAGCTTTAGCATCAGTCCTTCCAGTGAATATTCAGGGTTGATTTCCTTTAGGATTGACTGATTTGATCTCCTTTGTGTCCAAGGGACTCTCAGGAGTCTTCTCCAGCACCACAGTTCAAAGCATCATTTCTTCAGTGCTTAGTCTTCTTTGTGGTCCAACTCTTACATCCGCACATGACTACTGGAAAAGCAATAGCTTTAACTATATAGACCTTTGTCAGCAAAGTAATGTTTCTGCTTTTAATATGCTATCTAGGTTTGCCATAGTTTTTCTTCCAAAGAGAAAGCATCTTTTAATTTCATGGCTGCAATCACCATCTGAGGTGATTTTGAAAACCAAGAAAATAACGTCTGTCACACTTCCACATTTTCCCCTTCTATTAGCCATGAAGTGATCTTAGTTTTTTTTTTTTTTTTTTTATGCTGAGTTTCAAGCTAAATTTTTACTCTATTCTTTCACCCTCATCAAAAGGCTCTTCAGTTCCTCTTCACTTTCTGCCATTAGAGTGCTATCATCTATGGCCATGCATTTCTCTGACATAGCAAATAAATAAATAGAGGAGGAAATATAGTTAACTGGTAATATTTTCTTGGCCTACCTGATGACAACCACTTTGTTTTATAGATGTTTTCTCATTGTATTACCTCATTCTTCTGATAGGTAGTCAACAGAATCAGTAAATTTATACAGGCTAAAATTATGTTCTTCAGTTCTATGTTCACATGTCTCCCAAATGGCTCTGTGCAGCCTCTATAAGCTTGTAACACATTTTTAAGTAACCTTCTAATCATTTTTTAGGGCAGCACACATAAAAACAATAACACTCAAATGAGGATTTTTATCCTTTCCCATATCATTCTCTTAATAGACTGAAAAGTGCAATTTTTGATTTGCAAGTTATCAGAACATTTTGTATTTTGCTTATTTATAATGGGAAATACACTTGATTATATAACTTTAAAGGAAGTGGCTGAAATATTTTGACACATAAGGGATGATGATGGTAGCCATTCAGAAAATTTGAATTGTAAAGAACCCACCTGCCAATGCAGAAGACATAAGAGAAGTAGGTTCCATCCCTGGGTTGGGAAGATCCGCTGGAGGAGGGTATGGCAACCCATGGAGAATGCCATGGACAGATGAGCTTGGTGTGCTATAGTCCATGGGGTCTCAAAGAGTGGGACACGACTGAAGTGACTTAGCACAGGCACCATAGATACTGGAAGAAGATGAATGCAGAGCAATATTTAGTTAATAAAAAAATAATGCACCTAGTAAAATAAGAAACATTTAGATTATAACTATTATCCAAGGCAGTTTATCACACTTAAGTCAGAAATTTGTACTAAAAATACCTATAAGATTAAAAAAGAATGAAAACCAACTTACTCAATTGTAACCTTCATATTTATATGTGAAATTTAGTGCCAAATAAATAAGTATAAGTACACTCTGAATGAAGTAACTTGTTATTTTAATACACATCATCTAATAATAAATGCAAATCTAAATCAAAATGTGAATGAAATTGCATATTATTCTTTGATGTTTAAATGTGTTGTATCATCGTGCCATTATTAACCTATTATCTCTCAGTTCCAAATGCACTCTGCTTGATTTTGCTTTCTTATGCTGAAGTTGAGAACTCTATGAATACTAATTTTTCTTTGCCGGTGGCTTTCTATTAGCGTGTGTGCATCCTCAGTCACTTTAGTTGTGTCTGACTCTTTGTGACCCTAGGTCTGTAGCCTGCCAGGCTCCCCTGTCTATGGGATTCTCCAAGTAAGGCTTGGAGTGGGTTGCCATGTCCTCCTTCAGGGGATCTTCCTGACCCATGGATCAAACTCTGGTCTCCTGCATCTTCTACACTGCAGGCAGATTCTTTACTGCTGAGCCACCAGGGAAGCCCCTATTTTTCTATTATTAATATATTTTGCCAGTAAAGAGCAGAGATAGATTGGAAAACAGGGAAAATGGAGAAGAAACTTCTGTGTATCTGTTTGCTTGCTGTGAGCACAACTTTGCCAGAGTCTCAGCAGCTCCTTTTTGCTTCCAGCTTCATTTGGTATCATTAGAACCAGCTTACTTGGGCTCACAAGGTGCCAGTGGTGACTATGTCATTGCTCAATAGCTAGCCTGAACTCTAGCTCCTTAGTTCCCCAGGTCTATGGGTAGAAGCTGCTTTCTGTAGTTAATAATTCTGGGTATAATACAACCCAGAGAGTAAGCCTTTTTGCTTTCTCACCCTTCTATAGTTATGTAAATGTTACCCTGTGTTAAACTCCGTTTATTAATATACCTATTGTGATTTCTGTTCTCCCCCCAAAATTGTTGTTCTTTAGTTGATAAGTCATGTCTGACTCTTTATGACCCCATGAATTGTAGCCTGCCAGGCTCCTCTATTCACGGGATTCTCTAGGCAGGAATACTGGAGTGGGTTGCCATTTCCTTCTCCAGGGGATCTTCCCAACCCAGAGATTGAACCCACATCCCCTGAATTGGCAGGCAGATTCTTTACCACTGAACCACCAGGGAAGCCCTTCCTAGCTAAATTATATCATGGCTTTATAGTCTGACTTACATATATTTTTTACTTTTAGTTTTATTTTTAAAACTTATTTATTATACACAAGATATTCAGAATTGGATTAAACATAATCCTTGTTCCATTTATAGTTTATTTTCATTTAGTTTATTTTTAATTTAATTATTTCTGATAATATAATTAAAAATTATAACTCGCTGCCAAAAGTAAAAGTTAGTACAGTGAAGTGAGGAAAGAGTTGTTTTTTCCAAGAATGATACCAGTTGAGTTGGAGTTTTATGTGGGGAGAATACATATCTTGATTCCTACTTCATACCATACACAACTGTAGATATGTCTAAGACAAGAGAAAATATTTCAAAGATATCAGAACAAATTATTTGTATATATTTGATTACTAAAACACCATTCAGTGTGAATAGGCAATAAATGGAGCAAAAAAAGTATTTGCAATATAGATTAGTGACAAAGGAGTCAGATATAGAAAACAAAGGAACAAAAAAAAATAGAAACTCAACAAAAAAAATGGCAGACTTGCATAAACGTTTTACAAAAGAGTATATTAAATGAACAATAAAAGAATGGAAAGAAATTAAACTTCATCAGTGATAAGGAGAATGAAAATTTAAACCATAAAGTAATGCCCATTAGACACAATGACTAAAGTGTTAAAAAAAAATTATAACAAAGATATGCAGTATGACAGTGGAACATGGTAATATAAATGACTATGTTTGTGGAAAATTATTTGGCAGGATCTACTAAATTCAGTTGTTGGCTTAAAGCTCAACATTCAGAAAACTAAGATCATGGCATCCAGTCTCATCACTTCACAGCAAATAGATGGGGAAACAGTGGAAACAGTGGCAGCCTTTATTTTTGGAAGCTCCAAAATCACAGCAGATGGTGACTGCAGCCATGAAATGAAAAGGTGTTCACTCCTTGAAAGAAAAGTTAGGACCAACCTAGACAGCATATTAAAAAGCAGAGACATTACTTTGTCAACAAACGTCCATCTAGTCTAGTCAAGGCTATGGTTTTTCCAATCATCATGTATGGATGTGAAATTTGGACTATAAAGAAAGTTGAACACTGAAGAATTGATGCTTTTGAACTGTGGTGTTGGAGAAGACTCTTGAGAGTCCCTTGGATTGCAAGGAGATCCAACCAGTCCATCCTAAAAGAAGTCAGCCCTGGGCTTTCATTGGAAGGACTGATGTTGAAGCTGAAACTTCAATACTTTGGCCACCTGATGCAAAGAACTGACTCATTGGAAAAGACCCTGATGCTGGGAAAGATTGAGAGTGAGAGGAGAAAGGGATAACAGAGGATGAGATGGTTGGATGGCATCACTGACTCAATGGACATGAGTTTGAGTAAACTCCGGGAGTTGACGAAGGACAGGGAGGCCAGGCATGCTACAGTCCATGGGATCCCAAAGAGTTGGACATGACTGAGTGACTGAACTAAACTGAACTAAATTCAGAGGAGTGCAGATCCTATGACCCAGCCATTATTCTTCTGTATATATGTTAAGCATATATACACATACACATGTTCATCAAAAACAAGTATGAGCATTATTTATACAGACACTGTTTATAATAGCCTCAAATATGAAACTAAGATAGGCCTGTTCATAGAAAAGCAAATAAATACATTTTGGTATATTCTCACAAAGAAATTAAAAGATACTTGTTCCTTGGAAGGAAAGCTATGATAAACCTAGACAGTGTATTAAAAAGCAGAGACATTACTTTGCTGATAAAGGCCTGTATAGTTGAAGCTATAGTTTTTCCAGGAGTCATGTGCTGATGTGAGTTAGACCACCAAAAGAAGTAAAAGCAGTGCTAAGGGGAAGTTTCATAGCTTTACAAGCTTACCTTAAGAAACAAGAAAAAAATCAAATAACCTAACAATACCTAAAGCAACAAGAAAAAGAAGAAATGAAGAACCCAGGGTTAGTAGAAGGAAAGCAATCATAAAAACTAAGGCAGAAACAATGAAAAAGAAACAAAGGAGATTATAGCAAAAATCAGCAAAAGTAAATAAAGTCTGGTTCTTAGAAGGTAAATAAAATAGACAAACCACAGCGAGACACATCAAGAAAATAGGGAGAAGAATCAAATTAACAAAATTAGAAATGAAAATGGATAAATCAAAACAGACAACACAAAAATACAGAGGATCATAAGACACTACTATCAGCAACCATATGACAATAAAATGAACAACTTGGAAGAAATGGACAAATTCTTAGAAAAATATAACCTTCCAAAACTGAACCAGGAATAAATAGAAAATCTTAACAGATCCATCACAACCACAGTAATTGAAACTGTAATTAAAAAATCTTCCAACAATCAAAAGCCCAGGACTATATGGCTTCATAGGTGAATTCTACTAAAAATTTAGAGAAAGGCTAACCCCTATCCTTCTCAAACTCTTCCAGAAAATTACAGAGTAAGTTTACTCCCAGACTCATTCTATGAGGCCACCATCACGCTAATACCAAAACCAGACAAAGATGCCTCACAAAAAGAAAACTATAGGCCAATATCACCAATGAACATGCATGCAAAATCCTCAACAAAATTCTAGCAAACAGAATCCAACAACATATTAAAAATAGAATACGTCATGACCAAGTGGGCTTTATACCGGGGATGCAAGGATTCTTCAATATTTGCAAATCAATCAATGTGATATGCCACATTAACAAATTGAAGGATAAAATCCATATGATTATCTCTATAGATGCAGAGAAAGCCTTTGACAAAATTCAACACCAATTTATGATAAAAACTCTCCAGACAGAAGGCATAGAAGGAACAACATTTCAGTTCAGTTGCTCAGTTGTGTCCAACTCTTTGCAACCCCATGAATAGCAGAAAGCCAGGCCTCCCTGTCCAGTACCAACTACCGGAGTTTACCCAAACTCATGTCCATCGAGTCGGTGATGCCACCCAGCCATTTCATCCTCTGTCATCCCCTTCTCCTCCTGCACTCAATCCTTCCCAGCATCAGGGTCTTTTCCAATGAGTCAATTCTTCGCATGATGTGGCCAAAGTACTGGAGTTTCAGCTTCAGCATCAGTCTTTCCAATGAACACCCAGGACTGATCTCTTTTAGAATGGACTGGTTGGATCTCCTTGCAGTCCAAGGGACTCTCAAGAGTCTTCTCCAACACCACAGTTCAAAAGCATCAATTCTTCGGTGCTCAGCCTTCTTCACAGTCCAACTCTCACATCCATACATGACCACTGAAAAAAACCATAGCCTTGACTAGATGGACCTTTGTTGACAAAGTAATCTCTCTGCTTTTGAATACGCTATCTAGGTTGGTCATAATTTTCCTTTCAAGGAGTAAGTGTCTTTATATTTCATGGTGGCAATCACCATCTGCAGTGATTTTGGAACCCAGAAAAATAAAGGCTGCCACTGTTTCCACATCTATTTCCCATGAAGTGATGGGACCAGATGCCATGATCTTAGTTTTCTGAATGTTGAGCTTTAAGCCAACTTTTTTACTCTCCTCTTTCACTTTCATCAAGAGGCTTTTAGTTTCTCTTCACTTTCTGTCATAAGGGTAGTGTCATCTGCATTTCTGAGGTTATTGATATTTCTCCCAGAAATCTTGATTCCAGCTTGTGCTTCTTCCAGCCCAGAGTTTCTCATGATGTACTCTGCATATAAGTTAAATAAGCAGGGTGACAATATACGGCCTTGATGTTCTCCTTTTCCTATTTGGAACCAGTCTGTCATTCCATGTCCAGTTCTAACTGTTGCTTCTTGACCTGGATATAGGTTTCTCAAGAGGCAGGTTAGGTGGTCTGGTATTCCCATCTCTTTTAGAATTTTCCACAGTTTATTGTAATCCACACAGTCAAAGGCTTTGACATAGTCAATAAAGCAAAAATAGATGTTTTTCTGGAACTCTCTTGCTTTTTCAAAGATCAAGCAGATGTTGGCAATTTGATCTCTGGTTCCTCTGCCCTTTCTAAAACCACCTTGAACATCTGGAAGTTCTGGAGAATTTTGAGCATTACTTTACTAACATGTGAGATGAGTGCAATTGTGTGGTAGTTTGAGCATTCTTTGGCATTGCCTTTCTTTGGGACTGGAATGAAAACTGACCTTTTCCAGTCCTGTGGCCACTGCTGAGTTCTCCAAATTTGCAGACATATTGAACACAGCACTTTCACAGCATCATCTTTCAGGATTTGAAATAGCTCAAATGGAATTCCAACACCTCCACTAGCTTTGTTCATAGTGATGCTTTCTAAGGCCCACTTGACTTCATATTTCAGGATGTCTGGCTCTAGGTGAGTGATCACATCATCATGAAGATCTTTTTTGTACAGTTCTTCTGTGTATTCTAGCAACCTCTTCTTAATATCTTCTGTTTCTGTTAGGTCCATACCATTTCTGTTCATTATCGAGCCCATACTTGCATGAAATGTTCCCTTGGTATCTCTAATTTTCTTGAACAGATCTCTAGTTTTTCCCATTCTGTTGTTTTCCTCTATTTCTTCTCATTGATCGCTGAGGAAGGCTTTCTTATCTCTCCTTGCTATTCTTTGGAACTCTGGATTCAGATGCTTATGTCTTTCCTTTTCTCCTTTGCTTTTTGCTGCTCTTCTTTTCACAGCTATTTGTAAGGCCTCCTCATAGAGCCATCTTACTTTTTTGCATTCCTTATCCATGGGGATGGTCTTGATCCCTGTCTCCTGTACAGTGTCATGAACCTCCATCCATATAGTTCATCAGGCACTCTGTCTATCAGATCTAGTTCCTTAAATCTATTTCTCACTTCCACTGTATAATCATAAAGGATTTGATTTAGGCCATACCTGAATGGTCTAGTGGTTTTTCCTATTTTCTTCAATTTAAGTCTGAATTTGGCAATAATGAGTTCATGATCTGAGCCACAGTAAGCTGCTGGTCTTGTTTTTGCTGACTGTATAGAGCTTCTCCATCTTTGGCTGCAAAGAATATAATCAGTCTAATTTCAGTGTTGACCATCTAGTGATGTCCATGTGTAGAGTCTTCTCTTGTGTTGTTGGAAGTGGCTGTTTGCTATGACACATGTGTTCTCTTGGCAAAACTCTATTAGGCTTTGCCCTGCTTCATTCTATACTCCAAGGCCAAATTTGCCTGTTACCCCAGCTGTTTCTTGACTACTTTTGCATTCTAGTCTCCTATAATGAAAAGGACATCTTTTTTGCATGTTAGTTCTAAAAGGTCTTGTAGGTCTTCATAAAACCATTCAACTTCAGCTTTTTCAGTGTTACTGATTGGGGCATAGACTTGGATTACTGTGATGTTGAATGGTTGCCTTGTAAATGAATAGAGATCATTCTCTTGTTTTTGAGATTGCATCCAAGTACTGCATTTTGGACTCATTTGTTGACCATGATGGCTACTCCATTTCTCTTAAGGGATTCCTGCCCACAGGAGTAGATATAATGGTCATCTGAGTTAAATTCACACATTCCAGTCCATTTTAGTTCGCTGATTCCTAGAATGTCGACATTCACTCTTGCCATCTCCTGTTTGACTACTTCCAATTTGCCTTGATTCATGGACCTGACATTCTAGGTTCTTATGCAATATTGCTCTTTACAGCATTGGACCTTGCTTCTATCACCAGTCACATCCACAACTGGGTATTATTTTTGCTTTGGCTCCATCCCTTCATTCTTTCTGGAGTTATTTCTCCACTGATCTCTAGTAGCATATTGGGCACCTACCAACCTGGGGAGTTCCTCTTTCAGTATCCTATCATTTTGCCTTTTCATATTGTTCATGGGGTTCTCAAGACAAGAATACTGAAGTGGTTTGCCATTCCCTTCTCCAGTGGACCACATTCTGTCAGATCTCTCCACCAAGACCCATCCATCTTGGGTGGACCCACACAGCATGGCTTAATTTCATTGAGTTAGACAAGGCTGTGGTCCCCCATCTGAGGTCAGGGGTGGCAGCTGAGAGGAGATACCCCACATATAAGGACAGGGTCGGCAGCCGAGAGGAGCTACTCCACGTCTGAAGTCAGGAGCAGTGGCTGAGAGGAGCTACCCCATGTCCAAGGAACGGCGGCTGCATGAGTGCAGGAGGGCTGAGAGGTGCTACTCCACCTTCAAGGTCAGGAGGGGATACCTAGCCGAAGGTAAGGAGCAGCGGCTGCACTTTGATGGAGCAGCCATGAAGAGATACCCCATGTCCAAAGTAAGAGAAACTCAAGTAAGGTGGTGGGTGTTGCAAGAGGGCATCATAGGACAGACACACTGAAACCATAATCACAGAAAACTAGCCCATCTGATCACATGGACCACAGCCTCGTCTAACTCAATTAAACTAAGAAGGAACATAACTCAACCTAATAAAAGCTATATATAATAAGCCCACAGCAATCATCCTCAAAGGCAAAAAAATGAAAGCATTTCCCCTTAAGTCAGGAGCAAGACAAGGGTACCCACTCTCACCACTGTTATTCAACATGGTTTTGTAAGTTTTAGTCACAGAAATAAGAGAACAAAGAGAAATAAAAGGAATCTTGATTGGAAAAGAAGAAGTAAAACTCACTGTTTGCAGATGACATGATCCTCTACATAGAAAACCCTAAAGACTCCACCAGAAAATTACTAGAGCTAGTCAATAAATATAGTAAAGTTGCAGGATATAAAATTGATACTAAAAAATACCTTGCATTCCTTTTACACTAACAATGAGAAAACAGAAAATGAAAATAAGGAAACAATCCCATTCATCATTGCAACTAAAAAAGTAAAATACTTCGGAATAAATCTACCTGGAAAAACAAAATGTCTATATATAGAAAACTGTAAAACACTGATGAAAGAAATCAAAAGTGACACAAAGAGATGGAAAAATATACCTTTTTATGGATCAGAAGAATCAATACAATGAAAATAAGTATTCAATCCAAAGCAATCTATAGATTCAATGCAATCCTTATCAAGCTACCAAGGGTATTTTTCACAGAACTAGAACAAATAATTTAACAATTTGTATGGAAATATGAAAAACCTCAAATAGCCAAAGCAATCTTGAGAAAGAAGAATGGAACTAGAGGAATCAATTTGCCTGACTTCAGACTATACTACAAAGTTACAGTCATCAAGACAGTATGGTACTGGCACAATGACAGAAATATAGATCAATGGAACAAAATAGAAAGCCCAGAGATAAATCCATGCACCTATGGACAAAGGATGCAAAAATATACAGTGGAGAAAAAACAATCTATTTAACAACTGGTGCTGATCAGGCACCTATGAAAGAATTAAACCAGAACAATTTCTAACACCATATACAAAAATAAACTCAAAATGGATTAAAGGTCTAAATGTAAAAACAGAAACTATAAAACTCCTAGAGGAAAAAATAGGCAAAACACTCTCTGACATAAATCAGAGCAAGATCCTTTATGACTCACCTCCCAGAGTAATGGCAATAAAAGCAAAAATAAACAAATGAGACCTAATTAAACTTAAAATATCTTGCACAATGAAGGAAACTATAAGTAAGGTGAAAAGACAGCCTTCATAGTGGGAGAAAATAATAGTAAATGAAGCAACTGAAAAGAATCCAAAAATATAGAAGCAGCTCATGCAGCTCAATACCAGGAAAATAAATGACCCAATCAAAAAAAGGGCCATAGAACTAAACAGACATTTCTCCAAAGAAGACATACAGATGGCAAACAAACACATCAAATATGCTCAACATCACTCATTATCAGTTCAGTCCCATTCAATTCAGTCGCTCAGTCGTGTCCAACTCTTTGTGACCCCATGAATCACAGTACGCCAGGCCTCCCTGTCCATCACCAACTCCTGGAGCTCACTCAGACTCACGTCCATCAAGTCAGTGATGCCATCCAGCCATCTCATCTTCTGTCATCGCCTTCTCCTCCTGCCCCCAATCCCTCCTAGCATCAGAGTCTTTTCCAGTGAGTCAACTCTTCACATGAGGTGGCCAAAGTACTGGAGTTTCGGCTTTAGCATCATTCCTTCCAAAGAAATCCCAGGGCTGATCTCCTTCAGAATGGACTGGTTGGATCTCCTTGCAGTCCAAGGGACTCTCAAGAGTCCTTATCAGGACTTCTTCTCCAACACCACGGTTCCAAAGCATCAATTCTTCAGCGCTCAGCCTTTACAGTCCAACTCTCATATCCATACATGACCACTGGAAAAACCATATCCTTGACTAGGTGGACTTTTGTTGGCAAAGTCAAAGGTTGGCAAAGCATATCTTTGATTTTTAATATGCTATCTAGGTTGGTCCTAACTTTCCTTCCAAGGAGTAAGCATCTTCTAACTCCATGGCTGCAATCACCATCTGCAGTGATTTTGGAGCCCCCCAAAATAAAGTTTGACACTGTTTCCACTGTTTCCCCATCTATTTCCCATGAAGTGATGATACCAGATGCCATGATCTTAGTTTTCTGAATGTTGAGTTTAAGCCAACTTTTTCACTCTCCTCTTTCACTTTCATCAAGAAGCTTTTTAGTTCCTCTTCACTTTCTGCCATAAGGGTGGTGTCATCTGCATATCTAAGGTTATTTATATTTCTCCT
The DNA here is from genome assembly GCF_014754425.2 of Oryx dammah. Lineage (NCBI taxonomy): Eukaryota > Metazoa > Chordata > Mammalia > Artiodactyla > Bovidae > Oryx > Oryx dammah. The sequence goes on from NW_024070186.1 coordinate 117,314,355, forward strand.
AGCAATCTTGATCCCAGCTTGTGCTTCTTCCAGTCCAGCATTTCTCATGATGTACTCTGCATAGAAGTTAAATAAGCAGAGTGACAATATACAGCCTTGACGTACTCCCTTTTCCTCTTTGGAACCAGTCTGTTGTTCCATGTCCAGTTCTAACTGTTGCTTCCTGACCTGCATATAGGTTACTCATTATCAGAGAAATGCAAATCAAAACCACAATGAAGTACCATCTCATGCCAGTCAGAATGGCTGCTATTAAAAAGTTTACAAATAAATGCTGGAGATGGTATGGAAAAAAAGGGACCCCTCTTAAACTGTTGGTGTGAATGCAAACTAGTACAGCCATTATGGAGAACAGTGTGGAGATTCCTTAAAAAACTGAAAATAGAACTGCCATCAGTTCAGTTCAGTTCAGCCACTCCATGGTGTCCAACTCTGTGACACCATGAATTGCAGCATGCCAGGCCTCCCTGTCCATCACCAACTCCCAGAGTCTACTCAAATTTATGTCCATAAAGTAGGTGATAGGACCCAGCAATCCCACTCATGGGCATACACACTGAGAAAACCAGAATTGAAAGAGACACATGTTAATTGAAAGAGACCCCAATTATCATCACAACACTGTTTACAATAGCCAGGATATGGAAGCAACCTAGATATCCATCAGGGGATGAATGGATAAGAAAGTTGTGGAAAATATAAAATGAAATATTACTCAGCTATTAAAAAGAATGCATTTGAATCAGTTCTAATGAGGTGGATGAAACTGGAACTTATTATACAGAGTGAATTAAGTCAGAACAAAAAACACCAATACAGTATATTAATACATATATATGGAATTTAGAAAGATGTTAACAACAACCGTATATGCAAGACAGCAAAAGAGACAGTGAACAGACTTATGGACTCTGTGGGAGAAGGTGAGGGTGGAATGCTTTGAGAAAATAGCATTGAAATCCGTATATAACTATATGTGAAATAGCTCACCTATCCAAGTTCAATGCATGAAACAGGGTACTCAAAGCTGGTGCACTGGGACAAACGAGAGAGATGGGATGGGGAGGGACGTGGAAGGGGGTTTGGGATGGGAGACGCATATGCACCCATGGCTGATTCATGTCAATGTATAGCAAAAATCACAATATTATAAAGTAATTAGCCGCCAATTAAAAAAAATTGTTTTAAGAAGGCTGTGCATGCATGCATGCATACTAAGTCACTTCAGTTATGTCTCACTGTTTGCAACGCTATGGATTGTAGCTCACTAAACTTTTCTGTCCATGGGATTCTCCTGGCAAGAATACTGGAGTGGGTAGCTGTTTCCTCCTCCAGGGTATCTTCCCAACCCAGGGTTAGAACCCATATTTCTTATGTCTCCTGCTGAGTGCAGAAGAATTGATGCCTTTGAATTGTGGTGCTGGAGAAGACTCTTGGGAGTCCCTTGGACAGCAAGTAGATTAAACCAGTCAGTCCTAAAGGAAATCAGTCCTGAATATTCATTGGAAAAACTGATGCTGAAGCTGAAGCTCCAGTACTTTCACCACCTGATGTGAAGAAATGACTTACTGGAAAAGACCCTGATGCTGGGAGATGTTGAAGGTGGGAGGAGAAGGGAATGACAGAGGATGAGATGGTTGAATGGCATCACTGACTAGATGGACATGAGTTTTAACACACTTTGGGAGTTGGTGATGGACAGGGAAGCCTGGCATGCTATAGTCCATGAGGTCACAAGGAGTTGGGCATAACTGAATGACTGAACAACAACAAGACAAAGAAATTATGCATCAACAATTAGCTCTTTATAACAACACCTCAAAAATATGGACTGGGACTTCCTTGGTGATCCAGTGATTAAAAATTCACCTTGCAATTCAGGGAATGAGGGTTCGATCCTGGATTGGGGAACTAAGATCCCACATGCCACAGACCAGCTAAGTCCATACACCAGAGCTACTGAGCCTGTGCACTCTGGAGCCTTTGTGCCACAATTAAAGAGCCAAAATGCTACAATTACTGAAGTCCCTGTGCTCTGAAGGCCTCATGACACCACTAGGGAACCCATGTGGCCACAACTACTGAGCCTGAGCCACAAGTAGCAAGTCTGTGCACTGCAAGGAAAGATCCCTCATGACACAGTGAAGATACTGCAGGCTGAAACTAAGACCCAATGCAGACAAATAAACAAATATTAAAAAATATAGATTCATCTCACAAGTCTAATTGGAGGGGGGAAGCAGATACTAGAGTACCTATTGTATGTCTTTTATATACATTAAAAAACTGAGCAAAAACTAATCCATGATGTTAGCAGTCAGGAAAAATGTTTACTTACCCTCAATGGGAATAAGAGATAAAGACTGAGAGAGAGCATGAGGGAATTGCTAGTTTACTCTTAATATTCAATTTCTCAATCTGAACGTGACTTAGAAGGGTGTGTTTAGTTTGTAAAAACCCACTGGACTATGTATTTGTGACAGTGTACTTTTCTATAACAAGTTTACATTTCAATACAGAGTTTAAGGAAATAAAGAAAGAATTTGTGCAAACCTATATCTAATCCTAGGTATTCACCCAAGATTTTTTCCTAAATCCCACAAGCTGAGATATTCATCATTCAGATCCTGTCACCTTTCTTTTTTATGGAGTTTTATTTGTATTTCTATGTGTGCCTAAAGTTTATTTTTCAGTTCAGTTCAGTCGCTCAGTTGTGTCTGACTCATTGTGACCCCATGAACTGCAGCACGCCAGGCCTCCCTGTCCATCATCAACTCCCAGAGTCCACCCAAACCCATGTCCATCGAGTCAGTGATGTCATCCAACCATCTCATCCTCTGTCATCCCCTTCTCCTCCTGCCCTCAATCTTTCCCAGCATCAGGGTCTTTTCAACTGAGTAAGCTCATTATACATCAGGTGGCCAAACTATTGGAGTTTCAGCTTCAACATCAGTCCTTCCAATGAAAACCCAGGACTGATCTCCTTTAGGATGGACTGGTTGAATCTCCTTGCATTCCAAGGAACTCTCAAGAGTCTTCTCCAACACCACAGTTCAAAAGCATCAATTCTTCGGTGCTCAGCTTTCTTCACAGTCCAACTCTCACACCCATACATGACCACTGGAAAAACTATAGCCTTGACTAGACGGACCTTTGTTGGCAAAGTAATGTTTCTGCCTTTTTAATATGCTGTCTAGGTTGGTCATAACTTTCCTTCCAAGGAGTAAGCATCTTTTAACTTATGGCTACAGTCACCATCTGCAGTGATTTTGGAGCCCAGAAAAATAAAGGCTGCCACTGTTGCCACTGTTTCCACTCTTTCCCATCTATTTGCCATGTGGTGATGGGACCAGATGCCATGATCTTAGTTTTCTAAATGTTGAGCTTTAAGCCAACTTTTCCACTCTCCTCTTTCACTGTCATCAAGACTCTCTTTAGCTCTTCTTCACTTTCTGCCATAAGGATGGTGTCATCTGCATATCTGAAGTTATTGATATTTCTCCTGGCAATCTTGATTCCACCTTGTGCTTCCTTTAGCCCAGCGTTTCTCATGATATATAGAAAGTATATCACATTTCCTATGTGAAAATCAGTTTTCTAATAATATCATTTAATAATATTCAGAAGAAGTCAGCAAAGTACAGGGATAGAATGCAGCTCACAAATAATTTAAATATTTATGCATATGCTTATACTTAAAAAAGTTTATTCATAAAAAATAGTTTATTTTTAGGTATAAGCATTTGTATAAATATTTAAATTATTTGTGAGCTACGTTCTATCCCTTTACTTTGCTGATTTCTTATGAATATTATTTAATGATATTATTAGAAAACTGATTTTCACATAGGAAATGTGATATACTTTCTACTTAAATTCTGTTCAAATTAAACTACATATCAATACTAATTGAAAGAAATAAACACTTTTTGAATTCAAAAAGCTATAGTTTCCCATTTTTACTAAGTTACTCTTGCATCATGCACAGACAGAATGAACATTCATTTTCTAGGCTGTAATACTCAGACTCTTATTGCTTATAACCACTAGAAACATTGAAGGACATAATTTGACTTATAGTTCATATAAATTCAAGCAATAAGAAACCTGTTGAATTTGGTTTTAGTATACATAAAACTGAAGCTAACTTCTTAATTAATTACAAATAATGCTGCACTTTATTTACTTCTATGAGCTCATACTCATGCATTCTGAGCATAATTTCTAAATGATAGTTGTTGTATTCCTGTTATTACCTTTTTAGTCTCATGAGGATAATAACAGTCTGTAGTCATCATCATCATTAAAAAGAAATATCTCTATTTCTTAGAAAAGAGAAAGGAGAACTAGTGTAAGTAGTGAAATACTAAATTCACAGATGGGAAAATGTTATATCTTAATCTACCTTTGACATAATGGGTCCTGAACAAGAGCCTTAGAACCATAGAAAAGTTCTTTATTCCTAGGGGTAACATTTTCAAGGCTGGTTGGTGATGGAAATAGTTTCATTTGTTGGGAAATAGTGTTCCTTTGAATATGTTTTACACCTGCAGAAACTGAAAACATATTTACTTCTGTAGGAATTTGCCTGAAATATTATAATGCATTAAGAAATGCCTGAATGAAACATAGTTCATTTCATTTCATTTTCATTTTTATGTTGAATTCAAAGTGGAAAAAGCTCTTCATAATTAAATACATCTGACTTCATTTTGTCAATACAACCTTTCTATTTCCAAGTGAACAAAAATCTCTAAATATGGTACAAAAAGAAGTATTTTAATCTTTTTAAAAAATCTGTTCAAACCTGCATCAGCAAGTAGTCAAGACTCCTATTTATGTATACTCTTTTATGAAATTTCTATTAGACTCTTCTTTAAAATTCATATCAAATAATTTAAGAATTGATATTCAGTTGCCAAATCATGTCCAACTCTTTGTGACCCCATGGACTGTAGCCATCAGGCTTCCGTGTCCTTCACTATCTCTCAGAGTTTGCTCAGACTCACATCCAACTTCAAACTCATGTCAAATTCATGTTTAAAGACAAGACATTTTACTCAGTGTGTTAAAGCTTTTCCTATGTAGATTTTTCCTTCCTTTGTTTTTGTATCTTGTTGATAATATCTTCTTTTAACAGGGAGACATGCTGATAGATTAGATTATGTGTCTTTGAATTATGCTTCAGTCTTTTAAGCAAAATATATAGAGATTATTCCAATATATGTGATTATAAGTGTGGACAGATATCTACTTTTTAACATATTTGAGTTTGCCAAGACACTAATTTTTTTCAAACTGGAGTCATATCTTTAATTACAGTACTGTTTTTAGTATGATGATGTATGCATTAATGGAGACAGAAATGGCAGCCCTCTCCAGTGTTCTTGCCTGGAGAATCCCATGGACAGAAGAGCCTGGTGAGCTACAGTCAGTGGGGTCAGAAAGAGTCAGACACGACTGAGCAACTAAACAACAATAACCATCTTATCATGTTAGCATGTAGTCATTTTTTATAACAATCCATTCTGGTTTGGTATGACAAACTTGGAGATGATCCACCATGGATCCTGGAAGGAAATTCTGTTCAGAATGCTGAGGTAGCACAAAGGATTAGGTTGGCAAATCAGAAATACCAAAAGTGGAGGTCTTACCCAGTATCAACTTTATTAATGCTTCAATGACACAAGGAACTACAGGGCAGAGAAAAAGCAAGGAGAGGTCTAGTACCATCAGGTCTATCTGGCCCTTTCTCTCCTCATCAGAATGCACTCCAGGCGTAAGTAATTACCAATCTATATTACTTACACAAAACCTGCGGTTTCAGCATGAACCATCCTATTTAATACTAAGATAGTTTTGTAGATTTTGTGACATTTTCAAGAAAGCCCTGGGCCATAACCACAAAGTTCTAGGTTTGTTTAAAATAAGCAATCTTAGAGTAGGAATATTCTGCTACAAAGATTACACATCCAAAGACTCTTTGACTAACAATTATCACTGGTTAATTTTCAGAGTACTCTGTTTATCAATCATCCCCTTCCTTTCTCAGTAATGCAGAAGCATATTATTAAACGCCTAGAGTAATTCTGGGGAAGGACTCAGCAGTAAGCTGTCTGCAGGCAACACTCTGAGCAGCTGGAAAAATTAATGCCTTGATCCTGAAACTGGAGCAGGAGGTCCAGGAAGCATAATATTCACTCCACTCTTTTATCAAAATAAAAACACAAAGACCTTCAGAAAATACCAGCTATTTATAACCAGAAATTCTTTTTCACAACCTGCTATTCATATAAAAGATACATATCAGGAAGATTCGGATACTTAAGCCATATAAAGGAGTCTTTTGGAGTCCTGCAAACACATTTCCTCATTACTATTCTTCATATTCGGTTTTGGTTGTGATTAAGATTACAGGACGTAGAATATTTACCTAGTGTGGTGGTGAGTTTTATGTATCACCCTGGAGGATGTTTTTGAATAAGATTAATTTTTAAATCCATAAACTTCTAAACTGACTTCCATAAAGTGAGTGGGCCTCATCTAATCAGCTGAAGATCTGAGTAGAGCAAATGACTAGCCTCCCTGAGCATGAGTGAATGCTCCAGTTGGCTTCCCTCAGATTAGGATTGCATCCTCAAGCCTCCTGGGTGTCCAGGCTTCCAGCCCACACTACAGATTGGGACTCGTCGGCCTCCATAATCACATGAGCCAATCACTCATGAAAAATTTCCTTGTATATGCACATATATGCTACTCCTGTTGGTTCTATTTCTCTGGGGAAATGTGTTTAATAGATCTCGTTCTGGGATTTCCCTTGTGGCTCAGATGGTAAAGAAGCCCCTTTCAATGCAGGAGATCCAGGTTTGATCCCTGCGTCAAAAAGATTCCATGAAGTAGGAAACGGCAACCCACTCCAGTATTCTTGCCTGGATAATTCCATGGATAAAGGAACCTGGCGGGCTACAGTCCATGGGGTCACAGAGTTGAACACTACTGATATAGTTTTAAAATCAAGTTATTAATCTATTGATAAAAGTTAGGAAATTATCACTGATTTTTATGTAATTATCTTTCATCTTATTTTTGCACTAATATTACTTGCCAACTAGATATTTCTGCAAAACTAATTTGGGATTTAGTACAAAGATATTCTAAACTTCTTTTTATTTGTCTGTGAGTGCCCTTTAATAAAATTATATCAAAAACAGATGACTTATATTTGAGTGGAATAAAAGAGGACAATGTCAGATAGGAACTTTAAAATATCTCAGATGTTAGTTTTATTCTTCTACTTTATTATCTTTCCCAAAGACTGGAGTATAGTTCTTTTAGTGAAATTATAAAGCTGTCAACTCAGTTGAAAACACATATTCTTAATGTTATAGGGCTTTGTCTCACTAGTTCATTTCCATAAATATTTATCTATATCTATTAATTTGCAGGTTCTGTCTAAGGAATTGAAATACATTTGTAAATAAAGTTTATATCCCTGACATTGCAGTGCTTATGCTGAAGTGAACTCTAGTACAGATATGGGTTCATTTACAGTTTTATTGGCTTTGATCCCTGGGTTAGGAAGATCCCCTGGAGAAGGAAATGGCTACCCACTCCAGCATTCTTGCCTGGAGAACCCCATGGACAGATGAGACTGGTGGGCTATAGTCTACAGGATTGCAAAGAGTTGGACATGACTGAAAAACTAATACACATAGTTTTATTATTAGCCTATTTTTAAATTAAATTTGTTTATCTTTATCATTAATCTCATAATAAGCTTCCTTTTACTTTTTTACATATCTTCTAATATAGTCCCACTGAAATTTTGAATAAAATACAATATATGAATATATTAATCTGACATCTGCCCATATCTCCACTTTTACACCACTTTGCTTTTTATGTTCCACTTATACTTTTTTTCCTCAATTTTTCTGACATAATGATCTTGGTATTGGAATCTTCTCTCTTCTTTCTGCCTATAATACTCTCCATTATAGCCATCTCCTTACTCACTTAGCTAAAACTACTTATTCTCCAGATATATCTTAAATCGTCATCTCTTGCAGAAGTTTCCTGGTCTATATTAACACTTTCATCTAGAGGGTACTTTTTGATGCATATGGCACCCTTTAAATTATGTATATTATGTCCTCTTTTCTAATTTCAAGTTGCCTCACTACAAAAAATGTATCTACTTATTCACCAGTGTATTCCCAATGCATGGTGGCATGGTTAATTCTCAAAAAGTAATTGCAAGTATATGACAAGAGTCTTACAAACCAAGATACAGCCTACAATAAAGTTGTTACTTCCAGTTGTTAATCTACAAAATGCTATAATAATCACATTTATATTTGTCTCTTATATCCAATATATTCCAAGGGACCTTAATAAATAACTATGGAATCTAGATTCAAATAACAGTAATGAATATCAGTGCTTAACACATTTCTCTAGGATACCAGGATAACAATACTGAAAGAAAAAAATAGCTTGTTTTAAATCAACCACCTGACTCCTGATTATTGTTTTTTCTTCAAATGTCCATAAACCAGACCATAATAAATATTTGAGAGATGTGTGTCATACCTATTTTAAATTTGTCATCCTTTATTTTACAGAATATAATCGGGTCTATTTTTGAAAACTATACCTGTGCATTTCAAATTATTCTGTAGGGTGTTTCATGTACTACAAAAAAAAAATAGTTTGAAAGTAATTATAAGTTAACATCATTCTTACAACATTAGGAGATTTTAAGCAATTTTAGATCAATTAGTTGCTATAATAAAATCTGCTCTACACAATTAATAATTTAGTCATGTTAAGCATTATGTTCTCTATGTAAATTAGTCTTAGGCTTCTTCCAGAATAAAAGCTTTGTTGTATTTCTATGCTCCCTACAGGACTGATGTGTGTTGCGTGTGTGAGCAGCTCTCAGTAATGTCTTCCAGGCCTCAGATTCTATCAGTCTGCCCTCTCCTCTCTCCTCCATCCACACTGACGTTGCTGCTGTATCTTGTACGTGACAAGCCTGATCCTCTCTTGAGGCCACTGTCCTTACTCTCCCCTCTACCTAACAAAGTTTTCCCCCCAAATATCCATGTGGTTTGCTGATATCTACTGAAACTTCACATTATCAGATGGGCCTTCTTATAATAATAACCTTGTCTAAAATGCTTAATATTTATCCAGTCTTGTTTTTGTCCTGAATAGTTTTCACCATCAGCATATCATGTGTTTATTATCTGTTTACTCTGTGTTTCTTCCGAATAGAGTGGGAACTCCAAGAGGACAGGAAACTCTTTTTACTGTTCTATCATTTGTGCCTAGAACAGTGACCTACGTGAGGATCTTCCCAACCCAGGTATTAAACCCAGGTCTCCTGCATTGCAGGCAGATTCTTTACCATCTGAGCTATAGGGAAGTCCCAGTTCAAAGTAGCAAAGGTGAAAAATTCAGTTTTATTGCTTTTATTCCTTTGACCATTATTACTTTATATTATCAACGGAGATACCTTGTCACTAAGAACTGTAGTGCAAAACATGATACACAATTTTGATTCCTCTCCAGAATTCTATGTCTGTTTCTGATCATAGTTACTGATCATTTCCTGGGTCACATCGTAAACGCAATTAGTGGTTTATTTTTCAAAATACCTCAGATTAAATCTCTGGACTCAATTAACCCTGAATCCTGATACTGGTAGTAACTCACTCAAACTTTTTATGCAAGACAGTTTAGTATTATCTGTAAAATAACTAGCAAGAAAATCTAATTAAATTCATTTTGCTAATACAGCATGGCACAGAGAATTGGAGAATATGATAGAATTGTGAGTAGTCTAACTGAAATGGATTTGAGAAGCTTAAAAGTTACCAAATTTTCCCAGTAATAAGCAGGTTTCATATTATACAAGCAGAGCCTTTGATAACACTGACCAATGAATAGACATAACAAAACAAAGTCATAACTAGAGAACAACTATGTGGTTGCCAGAGGAGAGATGGCAAGGGGAGGAGAGAAATGAATGAGGGAGATTAAAAACTATAAGTTTCCAGTTGCAAAATAAATGAGTAATGGGTATGAAATGTACAGTGGGGAGAATAGTCAATAATTATGCAATATCTTTGTATGGTGACATATGGTAACTTCACTTATTGTGACGATCATTTTGAAACGTATAGAAATATCAAATCACTATGCAATTGGAACTAACACAGAGTTATAGGTAAATTATACTTCAAAAAAGAAAAAAAAACAACAAGGAAACATAGAAAAAAAAAAGATTAGGTTTGTGGTTACCAGAGGTAGGGTTTGAGGGGTAGTGGGACTGGATGAAGGCAGCTGAAAGGTACAGACTTCCAGTTATAACATACACCAGTACTAGGGATGCAATGTACAACACAAAAATATAATTAACATTGTGTGTGTGTGCTGTGTGCTCAGTCGTGCCCTACTCTTTGTGACCCCATGGACTGCAGCCTGCCAGGCTCTTCAGGAAAATCTATGGAATTTTTCCAGGCAAGAATACTGGAGCAGGTTAGCATTTCCTACTTCAGGGGATATTCCTGGCCCAGTGATTGAATCCTCGTCTCTTGTATCTCCTGCATTGGCAGGCGGATTCTTTACCACTGGGCCACCTGGGAAGCCATAAGTAACAGTGTCATATGTTATATAAGAATGTTGTCCAGAAAATAAATCCTGAGTTCTCATCACAAGGAAAAAAAATTGTTTCCTATTTCTTTTATTTTGAATCTATATGACATCATGAATGTTCACTAAACTTATTGTGAACAAATTCATTTCATGATATATGTAAGTCAAATCATTATGCTATATATCTTAAGATTTTATAGTGCTACATGTCAATTACATCTCAATTAAACTGAAAGAAATAATACTGACCATGTCTTTGCCTCTATATAGAAATAAAATCCAGCTGTATTTTGCATCAACTCTTTCATTTTAAAATGACTGTATGATATTATACATGTTTCAATGCCATTCTCCTAAATCATCCCACCCTCACCCTCTCCCAGAGTCCAAAAGACTGTTCTATACATCTGTGTCCCTTTTGCTGTCTCGCATACAGGGTTATTGTTACCATCTTTCTAAATTCCATATATATGCGTTAGTATACTGTATTGGTGTTTTGAGGCTGGTGCACTGAGACGACCCAGAGGGATGGTACTGGGAGGGAGGAGGAAGGGGGGTTCAGGATGGGGAACACGTGTATACCTGTGGTGGATTCATGTTGATGTATGGCAAAACCAATACAATATTGTAAAGTAATTAACCTCCAATTAAAATAAATAAATTTATATTAAAAAATTAAAAAAATAAAATGATTGTAGTAATATCACACAGAAATAGTTGAAATCAAGTAAAACTACTTTCTCTTCATTTACATTTTTCATTTGTTTTCTTCTTAAATAAGATTCATAAAACATCAAAAAATATTACCTCTATGGTGCAGAAATAAAAGTGCTATTATACATATAATTATAGTTCTTGTGCATTAAAAACATTTTGCAAGCATTGAATTGGATGGTTTAAGTGTAAATGAATCAGAACAGCTGAAGTTAGGTTTTTCTTCCAGTGTTTACTAATAAAAAAAACACAATAATAGGTAAGATGTGTGCTTAGTTGCTCAGTTATGTCCGACTCTGTGATCCCATGGACTGTATCCTGCCAGGCTCCTTTGTCCATGGGGATTCTCCAGGCAAGAAAACTGGAGTGGGCTGCCTTGCCCTCCTCCAGGGGATCTTCCCAACCCAGGGATTGAACCCAGGTCTTCCACATTGCAGGCAGATTCTTTGCCAACTGAGCCACCAGGGAAGCCCAAGAATCCTGGAGTGAGTAGTGTACCCCTTCTCCAGGGGATCTTCCTCACCTAGGAATCAAACTGCGGTGTCCCTCAATGTAGGCAGATTTTTTACCAGCATTACCTTACCAGATTCTTTAACTCAGCATTAGCTTCCCTGAGTTATCAGGGAAGCTCAGGAAGTAAGTAAGTAAGATACTTATTCATAATTTGAGTAGGTATTTCCATTATATTTGGAAACACAAATACACATGGTTAGTCTGCTTTTCAGCAGAAGATAAATTGTCAAGTAAGTCCTTTATTTATTATTATTATTATTTTTCCCTTGGCCACAGTGTGCCATGAAGGATCTCAGTTCCCTGACCAGGGATTGAATTTGTGCCCCTTTCAGGGAAGTGTGGAGCCTTACCGCTGGACCACCAGGGAAGTCCCCAAATAAGTCATTTTCTATGGCTAAAGTAATTAATAGAATTTTTCATAAAACATTCAGTTTGAAACTAAGGAATCACCTTCATTAGAAATCTCTTTTCATGGAATTGGTCTTAGTCTCTTAAACATAATAATTCCTTGACAATAAAACTGTATTTGATAGTTAGCTAGTAGACTCCTATTTCAGGTAATATTTAATATAAGGAAATTTACTTTCACTTATTACAGTGGAAGGTTTAATTCACAGCTAGTATTAATTGCATTATAAGTATTTCATCCTCATTTTAAAAATTGTCAGCAATAATTGCATTGAGAGTGTTAATTAATATTTTAGGCTTATATATCCTCTCCAGTCCATTTAGCTTCTAAAATAAATTTCCACTTTTTCTGCTTTTTGTTATGGTTGAAAATAATACTGGAAATTTTACTGTGTGTAGTCAAGGAAAATGTTCATCAAGCAGTCATAATTCACAGAGCACCATTCTTCCCACCCTCCTAACTCCCATCCCAGAAGAATGTACTGTATTTCCCTGCATAGCTATCTAATCAACAGCTCTAATGCATGTGAACTCAGCATCAATTGATATTTACTATAAACTATAAGGATATTAAAAAAGTATGCTTCATCACCAGTTATTAAAATTAGGAATTTCAGAGTCTTGGAAGTTACAAGGTCCACTTCTCACCAGTTCAAATATTATTTCCATTATCGTGTATAGCCTCCCTTCTTAAACCTATAGGTTTGGTAAGTATAGTGTTGGAAATAAAATAATTGAGTAGGAATTCAAGAACTAAACATATTTCCTGATTTTTTTTAACCTTTCTACTTTTAAAGTAACTATCAGCTCTTTAACTAGGAATAGTTATGGATGGAATCTAGGCAATTTTTTAATTAAAATAAAATCTTGAACTCTAGCTGAAACATGTCTCAAATAAGTCCAATGTCCAAAGAATACCTTGTCCTTCCTCTTGCTTTTTCGTTTTCCTGGGATAATCAATACTATTAAAGAAGGGGCCAGTTTATAGTCCCGATTTCAGAAGTCATAAACTAGAAAGTAAAAATAAAACTCTAATGCTAGTTAAATTGAAAACAGAACCACTGAAAGAATGAACAATTCTGATTCAAAAATTATGAAATTAATATTTGCTATTTTTCCTTCAGATCATACAATTATAGATTATTAAAATAAGAGGATATATAAGAAATTTTCTACTTTGACTTTTTACTTTTGTAAGGCAAGAAATTGAAGAAATTACTTTTTTTCCTTTCTTCATAGCTAGTATTCAAAAAATGTATTGAATGTGTAATATATTGTGTTATGGTCTGAATGTTTGTGCTCCCCCAAAATTAATATGTTGAAATACTAACACCCAATGTGACAGTATCAGCAAGGAAAGTCTTTGGAAGGTGACTAAGTTGTGAGGGTCGAGCCCTCATGACTGAGATTAGTGACCTTATAAGAGAGATCTCACAGAGCTCCTTTGCCCCTTCACCACCAGAGAGTATCAGAACTCACCTGATTTTGGACCTCTAGCCTCCCAAACTGTAAGAAATAAATTTCTGTTGTTTATAAGCCATTCAGCCTATCCTACTTTGTTGTAGTAGCCCAAACAAAGACAGTATAGGGACACTGTCTTAAAGACTCTCTATCTGTATGTATGTGTGTGTGTGTGTGTGTGTGTGTGTATATATATATATATAAAAATATAATATCATCCTCTTGTGGATGAATGTTTCCTCTTGTGGATGAATGTTTAGAAGGAAGCTGTGATGTTCAGCTTTTGAGTAAAATTGAATTGGTACAGTGAAAATGTGTGCATTTTGTCTTTTTGTATTTTTTAAAATAAGCTACTCTAATAATAAATTGTGCAACATTTCTGAACATTTCTGTTTCTATCTGACAACAAGTTTGTTTTTTCCAGTGTTGTTGCCATTGGCCTTCTTTGTTTGGTTCTCTTTGCCCGTGGAATCCAATATTCTCTGACTCTAGGTGCCTTGCTCAGAACCCAGTCTTGCTTACCTCGAAGGCTCTATTCCTGTCAGACTTGCCTTGATTTTCTTCAGAGCCGACTAGGCTAGATACGAGGCCAGGATATCAACTGGTAGTCTTCTGCAATAAGCAAGGAACTAAACGGATAAAGTATTGAACTGAGTCAGTGATGAAGGTCAAAGAGAGGATGTTAAATATTGTAGGTGTTAAGAAGAGAGAATGTGCTAAGCTTTCAGCACTCCCTACCCCCAACACACACACACACAGACACACACCACTACTGAGTCTTCATGGGATTAAATAACCCCTACTGGGTAGCCATAGAGGAATCAAAAGAATATATCATCACTTTGCTGGCCTACTGTATTACCCTGTAAGCTGGCATCTTTAGGAATCGGTAATCTGTAGCTACCCCTCATGGCAATAAAACATTTAAAATGGGTTTTTGTCCAGAAAAACAGTCAATAAGTCCTTTAAGAATAGTTGAAAGACCCCAGATAAAACTCTTTTTACTCCCTCTGTCAGAACTCATGAGCCACTCAGAAAACCTGCAGTAAATATTTTTAAAAAGGATAATACATTTAAATAATTAGGGGGCTTGAACAGATTTTGAATTAGCAGCTATAATTATAACCAGCTTGCAATATAACCAACTGCTTAAAAGGTAGCACAAAGGAGACACTCTCCCAAGGGTCTAAATGGACAGCTATTCAGAAATGTGTGAAATGGTGGCGATTCTAGTCTTGTCTGCTCCCTGCAGATGGTATTAAATGCCTATGCAGTACTTAAGGAGAGCATAAAGAGAAAACCCTTTAAACAGATATCAGTGTATGAGTGGGTGCTAGACTCACTTGCATTTACAAGTAAAATGAATCTGTCTGCCACTTATTTGATACCATTTGCAGGGATATCAAAAGTGATGCCATTATCCCACAGATGACTTGTTCTGGGCATTGTATCATTTATGTAAAAGAGATGGCACATCTCCCTTAACAGCATGTCTGGTAGGTGTGGATAGCTTTCAGCCAACCAAAGTTTTACAGTAAATTTCAGATGGTCTGCATGAAAAGGACTTGTGTCTCTTGGCAGCCACGATAGAGGCATCTGCTGCTTTGTTTAAGTCTGCCTTTTCCTTCTTCCTTTCTACATTTTTTTTTTTCTGTAATCACCATGGTAAGTCTCAATTAACCAATCATAAATATTATGACTGTTATGGATATGATTATGATTACTTAGGAGTTGTCCCTCTAGTCTGTAAATTGGTGATCTTGTTGATTTGATAGTCTGTATCTGTGTAGCAAATTTCATTTTAGCCCTCACTCACAGAGCCAAACAAGGTTCAGTGTAGCTATAGCAGCATTTCTAACTAATTAGAGTGGGACTTAGGAAGAACTTACAATATGCTTGTGTTTACAAAGGAAATTTTAGGGCTTGATCTTATTATTATTATCAATATTATATATCAAGTTTCAGCTCTAGAAGAACTAAAAAATATAACTCCCTCCAAAATATCTAACTCCCAGCTAGCTCAGTGAATTACCACAAAATTTTTAGCTTTGGACCTGTACAGTCCAATGTTTAAAATAATAGGCATGTTATTTAAGTTCAGGATGTTAAAAATGGGTGGGAAGGAAATAACGCTGTGTAACACAATGAGGATCAAGAGCTTTAGACTGCATCTGAAATGGTGCATCTTTTCTATAAAGATAAAATTTTACATAAGCAAAAGCTACATTTGAAAAGTAAAACATCTAAGATTTACATGATGATTCAGTCATAGTTAAGAAGCAAGATGCATGGAAAAGTCCTAATAGTAGTATAATATATTCACCATAAAAACTAATGTGACTGAGATTCCATGTAGGAAAAAGAAGGAAGATAGTTATGATTTTGCTGCATGCAGTAATACTTGCTGACATCTATGAAGTACTTTATAAGTGACAAGCACTATACTAAATACTTTATATATTTTATAACATTTAAAACTCTCAATTAAAGATATGGATATTCCAGTTACTCCTTTTATCATTAAAGGAACTAAAGCAGTAGGAGTAATGCTTAATGTCATTACTAATCAGATTATATTTGGAATAATTACATCTATTTGGGAATAACAAAATGGAATATAGTGGAAGATGAGTATGTTCAGAGAAGTGAGGGGAGGAGAGTTAATATTTTTTTAAAGTTCATCTTACTTTTGTATGAGTTATTATCTACCTCCTCTACTAGATGGTGAATTCATGGCCCCAGAGCCAGATCTGCTTGGTTTAAGGTTGTATTGCAAATGTCTAGCACAATCCTTGGCACGGAGTAAGTACTCAGTATATGAAAACTTTCTGGCAGACTTAATAAAGCCGAACATCCTTGCACAGACAATACTTTGGGATCCAGAATAGCTGTCATGATATTATTTAAGAGATTTTCTGTGGAAGGTTAGATTTGTTCTGCATGCTAGTGGTAGGAAGGAAACAGACGAGAAATTTGAATTAAAAGTATTTTAATAGTGATTGTTGCCCCAAAAAAGTAGGTGGAATGAGAAGCTTCTATTTCACTGTCACTGGGTGTTCCAGCATAATTTGGGTGTAACTTTTCAAGGGTAGTGAAAAGCTATTTTAATAGTAATAGGTGTCTGAGGCATTTAAGGTCATTTGGCTCGGATGGTAAAGCATCTGCCTACAATGCGGGAGACCCGGGTTCAATGCCTGGGTCCAGAAGATCCCCTGGAGAAGGAAATGGCAACCCACTCCAGTGCTCTTGCCTGGAAAATTCCATGGATGGAGGAGCCTTGTAGGCTACAGCCCATGGGGTCGCAAAGAGTCGGACAGGACTGAGCGACTTCCCTTTCTTTCTTTCTATAGACTGAAATGGGGCTTCCCTGGTAGCTCATCTGGTTAAGAATCCATCTCCCATGCAGGAGAGCCTGGTTCAATTCCTGGGTAGGGAAGATTCCCTGGAGAAGGGATAGGCTACTCACTCCAGTATCCTTGGGCTTCCCCTGAAGGCTCAGATGGTAACAAATCCACCTGCAGTGCAGGAGACCTGGGTTCAGTCCCTGGGTTGGGAAGATCCCCTGGAGGAGGGCATGGCAACCCACTCCAGTATTTTTGCCTGGAGAATCCCCATGGACAGAGAAGCTTGGCAGCCTACAGTCCATGCGGTCACGGAGTTGGACACAATTGAGTGACTGAGCAGAGCAAGCATAGCATAAACTGAAATCCCTGCTTTTAGTTTGCATTCTAGAGAGGAAGGAAATATCTAAAGGCTTGTTGAATCTTTGAGGAACCATTGGGTGGTATTTTGAGTTTGAATTAAGAAAGTATTTATTTGTAACAATTATATTAATAAAAATCATTAATATAGCAAAATCATTTGGTAACAAAGTAAATAAAGCAGATCCTCAAATATAGTGGCATAAGTGAGTGGTTTATTTTTATGAGAATAATTTAAGAGTACTGTTCAGGAACTGTCAAATAAATATTAGTGTAATTACTACAGAATTGCTAATTGCATATAATTAATGCCTAAGGATATACATGTGAATCTGTGTGATTTTTATGTGTATCATGCAAATTATAAGTCAAATGAATACTCTCTTCCCTTCAGGTATGAAAGTGAAAGTGAAAGTTGTTCAGCTGTGTCCAACTCTTTGCGACCCAATGGACTATATAGTCCATGGAATTCTCCAGGCCAGAATACTGGAGTGGGTAGCCTTCTCCTTCTCTAGGGGGTCTTCCCAACCCAGGGATCAAACCCAGATCTCCCACATTGCAGGTGGATTCTTTACCAACTGAGCTATGAAGGAAGCCCTTTGCGAACCCGAGAGCACATGGACTGTAGCCTTTCAGGCTCCTCTGCTCATGGAATTCTCCAGGCAAGAATACTGGAATGAGTCTTCTCCAGGGGATTTTCCCAACCCAGGGATCCAACCCAGGTCTCCTGCATTGCAGGCAGATCCTTTACAGTCTGAGCCACCAGGGAAGCCCTCCCTCCACATACACATTACACAAACACAGACACAGGTAAATTATCATATTCAATCAATATATTTTAGTATATCATATAGTTTAGATATTATGTCAAAGATTTCTACTTTTATAAAATCAGTAGGAAAAGACCAAAATGAGATATGCATATGGAAATCTTCCTCGATACGCAGCATTCCACATCTGGCAGAGAGAAATATGACATATGCCTTTTTTAAACATAATGATTTGTAGAAAGTATTTGGTGCAAAGATTTCAAAAATAGTAAGAGTAAACACTACAGTTCTAAGAATTCCAATATGTAACTTTTACTGTAAAGGATATGGGAAAGTTTTAGTAAAATTTGGAGAATCAGTCCTCAAGAATATAAAAATTAGACAACTGACTGATTATTTTGGGTTTATCAAAGTGGATTGACTCATTTGTAGAAAGATCCAAATAAAGAGAATAATAGTATGCAATTTTAAATGTTCTGTGTTGTATTTAATGCAGAAGAATTAAATGTCTATATGTTCAAGACTATATTCTACCTAAAATTTGCATTTTTCATACTTCCAACACAGCTTCATACAGATGTTTGGTGTTATAAATAGTTAAATTCTTGTATAGCTATTTTTTTTCAGACAATGTAGTGATTACACAAAAGTCACACACAAAAAAAGATTTATCAAGTTTCTTTAGCTATACTTTCACCGCCTATGGAAATTTAGTTTTTTTTCATCAAATCTATATTAAGTGCTTAGAAACTCTCAGAACCTTTGTAAATGCTGATAGCATGGAAAGGAATAAGTTAAATTGTCCAAGCCTTTAAAGATTTCAAAGTCTTCTGGGGATTATAGACTGAGTGTCCAAGGAGTATATTGCAATGAAAAAAAAAAAAAACAAAACACTATAATAAATATTCAAATCAATGCATCTTTGAATGTCCATAGAAGAAATAGTTTTCATTAACTGGTGAAGAATGCAATGGAGTTGGTTAGGAAGAATAAAGGTGATATTTGAGTTTGATCTAAAACAATAAGCAGGAATTTACAAGGGAGATAAACATAAAAGCATAAAATGCTTAAATTGTTTGAAAAACACAAGGAGCATGAACTTCCAAGAAGCATAGGAAACCTGGGTCACTATATTAGCGCATAAGATGGCTGGAGCCAAATTGTGAATACACTCATAGGAGATGATGACTATAGATTTTAAACTGCAGGGCATTTAATGCAAGAATCAGAGGATTTTATTTAGAAGAACTTATAGTTCATCCAATTATTTTGAAAGCTGAGGTTGGTCATTCTAGAGAAGAACCTAAAGGGGAGGAACTGTGGAAACAACAGGCCAGAAATCAGCACTGTGATATAGTTTGGAAGTAAGTGATTATAAGAGATCAGCCGTGACTGTGGCCAAGCTTTTCAACAGTCATGTTCAACATGGTATGATGGTATTGAATCAGTTTAGTTAAGCAAAAGTAACATTTCACAGAATTTTTTTCCTGTGCTATTCCAAGTTAGCTTGGCCAAAGAGGAATTACATGAGATTTTAAAGCAATAAGCATTTTGCTCTGAAAGTTAGAGTGAGGCACTAAGGACCATTTCTGCTCATGCATGTTGTCATTAACCTCCCCTTCATCACATCTTGTTTATATCCTCTCCCTGGTCCCAGATCCCATGCTACATGTTTTAGGTTTCTGTTCAACTGGAACACATTTTAGAATCAATTCATTTTCTGGCAATCTATTGCTGAATAACAAGCCACCTCAATAATTAATGACATAAAACAGCAGTCATGTTATTGTATCCACAAGTTTGTGGTTCAGGAGTTTGGGCAGCACATAGTGGGACAGCTTGTCTTTATACCATAAGGACTGGGACTCAGGTGGAGCAGCTCAAATGGCAGGATATGCCTGGGATGGTTGAACTAGATCATACCTCTTGGTTCTTGGTTCTGGCTGCCATATACATCCTACGGTTCTTCATATCATCTTTGCTAGGGCCTGATATATTCAAGGGAAGCTTTTTACTCATTGTTTTAGTCCCTAGACTAGAATGGATAGAAAAGCCAAAGCCTGCTTCTTTTTCTCTGGGCTTTTCCATTGTCCATGCAGGATCTCCATGCGGGCTTCTTCATTGTCTGGTGGTCTCATTACAGTCAGACCTAAAGCAAGCATTCCAAGGGACCTGGGTGGAAGTTGCAAAACTTCTAATGAACTAGCACAAAAGTCCCAGAATATCATTTCCATTAGCTTTTATTAGTCAAACTTAACTAAAGCTAGTACAGGCACAGGGAGGAACTCTGCATCTCAATGAGAAGAATAACAACAAAGATTCAACCATCTTTAATCAGCGATCTTTAATTTACTTTTGGAGTAAACAAAAGTTATGCATAGGCAAAGGTAAACAAAGAGTGAGGAATGACCGAGATTTACAAACAGATTGAATAATTACCTCATTAGTGGACAATGAGGTTAATGCTGGTCTCTGTGGGCTAAGCTTGAGATCTGTCTAGCACTAAACTTTAGGTCAATGCATAGAGATCAAACACCAGTTATCCACATGTTTAGATGCATAGGGATCAAACACCTTCATTATTCTCATGTATGAGACATAGGATGAGAGAGAAGACAAGTTTAACTTCAAGGGAACCATTTAGGTATTCCTTGACATACATTTTTTAAAAATTTACTGGAGTATAGTTGATTTACAAATTTGTGATAGTTTCAGGTGGATAGCAAAGTGAATCAGTTATACATAGATCCAATTTTTTTAATATTGTTTTCCCACCCAGGTCCTTAAAGAATGCTGAGATGAGTTCCCTGAGTTATTCAGTAGGTCCCTATTAGTCATCTATTTCATATGCTTTTTGTTATAATCTTTTGAAATTCAGGCCAGATTTCTTGCTGAAGGCAGTTCCTGCATGGAAAGAGGTCTGAATTCTAGTCACAAAAGTCTCTGTAGGATATATAAGCAAAAGATTGACTTGTGGATGTAAAGGCCATAGTCCCAGGTCATATGATAAAAATGAGAAACTCCTCTTCATCTGAACATTAAAAGGGATGGTGAGCATGGGTGGAGGGAGTGGAATGCTGCTGCTGAAGAAGCTCTGTGATATCCTCCCTTAGAACTGCTGGTTCCTCAAGCTATAGCAGTTGCAAAAGAAAAATAGGATCACATATGAATCAGCTATTTGAAATGAGGAATGCAGTGGAAGTCCATAAACCTGAGGGGAGATAGAGAAAAGGGGCTTGCTGCTGGAAAGAACAGAGATCGGATCAAAAGAAATCCAGTTTCTATTCCCTGCTTGACTTTCTGAGTCTTAACTTCCTATTCTATGAAATAAAGGGATCAGCCAGAGTTCACTAATACTACTCTCAATTCCAAAAGTCCATAAATGGCTTAGGGAAATATAAGAAGTCAATTCCTGGCTAACTTAAATGTGAATGTAACACCAACACGACATGTGTCATATATTCATATCACTGTATGACTTAGCTTATCTAGATGACATTTACCTCTTCTCCTTTAAGTAATGATAAACCTGAGATTTTTCAGGAGCAATCTTATTTTTTAAATTTTAATTATGCCTCCCTACTATGTGGGTCAGCAATAAAGAATCCACCTGCCAGTGTAGGAGCTGCAGGTTCGATCCTTGGGTTGGGAAGTTCTCGTGGAGAGAAAAATGGCTTCCCACTCCAGTACTCTTGCCTGGGAAATCCCATGGACAGAGGAGCCTGGCAGGCTACAGTCCATGGATTCGCTAAGAATCAAACACGACTGAATGACCAAAGGACAACAATAACTATTCAGACCACATATCTGAGCATTAAGCATAAATTTTTAAATAAACACATATTTACCAAGACTCCACGCTCAAAAAGGACAAGTTACAGATAAGGACTGTTTGTCTTTAGACAATGGTATATGAGAAGTTGTGCTGTTGACCAATGGAAAAACAACAACAACAACAACAACAAAAATGTTAAAAACAGAGAAACAAGGAATCATGAGATACATCATGTGTTATCCTGCCCAGTTGCTTCAGTCATGTCCAGTTCTTTGCAACCTCTTGGACTGTAACCCACCAGGCTCTTCTGTCCATGGAATTCTCCAGGCAAGAATGCTGGATTAGCTTGCCATTTCCTGCTCCAAGGGATCTTCCTGACCCAGGGAAAGAACCCACATCTCTTGTGTCTCCAAATTGGCAGGAGGATTCTTTATCACTAGCACCAGCTGGGAAGTATATTAAATGCCAAATAGATAAATGAGTTCCTACTAATAAATGGCTATGAAAACTATATTTCAATTTGTCAAAGCCAGTGTCTTTTGATTTCTGTAATGTTTATGGAAAGTACTACCTTGGTTTTTGGAAAATATTGCAGAGTAAGATGTTTCCTGGTTTGCTACATGCTGATAGTCTTTTTTTCCTCCCCCCCAACTCCCCACCAAGTGTTGAATTATTCTGTAAAAGTTTATAGAATGGGAGTATTTAACTCAATGTCAATACATGTTTTATGTGAGTTTAATAGAAATAAATAGTCTCAAGTTTGAGACGGAAAAATACAAATAAGAGAGTGACTGTGATTTTCCCATGTTCACTAACAAAAATTCTTGATGAGTAATACTATATCTTTTTTCACAAATGTTGACAAAATGATTCCTGAGAATGTTTGATCATATATTCTAGAAAAAACTGTCATATTTTAGCTGATAAAAATATGCATAGAAATCCTTCAGAATGCATCCTAATTTTTGCCCTTGTATGAGATCTGCAGCTGGTTTTCATAAGAACTGCAATAAGAATGGTTTGGGAATAGTTCTGCTGCCAATAGTGGAACTAAAATGAGATTCATCTTTTCCTGTTCAACTATCCAGGCATTTAATCCCAGCATAGGTGATGTTAAAGTAGACAACGGGATAACCAGGACAGGGGAAAAAGAAAACGTAATATCCACTGACTCTATGAAATGCCAGTATCATAAGGTATAGTATAAGACTCTCAAAAGCAAATGATAAATGTGTACGTTTGTCGAGTTCTTATGGGTATGGTCAAGGTCTCTCTGGTCATTTCTTTAAAAGACAGTTTTCTTTTCAGAATGAGAGGTTGAAGAATCATCTTCTCTGGGGAATTTGAAGGAAAGCCTATTTTTAAGGATAGTTATAGCAAAGCTTGCTCTGTACCTAAGAGGATGAGTTACACACATTTTCATAGTCTCATCTAGCCCTATAACATAATAATGTGACAATATATGTAATTACATGCATGTAATGTGACAAAATCAGACAGTTTTGTTATAGATAAAAAGGCATAGATTAATAAGTAATAGATGCTTATAAATTCTCAGGGATAATTATTAAAGTCATAAAAGTAAAATGGAGAAATAATAATATAATTCTGTCAATAAATTATACTCCTCAACAACGTAACACAGATAACCATTCAGACAGGTCAAGACAAAGGATTATTCTTTTTAACTAAAATATGTTGTTCTCTGAATTAATGGAATTATTAGCTCCCACTTCACTGTATTGTTGCTAAAACTGGAATAGATTTATTTTCATGACATTTGAGGTTAGGATGAAAGAAACAGAAGACAAAATAAAAATTAAGTATTTAACAATAAAGTTTATCCCTGACCAAACTTTTTGTGATGATGAAATAAAATCCAAGACCATTTTCACTACCACTGCCTTCATCTGTGTCAAAGTCCCCTCAACTATAACTATCTTTTTTTTTTTATTAAAAATGAATACTGACTTTATAGAATCACTACTAATATTGGACAGATGACTGAAATGAAAAATTCCTGTTTTTTAGGGTGCAAAAAGAATGTTCTTAAAGGTCTGAAATAAATAATTTGCCGAGACTGTGCGTACATGGGCACAATAGTCTTTTCAGCAGCAGACAGAAAAGCGTGCCAGGCTCATAAATCTGAGGAAACAAAAGGAGAAAAACACCTCAGAAAAAACAACCCCATCAAATCAAACAATGAACAATCTCTCTCTTACTTGGAACAGAAATGTAATATGGATGACAATAATATTACATGCAAAATGTGCATAAAAACCTGCTTCTAGCTTAGGGAATTGTATTCCACTACAGATATTCTTTTGTCCATTCATTTTACAGTTGTAGAAATTGAACTGATTCGAGACTTAACACTTTTAAAGTCTCCAAATAGCCAAGATTGAATTGTGTCAGTATTAAAAGCACAGCTATTCTACATGAATAAAAATACCAACATAGGAAATAATGTCTCAGTGCCCTCTAGCCAAAGATAACCAACAATCAACCTATAGCTGAACAAGCTCCAATGAGGCAGATCACACACCATGGGGTACCATGAGGTGCCAGTAAGAGGGTTTCTGAGAGGGCTTACCACGGGATTTGTGCTTTTGTTAGATGATGACTTTTCGGGGGCGGGGGAATCTTTGAAGAAGCAGCAGTTCACTTTGGAGTGAATGATGTCAAGAAGCAGGGGTAATTCTATGATTGCATATCTAATTAATCTTGACTAAGAGGAAGGATAAAAGTGAAAGAGGAGAGTGAAAAAGTTGGCTTACAGTATACTAACGCGTATATATGGAATTTAGAAAGATGGTAACGATAACCCTGTATGCGAGACAGCAAAAGAGACATAGGTGTATAGAACAGTCTTTTGGACTCTGTGGGAGAGGGCAAGGGTGGGATGATTTGGGAGAATGACATTGAAACATGTACAATATCATATATGAAACAAATCGCCAGTCCAGGTTCGATGCATGATACTGGATGCTTGGGGCTGGTGCACTGAGACAATCCAGAGGGATGGTACGAGGAGGGGGGGCGGTTCAGGATCTGGAACACGTGTATACCTGCGGCAGATTCATGTTGATGTATGGCAAAACCAAGACAATATTGTAAAGTAATTAACCTCCAATTAAAATAAATAATTTTTTAAAAAAATAAATAAAATAAAAGACGCTTGCTCCTTGGAAGGAAGTTATGACCAACCTAGACAGCATATTAAGAAACAGAGACATTACTTCACCAACAAAGGTCCATCTAGTCAAAGCTATGGTTTTTCCAGTAGTCATGTATGTGGGTTGATATAAGAGTTGGACTATAAAGAAGGCGAAGTGCTGAAGAATTGATGCTTTTGAACTGTGCTGTTGGAGAAGACTCTTGAGAGTTCCTTGGACTCCAAGGAGATCCAACCAGTCCATCCTAAAGGAACTCAGTCCTGAATATTCATTGGAAGGACTGATGTTGAAGCTGAACTCCAATACTGGCCACCTGATTCAAAGTGCCAACTCATTGGAAAAGACCCTGATGCTGGGAAAGATTGAAGGCAAAAGGAGTAGAGGACAGCAGAGGATGAGATGGTTGTATGGCATCATTGACTCAATGGACATGAATTTGAGCAAACTTCAGGAGATAGTGAAAGACAGGAAAGCCTGACATGCTGCAATCCATGGGTTGCAAAGAGTTGAACACAACTTAGCAACTGAACAATAACCACAACAAAAGTATTGGCTGGGCACTTATGATACTTAGAAGTGGAGAGTACTGTGTGTAGGAGGGGATGGGAGGTGCTTGAATAAAATCACAAAGTGGTCTCTTTTTGTTTGTCATTTCATTAATGTCTTAGAGAGTTCCAGAAAAACATCTATTTCTGCTTTATTGACTCTGTCAAAGCCTTTAACTGTGTGGATCACAATAAACTGTGGAAAATTCTGAAAGAGATGGGAATACCAGACCACCTGAACTGCCTCTTGAGAAATCTGTATGCAGATCAGGAAGCAACAGTTAGAACTGGACATGGAACAACAGACTAGTTCCAAATAGGAAAAGGAGTACGTCAAGGCTGTATATTGTAACCCTGCTTATTTAACTTATATGCAGAGTACATCATGAGAAATGTTGGGCTGGAAGAAACACAAGCTGGAATCAAGATTGCTGGGGAAAATATCAATAACCTCAGATATGCAGGTGACACCACGCTTATGGCAGAAAGTGAAGAAGAACTAATAAGCCTCTTGATGAAAGTAAAAGAGGAGAGTGAAAAAGTTGGCTTAAAGCTCAACATTCAGAAAATGTAGATCATGGCATCTGGTCCCATCACTTCATGGGAAATAGATGGGGAAACAGTGGAAACAGTATCAGACTTTATTTTTGGGGCTCCAAAATTACTGCAGATTGTGACTGCAGTCATGAAATTAAAAGACGCTTACTCCTTGGAAGAAAAGTTATGACCAACCTAGACAGCATATTCAAAAGCAGAGACATTACTTTGCAGACTAAGGTCCATCTAGTCAAGGCTATGGTTTTTCCTGTGGTCATGTATGGATGTGAGAGTTGGACTGTGAAGAAGGCAGAGCGCTGAAGGATTGATGCTTTTGAACTGTGGTGTTGAAGAAGACTCTTGAGAGTCCGTTGGACTGCAAGGAGATCCAACCAGTCCATTCTGAAGGAGATCAGCCCTGGGATTTCTTTGGAAGAAATGATGCTGAAGGTGAAACTCCAGTACTTTGGCCACCTCATGCGAAGAGTTGACTCCTTGGAAAAGACTCTGATGCTGGGAGGGATTGGGGGCAGGAGGAGAAGGGGATGACAGAGGATGAGATGGCTGGATGGCATCACTGACTCGATGGACATGAGTCTGATTGAACCCTGGGAGTTGGTGATGGATAGGAAGGCCTGGCGTGCTGCAATTCATGGGGTCACAAAGAGTCGGACACGACTGAGAGACTGAACTGAACTGAACTCAACTTAGAGTGGCCTTGGTGTGTGTTTTGGTGTTCTGGATCATTTACAGGACTGAAAACATCTTGATCTAGCAGCTTTAAGTGCCAGACTAGTTCCTTGCTGTAAAGGGAGCTTTCTCATTCTCAAGTGTAATATTTAGTTAATCATAAGGTAATAGATAAAAGTAGTCTGAAAAGCACACACATCCATACTGAGTGAATCATTAAATGAACTTTAAAAATAATTTTAAACACAGTAATTTATTTTATAGAGCCATTACATAGTATATGCTTTAGGCCAGGAACTTTCTAAATATTGTTTCATTCAAATTCCATAAAATAGGTATTACTACTGTCTCAATACTAAATATCAGGAAACTGAAGACAGAGAGATTAAATGGTTTGCCCAAAGATGCACAACTAGTAGGTAGTAAAGCTGAAATTTAAAACTGGGAAGCTGGCTTCAAAGTTTAAACTCATTACTACCATGTGGTGCTACTATTAAAAGCTAATTCTACTTTTCTAGACTGTAATTTTCATATTTTACATGTAGATTATGAGGAAAAATTTGACCCTACCACCAATCTACTGAAAATTTGTTTTCTTTTACCTATGACCACTCCCACCTCCTGCTCATCATTGATGTTCTAAACCTTAACACAATTCGGAGTGACTTGAAGAAATGAAATAGCACAGGCTACTCTGGGCTAAACTGTTGTATCAGCTATTAGTCAACACATAAGACGGAGGAATAGGGACAGGCCAAGCAGAGGACAGAAAAGAAACTGAGCTAAGAGAGATCAGCCTGAACTAACCCCATGAGAACAAAAGTTTGCATTACTAATTACTTCTACTTTTCAAGTTTTTCTCTTTTTGTTTTAATTTAAGGTTTCAATACAGCTATTCAGCCTTCAGTTCAGTTCAGTCACAAAGTTGTATCCGAATTTTTGTGACCCCATGCAATGCAGCACGCCAGGCCTCCCTGTCCATCATCAACTCCCAGAGTTTACTCAAACTCATATCCATTGAGTCGGTGATGCCATCCAACCATCTCATCCTCTGTCATCCCCTTCTCCTCTCACCTTCAAACTTTGCCAGCATCAGGGTCTTTTAAAATCAGTCAGCTCTTCACATCAGGTGGCCACGTGTTGGAGTTTCAGCTTCAGCATCAGTCCTTTCAATGAATATTCAGGACTGATTTCCTTTAGGATGGACTGGTTGGATCTCCTTTCAGTCTAAGGGACTCTCAGGAGTCTTCTCCAACACCACAGTTCAAAAGCATCAATTATTTGTGGCTCAGCTTTCTTTATAATCCATCTCTTACATCCATACATGACTATTGGAAAAACCATAGCCTTGACTAGACAGACCTTTGTTGGCAAAATAATGTCTCTGCTTTTTAATATGCTGTTTAGGTTGGTCACAACTTTCTTCCAAGGAGTAATGTCTTTTAATTTCATGGCTGCAGTCACCATCTGCAGTGATTTTGGAGCCCCCAAAATAAAGTCTGCAACTGTTTCCACTGTTTTGCCATCTATTTGCCATGAAGTGATGGGATCAGATGTCATGATCTTTGTTTTCTGAATGTTCAGCTTTAAGCCAACTTTTTCACTCTCCTCTTTCACTTTCATCAAGAGGTTTTTTAGTTCTTCTTCATGTTCTGCTCACGTTCTGCTGTAAGGGTGGTGCCATCTGCATATCTGAGGTTATTTATATTTCTCCCAGCAATCTTGATTCCAGCCTGTGCCTCCTCCAGCCCAGCATTTCTCATGATGTACTCTGAGTATAAGTTAAATAAGCAAGGTGACAATATATAGTCTTGACATACTCCTTTTCCTATTTGGAACCAGTCTGTTGTTCCATGTCCAGTTCTAACTATTGCTTCCTGACCCAAATATACATTTCTCAAGAGGCAGCTCTGGTTGTCTGGTATTCCCATGTCTTTCATAATTTTCCACAGTTTATTGTAATCCACACAGTCAAAGGCTTTGGCATAGTCAATAAAGCAGAAATAGATGTTTTTTTCTGGAACTCTCTTGCTTTTCCCACAATTCAGTGGATGTTGGCAATTTGATCTCCGGTTTCTTTGCCTTTTCTAAAACCAGGTTGAACATCTGGAAGTTCACAGTTCACGTATTATTGAAGCCTGGCTTGGAGAATTTTAAGCATTACTTTGTTAGTGTATGAAAAGAGTGCAATTGTGCGGTAGTTTGAGCATTCTTTGGCCTTGCCTTTCTTTGGGATTGGAATGAAAACTGACCTTTTCCAGTCCTGCGGCCACAGCTGAGTTTTCCAAATTTGCTGGCATATTGAGTGCAGCACTTTAAAACCATTTTTTCATTTCTTTTCTTTTTTCAACTGGAATTCCATCACCTCCACTAGCTTTGTTCACAGTGATGCTTCCTGAGGCCCATTTGACTTCACATTCCAGGATGTCTGGCCCTAGGTGAGTGATCTATCTGGGTTTTAAAGATCTTTTTTTGATAGTTCTTCTGTGTATTCTTGCCACCTCTTCTTAATATCTTCTGCTTCTGTTAAGTCCATACCATTTCTGTCCTTTATTGAGCCCATCTTTGCATGAAATGTTCCCTTGGTATCTCTAATGTTTTTGAAGAGATCTCTAGTCTTTCCCATTTTATTGCTTTCTTCTATGTCTTTGCACTGGTCACTGAGGAAGGCTTTCTTATCTCTTCTTGCTATTCTTTGGAACTCTGCATTCAAATGGATATATCTTTCCTTTTCTCCTTTGCTTTTCACTTCTCTTCTTTTCACAGCTATTTGTAAGGCCTCCTCAGACAGCCATTTTGCTTCTTTGCATTTCTATTTCTTGGGGATGATTTTGATCACTGTCACCTGTACAATGTCACAAACCTCTATCCATAGTTCATCAGGCACTCTGTCTATCAGATCTAGGCCCTTCAATCTATTTCTCACTTCCACTGTATAATCATAAGGGATTTGATTTGGGTCATACCTGAATGGTCTAGTGGTTTTCCCCACTTTCTTCACTTTAAGTCTGGATTTGGCAATAAGGATTTCATGATCTGAGCCACAGTCAGCTCTCGGTCTTGTTTTTGCTGACTGTATAGAGCTTCTCCATCTTTGGCTTCATAGAATATCAATCTGATTTCAGTGTGGACCATCTGGTGATGTCCATGTGTAGAGTTTTCTCCTGTGTTGTTGGAAGAGGGAGTTTGAAATTACCAGTGCTTTCTCTTGGCAGTATTCTATTAGCCTTTTCCCTGCTTCTTTCTGTACTCCAAGGCCAAATTTGCCTGTTATTCCAGGTTTTCTTGACTTCCTACTTTTGCATTCCAGTTCCCTGTAATGAAAAGGACATCTTTTTGGGGGTGTCACTTCTAGCAGGTCTTGTAGGTCTTCTGAGAACTGTTCAACTTCAGCTTCTTCAGCGTTACTGGTCAGGGCTTAGACTTGGATTACCGTGATATTGAATGGTTTGCCTTGGAAATGAACAGAGATCATTCTGTCGTTTTTGAGACTGCATCCAAGTACTGCATTTCAGACTATTTTGTTGACTATGATGGTTACTCCATTTCTTCTAAGGGTTTCTTGCCCACAGTAGTAGATATAATGGTCATCTGAGAAAATTCACCCATCCCAGTCCATTTTAGTTTGTTGATTACTAAAACACCGACGTTCATTCGTGCCATCTCCTGTTTGACCACCTCCAATTTGCCTTGATTCATGCACCTAAGATTCCAGGTTCCTATGCAATATTGTTCTTTACAGCATCAGACCTTGCTTCTATCACCAGTCACATCTACAACTGGGTGTTGTTTGGCTTTGGCCAGAACAAAATATCTCATACAGATAATTTGTCAAAAGAGTTACTCTGGGTTCAAGGTGGAGGTAGGGTTACTTTGCTGAACATGTCCATTCAACGTGTGGCTTTAAGATATTGCTGGAATACAGCATCCAGTAAGCAAAGGAAAATAAATAAATGTGGAATCTTTGTATGTCTTTATATTCTAAAATCAGAAGCAGTATTCTTTACTTCTGATGCTATTCCATTGGATAGAACAAGTATTGTCCTTAGACAAGAGCATGTAGGGCCTCTGCCTCAAGCCCTGCACCCCATGGGGCCCATGCTTTAGGGTGCCTTCTTCCTAATTATATAAGGCCCCTGGTTGCCTGGGACTGGCATGGAACTGGCCAGAAGTCCTGCCTAAGTGTATGGACATATATAGACTTTGATGTCTAAGTATACCTACACTAGGTCCTCTGTGAACTTTCATCTCCTGTTCTCACCTTGGGTCATCCTGTGATCCTCTACCTCATGTGCAAGGAAAACTAGATGCTGCAAAAAGCTCCAGGACTTAAGTCTATGAGATCATTCTAAATCCAGTGCCCAGGTTTTAGTTTCAGGAAGGCAGCCTGATGAGCAAATCATTCCCATTAGCTCTTGTGGTATTTCTTTGCAGGGTTGCCTAAAATTAAGGTGACTAAATTAGTTAGCATACTGATGCTGGCTGAATGTCACTCAGATTAGACACACGCTGAGTTAGAGATCTAGACCACCCATAGCTAGCACCACCTATAGTTCAGTTGGGCTGGAACCACAACATATGAGCCCATGCATCAGCTGTCATTGGTCCATATTGTGACTATGGTGCTGATGCTTGTCTGCAGCATCCACAGGTGGTAAGTAGTGGAAGAAGGTGTCTTTTATTCTGTAAGCCCCATTCTGATGGTACCTAGTACCACATGTCAGGCTAACCCTTAGGAGTCCCTACACCTATGTCTTTCAAATGATTTTGAGATTTTTATTCCACAATGACAATTTTGTTCCTATGATTGTTGTCTTCTTGCCTCCAATAGATATTGTGGCACTATGCTCATCCAAGCAGTCTTAAGCCCTGCCAGATGGACATTTCTCAGATAGATGTAGCTTCTTTTCTTGCTCTACCCATTGGTCCCTTATCTATCCTCTCCACTGGTGATAGTATATGGAAGCTAGTGATGTACTCAACATTCTAAGAGATCATACTCCAGGAATATAGTGATTATGATTTAAAGGGTTTAAGAGAAGGTATGGTTAGAAGATGTACTATTGTCCTTTCCAAATGGTAACTTCAAAATGATCAGAAAACGAATTATCTTTCATATTAGTCTACATTCCCTGGATAATGCTTGCATTTGTCATCATCACCAATGAAACACAATAAGAATTTCTGAGAAAGTCACTGAAAGCTGGTAGTCTCTAACAGGCTTCTCGGGTGAGGCAAGTGGTCCAGAGCCTGCCTTCCAATGCAGAAGATGCAAGAGACACGAGTTCAATTACTGGTTTGGGAAGATTCCTTGGAGGAGGGCATGGCAACCCACTCCAGTATTCTTGCATGGAGAATCTCCATGGACAGAGGAGCCTGGAGGGCTATAGTCCATAGAGTCACAAAGAGTCGGACATGACTGAAGTGACTTACCATGGCCATAGTGTCTAACAGCATGATGGATAATGCAGTGTTGTGAGTAAACACCGATGCTGAAGCTGAAGCTCCAATATTTAGCCACCCGAAGCAAAGAACTGACTCATTGGAAAAGACCCTGTTGCTGAGAAAGATTGAAGGCAGGAGGAGAAGGGGACAACTGAAGATGAGATGGTTGGATAGCATCACTGACTCGATGGACATGAGTTTGAGCAGACTCTGGGAGTTGGTGATGGACAGGCAAGCCTGGTGTGCTGCAGTCCATGGGGTCGCAAAGTGACAGACATAGCTGAGCGACTGAACTGAACTAGAGTAAAGATGTAATAGGCATTAAACAAATGGAGTTAGAAAAATCAGATGCAAGAGGAATATATATGGTTTAAAATACAAATAGGTTCTATAAAGCCATGGATCATTAGTAATTATACTGCTGCTAACTTTTTCTCACAATATGAGATAAGAAAATAGTCAGTAATGTCACATTTGACAATAAAGAGCCCAGAAGGGCCTCTTAATCTGAGCAAGAGGAGATGGTACCTGGACCTTGTAGAGATTCTTTCCATGCACTTATTGGACAATAAACCAACTCAGAAGTAACTATGCTCTACTTATTATTCTAAATTTTCACTGATAATTATCATATCTCACATAGGCCCATGGATTCAATAACACACTTTTTCTTTTTCTCATTAAACTTTTTTTTAATGGGTCTCAAATTCTGTAACAGATTTTTGGTCAAGTTGTTTTCATTAAAAAGTACTGATTTTAAAAACTAATAACTTAAACTGCCACACACAAAACATATATATGATCCACAAACCATTCTCCTTTCCTTCTGAAGGTTTTATGGTGCATTGTGATCATTAACCAGTCTTTTAAAATTAAACTTAAATGGCCAATTGAGACAAGCAGTTCTGAGACCGTTCTTCCACCACTGATTAAGACTGGGGTTGCAGGTATTGGGGATAATATTCATTTAGCTTTCTGAGCTTTCTGGGCAGACTTGGTGACCTTGCCAGCTCCAGCTGCCTTCTTATCCACAGCTTTGATGACACCCACAATGACTGTCTGTCTCATGTCACACACAGCAAAACGGCCCAGGGGAGGATAGTCAGAGAAGCTCTTGACACACATGGGCTTGCCAAGAACCATATCAACAATGGCAGCATCACCAGATTTCAAGAATTTAGGGCCATCTTTCAGCTTTTGCTAGAACGACAATCAATCTTCTCCTTCAGCTCAGCAAACTTGCAAGCAATGAGAGCCATGTGACAGTCCAGCACAGGCACATATCCAGCACTGATTTGGCCTGGATGGTTCAAAATAATCACCTGAGCTGTGAAGCCAGCTGCTTCCATTGGAGAGTCATTTTTGCTGTCAGCAGCCACATTGCCACGATGAACATCTTTGACAGATACATTCTTGACATTGAAGCCCAGATTGTCCCCAGGAAGGGCTTCACTCAGTGCTTTATGGTGTGTTTCTACAGACTTCACTTCAGCTGATACATTAACTGGAGCAAAGATGGCCACCATGCCAGGTTTGAGAATACTAATCTCCGCTCGACCCACAGGGACAGCACCAATATTACCAATTTTATAGACATCCTGGAGTGGCAAACACAAGGGTTTGTCAGTTGGGTGAACTGGTGGCAGAATGCAACCCAGAGCTTCATGCAGGATGATTCCACTGGCATTGACATTTTTATGGGTGACTTTCCATCCCTTGAACCATGGCATGTTAGCACTTGGCTCCAGCATGTTGTCATGATTCCAGCCAGAAACTGGCACAAATGCTACTGTGTTGGGGTTGTAGCCAATTTTCTTAATATAGGTGCTGACTTCTTTAACAATTTCCTCATATCTCTTCTGGCTGTGGAGCAGCTCAGTGGAATCCATTTTGTTAACTCCAGCAATTAGCTGTTTTACACCCAGAGCGGAAGCCAGAAGGACACGCTCACGGGTCTGCTGGTTCTTGGACATACCAGCTTCAAATGCACCAGCACCAGCAGCAACAATCAGTTCAACACAGTCAGCCTGGGATGTCATATTTTTAATGAAATCTCTGTGTCCTGGGGCATGAATGATAGTAACACAGGACTTGCTGTCCTCAAATTTCCACAGGGAGATATCAATGGTGATACCATGCTCACATTCAGCTTTCAGTTTGTTCAGGACCCAGGCATACTTGAAGGAGCCCTTTCCCATCTTGGCAGCCTCCTTCTTGAAGTTTTCAATTATTCTCTTGTTGATCCCACCACATTTGTAGATCAGATGGCTAGTTGTGGTAGACTTCCCTGAATCTACATGCCCAATGACAACGATGTTGTTGTGGGTTTTCCTTTCCCATTTTTGCTTAGGTTTAACAGTATTTTTCATGACACCTGTGTCCTGGAAGCAAACCCATTGCCAAAAAGTGTGCCAATAACACACTTTTAGTCAAATTGTTTAAATAGATAAGGGCCCCACAAAAATATTTCCCTGGGTATTTTTTTTTTTTCCCAACAGTGGCTATGACTAGAATTCATTCTCATGGACATACCTAATTACAAGGGTGAATGGAAATGTAGTTTTTAAAGTACTAAGTCAAGCAAGAATAGAAAGTATTTGTGTGGAGTGTGTATGTGTGCATGGCTAGTAATTCTATTACTGAGAGTTAGATGATGAATATGAACATGTAAGTTATTGAATATGTTACAGTGTAAAATGTGTTTTACAGAAAAAGTTGAAATGAGAGATGGGAGTGTCTAATCTATGTTAGACTCTTAATAATGCTTAATAGTGGGAGTAAAGCCATGTTCATCATAAGACTAGTTTTGATCTTGTTTTGCCCATAATGGATTACTTTCTTATTTTCATATAAACTTGTATCTATAATGAACTATTCTCTTCTTTTCTTACTTAATTTCAATTCATTGTTTAGAGTCCAGGACAATTAGCATTTATTCAATTAAGCTCTCTTTTCTCACTGATTATTCCCTCTAGTTTTTCTGAGCACTTTTGTTTATGCTTTAACTATTCTGCCTACCTCATTCTGTACTGCATCACACTGAATAGTGCATATTCCTTGAAGACAGGATTCATTATTTACTTTTTAATCTTTGAATCCCATAATGCTTACTGTTGACTTAAGTTTAGTAAGTTCTCTACAAATGTTTGCTGAACTGACTTTTAGGCCTGTTCACCTTGAAAATGAGGGGCTTCCCAGGTGGTGCCAGTGGTAAAGAACCTGCCTGCCAATATAAGAGAAATAAGAAATGTGAGTTCGATCCCTGGGTCCGGAAGATCCCCTGGAGGAGGACACGGCCACTCATTCCAGTATTCTTGTCTGGAGAACCCATGGATGGAGGAGGAGGCTGGCAGGCTATAGTCCATAGAGTTGCACAGAGTCACACATGACTGAAGTGACTTAGCACAGCACAGCACAGCACCTTGGAAAGGTAGCAAAGGCTCAGCAATTAGTAAGCAATTGTGTCTTAGGAAAATTCATACAACTGAGTTTTGGATGTTTTGTTGTAAAGATAAAATCATTTAGAATGAACTAATTTGAAATATTTCTTATGCGAGACAGCAAAAGAGACACAGATGTATAGAACAGACTTTTGGACTCTGTGGGAGAGGGAGAGGGTGGGATGATTTGGGAGAATGGCATTGAAACATGTATACTATCATGTAAGAAATGAATCACCAGTCTAGGTTCAATACAGGATACAGGATGCTTGGAGCTGGTGCACTGGGATGACCCAGAGAGATGATATGGGGAGAGAGCTGGGAGAGGGGTTCAGGATTGGGAACTCATGTACTCCTGTGGTGGATTCATGTCAATGTATGGCAAAACCAATACAGTATTGTAAAGTAAAATTTAAAAAAAATATATTTCTTTTTTTTTAATTGTCAGCTACCATGGAGTTAGCCAAGAAAAAATAATTTTTAATCCTTTGTTTTTCAAAGGCCTTTGCATTTAGGATTAACTGAATATAAAAAAAGAAAATCATAGAGAAAAAATACAGCAAAAATTTTATAGACATTTTTCTGATGCTTAGTACATAGTGGTGTATTATCAGCCTGGCCCATTACTTTAAATCACTAAAGAGCCATTAAAATTTTAATAAAATAAAATATCCCTATCTATCTACAAATAAAATTGCTGGGGAATTTATAAGGCACTTGAATTCTAATTTAGGAAAATTTATTTCAAAATGCCAAAATGATCACAGATCTTATAAAAGTATTTAGAAACACAAGGATGAGGATGGGAGCCTATCTTGTGAACAAGGAAGAAATTTCAGGTAAATACTGGAAAACTCATTTTCAAACCCTTTTGCCAGGACTGAATATAGAAGTTGTGACAGAGGTTTGAGGACCATGGGACAGCTAGAAATTCTGACTCTTTCCCTTTTCTTCAGCTTTCCCTATGAACTACAACTGGTAAAAGGGAAGGGGCATTAGCACTTAATCTGTAATTTCTGATGTCATAGGACACATAGTAGCTGACCCAGAGGGTGGTGTTCCCCAAGATGAGACCTACAGTTTCAAAATTAATGGCAAACTGGTCCACATGGGAAATTTCTTGGTAAGTTACCAAAAATCTCTCAGATGTAGCAAATTGCACTTCAACTCCAGTGTCAGAGGGTTTACTTGGAACAATGCACACAAGCCCTTTCATCCTGAAACAGAACTTCTCTGAAATATTTTACCAGGAAGCCAGTAGGATTTGGTCCATTGGTGAACTTAGATCACAGTTAACAGGAGCACCATCCTTTCCTTGGCTAACTTCTGCATTTATTATATTTTATTCAAGTGGTTATTATATTATTAATCTATTTGCCTTAAAGGGGGAGAACATTGAAGTATTACCACTCTATTCCTTTGTTTGATGGAGACTATGAAATGTTTTTTCCTTCTATCATCTCATCCTTAAATTATTGGCTATAGTATGACTACAACATGGACCCTAATGCCAATCTTCTCTATTACTTGGGAAGCCTACAATGCTCCATGCTCATTAGAATGTTTGATATTCCAAATAGCAGCCACTACTGAGGCTCACAGATAACTTCCAAGCTCAGCCCCTTCATTATCTCTGCTTAACATTTGGTGTCTCAGCTTGGTGCTATGTGGCTGGCATTTGTTTCTTTCCTTTTATAGCTATATGAAGTTTGTATGCATACCCAGAGACCTGCTAGCAGCAGACCTATTTTGAAAGAACAATAAAGTAAATAAATTCACTTTGATCTTTTTATACCATATTCAATGTACCATCTTAAGGTTGGTAGAAGAAGCAAAATCACAGACAGATATATCTTTTGAATTTCATGTTTATGAAATATGAAGATTGTGCCTTAGGGGGAGTGGTAAAATAGGTGGAAGGGCGGGGAGCTGATAAAGGAGAAGGCTGTTTAAGAAAATAGGGCTGGGGCTTCCTTGGTGCCTCAAGAGTAAAGAATCTGCCTGCCAATGAAAGAGACATGGGTTTAGGTTTGATCTCTGATCCAGATAGATACCACATGGCGTGAAGCAACTAAGCCCCTGCACCATAACCATTGAGCCTGTGCTCTAGAGCCTGGAGCTGCAACTATTGAACCCACGCATCCTAGAGCCTGAGCCCCACAACAAGAGAAGCCATGCAATGAGAAACCTGAGCACAGCAACTAGAGAGTAGCCCCCAGTCACCACAACTAGAGAAAAGTCAACATAGCAACAAAGACTCAGCACAGCCAAAAATAAATAAATAAATACAATTATAATTTTAGGTTTGATACAGGATACAGGATGCTTGGGGCTGGTGCACTGGATTGACCCAGAGAGATGATATGGGGAAGGTGGTGGGAGGGGGGTTCAGGATTGGGAACTCATATACACCCATGGTGGATTCATGTCAATGTATGGCAAAGCCAATACAGTATTGTAAAGAAAAAATAAATAAATAAAAAATAAAGAGCAAAAAAATAATAATAAAGAAAATTAAAAAGAAGAAAGTAGGACTGGAGAAAGAATTGGAGAAGACCCTGGTCAGCTGGTGATTGAAAGAAGGGTGTGTGACTTCTACAGCAGCAGTGGACTAAAGGAGGGGAAGTTTACCTAAAAAATCTCTATGTTACACCTGAGCTAGCAAGGAAATGTAACGTTTGAAGCTACATTTACTGAGCTAAAAGAGAAAAAAAAAAGAAGACAAAAATCTGAGTAAGATACTCCCTCTTTTTCTAGTAGGAACAAGATCAAAATATTACAAAAAGCAGAAATATTTACAGCAAAAAATATCAATAACTTGACTTAATGGAGATTTAAGTGCATATTTGCATTGTATAGATTAATAAAGTTTATAGTCACTTTCCAGAAAAAAAATATCACAACCTGGACCAGATAGTTTATTTTGCCAAATATGCTATATTTATTCAAATATATCTTTCTCTTGTGATTGTTACTAAAGACTGAAGTAACAATCAGTCCTTCCAAAGAACACCCAGGACTGAACTATTAAAATGAAGTATCATTTACTAATAAAAATATTGCCTCTCACTACATGGTTACTTTTCAATGATACTTTTCTAGAAAATTGTATCTACAAGTGCACATCTGAAAGAGAGGGTTAATTCAATTGCATCTGTTTCAGGCTGTGGACCATTTTTTCTGGAACTCCTAAAAATGGACGTTTGAAATACTGTTCACTGTATTTCAATATTAATGTTATTTAAAATATTTTGTTAAAATTGCAAGCCAGTTCAGCAGTATGAACTCACAGAAAAATTCATTCTTATTTTCTATTTCCTATTTCTGCTGCTGCTGCTGCTAAGTTAGTTCAGTCATGTCTGACTCTGTGCAATCCCACAGACAGCAGCCCACCAGGCTCCTCTGTCCCTGGGATTCTCCAAGCAAGAAGACTGGAGTGGGTTGCCATTTCCCTCTCCATATAGTA
Organism: Oryx dammah; assembly: GCF_014754425.2. NCBI lineage: Eukaryota > Metazoa > Chordata > Mammalia > Artiodactyla > Bovidae > Oryx > Oryx dammah. The sequence continues at coordinate 117,353,658 of NW_024070186.1, forward strand.
CTAAATGTGTAATTTTGTGGGTATTACCCAAAAAAGGCATTAATTTAACACTTACTAAATTTGTACTAGTTTGGCTGACATTCAGTTCAGTTCAGATTAGTTGCTCAGTCGTGTCCGACTCTTTGTGACCCCATGAATCACAGCACGCCAGGCATCCCTATCCATCACCAACTCCCGGAGTTCACTCAAACTCATGTCCATCGAGTTGGTGATTCCATCCAGCCATCTCATCCTCTGTCATCCCCTTCTCCTCCTGCTCCCAAACTGTCCCAGCATCAGAGTCTTTTCCAATGAGTCAACTCTTTGCATGAGGTGGCCAAAGTACTGGAGTTTCAGCTTTAGCATCAGTCCTTCCAAAGAACACCCAGGACTGATCTCCTTTAGGATGGACTGGTTGGATCTCCTTGCAGTTCAAGGGACTCTCAAGAGTCTTCTCCAACACCACAGTTTAAAAGCATCAATTCTTCAGTGCTCAGTTTTCTTCACAGTCCAACTCTCACATCCACACATGATTACTGGAAAAACCATAGCCTTGACTAAACAGACCTTTGTTGACAAAGTAATGTCTCTGCTTTTTAATATGCTATCTAGGTTGGTCATAACTTTTCTTCCAAGGAGTAAGTGTCTTTTAATTTCATGGCTGCAGTCACCATCTGCAGTGATTTTGGAGCCCAAAAATATAAAGTCTGACACTGTTTCCACTGTTTCCCCATCTATTTCCCATGAAGTGATGGAACCAGATGCCATGATCTTCGTTTTCTGAATGTTGAGCTTTAAGCCAACTTTTTCACTCTCCTCTTTCACTTTCATCAAGAGGCTTTGTAGTTACTCTTCACTTTATGCCATAAGGCTGGTGTCATCTGACTATCTGAGGTAATTGATATTTCTCCTGGCAATCTCGATTCCAGCTTGTGCTTCTTCCAGTCCAGCGTTTCTCATTATGTACTCTGCACATAAGTTAAATAAGCAGGGTGACAGTATACAGCCTTGACGTACTCCTTTTCCTATTTGGAACCAGTCTATTGCTCCATGTCCAGTTCTAACTATGGCTTCCTGACCTGCATACAATTTTCTTAAGAGGCAGGTCAGGTGGTCTGGTATTCCCATCTCTCTCAGAATTTTCCACAGTTTATTGTGAGCCACACAAAGGCTTTGGCATAGTCAATAAGGCAGAAATCGATGTTTTTCTGGAACTCTCTTGCTTTTTCAGTGATCCAGCGGATGTTGGCAATTTGATCTCTGGTTTCTCTGCCTTTCTAAAACCAGCTTGAACATCTGGAAGTTCACGCTTCATGTATTGCTGAAGCCTGGCTTGGAGAATTTTGAGCATTACTTTACGAACGTGTGAGATGAGTACAATTGTGTGGTAGTTTGAGCATTCTTTGGCATTGCCTTTTTTTGGGATTGGAATGAAAACTGACCTTTTCCAGTCCTGTGGCCACTGCTGAGTTTTCCAAATGTGCTGGCATATTGAGTGCAGCACTTTCACAGCATCATCTTTCAGGATTTGAAATAGCTCAACTGGAATTCCATCACCTCCACTAGCTTTGTTCGTAGTGATGCTTTCTAAGGCCCACTTGACTTCACATTCCAGGATGTCTGGCTCTAGGTGAGTGATCACACCATCGTGATTATCTGGGTCATGAAGATCTTTTTTGTACAGTGCTTCTGTGTATTCTTGCCACCTCTTTTTAATATCTTCTGCTTCTGTTAGGTCCATACCATTTCTGTCTTTTATTGAGCCCGTCTTTGCATGAAATGTTCCCTTGGTATCTCTAATTTTCTTGAAGAGATCTCTAGTCTTTCCCATTCTGTTGTTTTCCTCTATTTCTTTGCACTGATCACTGAGGAAGGCTTTCTTATCTCTTCTTGCTATTCTTTGGAACTCTGCATTCAGATGCTTATATCTTTCCCTTTCTCTTTTGCTTTTCACTTCTCTTCTTTTCACAGCTATTTGTAAGGCCTCCTCAGACAGCCATTTTGCTGTTTTGCATTTCTTTTCCTTGGGGATGGTCTTGATCCCTGTCTCCTGTACAATGTCGTGAACCTCTGTCCATAGTTCATCAGGCACTCTATCTATCAGATCTAGTCCCTTAAATCTATTTCCCACTTCCACTGTATAATCATAAGGGATTTGATTTAGGTCATACCTGAATGGTCTAGTGGTTTTCCCCACTTTCTTCAGTTTAAGTCTGAATTTGGCAATATGGAGTTCATGATCTGAGCCACAGTCAGCTCCCAGTCTTATTTTTGCTGAGTGTATAGAGCTTCTCCATCTTTGGCTACAAAGAATATAATCAATCTGATTTCGGTGTTGACCATCTGGTGATGTCCATGTGAAGTTTAAATCATTATAACAAGGCTCAAACACATTTTTATTAATCACAATAGGAACCATTACAATCAATACATTTCTACCAATGTGAAATAAATTTATTCATTCCTGTAGGATAAAAATCTGTGTTTCAGGATTCGACAGACTCTTGCAAAGCATTTTCTGCCTCCTGCCATTTGTGGAAGCATTTTCCCTGCAAAGAGTTGCCAAGATGCTTGAAGAAGTGGTAGTCGATTGGTGAGACGTCTGGTTAATATGGCGGAGAAGGGAAAACTTCACAGCCCAATTCGATCAACTTTTGAAGCGCTGGTTGTGCTATGTGCAGTCAGGCATTGTCATGGAGAAGAATTGGGCCCATACTATTGACCAATGCCATCCACAGGGGTTGCAGTTTTCAGTGTATCTCACTGATCTGCAGAGCATACTTCTCAGATGTAAAGGTTTCCCTGGGGTTCAGAAAGCTGTAGTTGATCAGACTTGCAGCAGATGACCCAGCAGTGACCATGTGTGAGTTTGATGCAAGTTTGGCTTCGGGAAGTGCTTTGGAGCTTTTTAGTCCAACCACTGAGCTGGTCATTGCTGGTTATCAAAAATCCACTTTTTATCACATGTCATAATCTGATCTAGAAATGGTTTATTGTTTTTGCGTAGAATAAGAGAAGACAAAATAATAACTTTTTTTGAGGTTTCTGTCAGCTCATGAGGCACCCACTTACTGAACTTTTTCACCTTTTCAATTTGCTTCAAATGCTGGGTTCTTTGGCATCTTCTCTTGTAGTTATAAGAGGATCAACTTCAATGATCCTTTCAGTTGGTCATTGTCAACTTCCAATGGCTGGCCACAATGCTCCTCATCTTCAAGTCTCTCATCTTCTTTGCCAAAACTTATTGAACCACCAGAGCCCTGTACATTCACTAGCAGTTTCTGGGCCAAATGAGTTATTGATGTTGTGAGTTGTATCTGCTGCTTTATGATCCATTTGAACTCAAATAAAATAAGAAAACTGCTCAAATTTGTTTTTTGTCTAACTTCATTTCCTTAGAATAAAACAAATATAAAATAAACAGCAAGTAATGTTATTAGCAGAAATTAAATAAATTAAGCAAGAAATGTGCATTAAAATGATGTATAACATAACCGTATTTATTTATGAATGTATTCCAATATCAAAAGGCAAAGTTCAGCACTTCAAAACTGCAATTACTTTTGCATTAACCTAATAAATACTTCCCAGGTGGTGCTAATGGTTAAGAACCCACCTGCCAATGCAGGAGACATAAGAGATGTGGGTTCGATCCCCAGGTCAGAAATATCCCCTGGAGAAGGGAATGGCAACCCATTCCAGTATTCTTGCCTGGTGAATCCCATGGACAGAGAAGCCTGGCAGGCTATAGTCCATAGAGTTGCAAAGAGTCAGACAAGACCGAAGTGACTTAGCACACAATAAATGCCTAGAAAAACTATAACATGTGTATATATGCATATATATATTAATTCCCTATGTAATTGCATTTTCTGAACTGTGTGGCTTTATAGAAGATGAAAAACAAAAAATGTGAAATTTTTAATACACTCTATTGTATGCAGCAGTTTTGAGTTCACAGCATAGTAAATTATAGAGATTTAGAAATTATAGCGATAATTCAATATAATTATAGAAATTATAGAGATTTCTATATACCCACCCTGTTTTCCCTACATATGCATAGCCTTCTTCAATATCAAAATTCCACATTAGAGTGGTACATTTGTTACAGTTGATGAACTTACATTGACATATCATCACCCAAAGTCCACAGTTCACAACAGGGTTCACTGTTAGTTTTGTACATTCTGTGGGTTTGGACAAATGTTTAACATGTGTACACCAATATAGTACCAAAGTAGTTTTACTATTCTAAAAGCCCTCTGTGTCCTGCCTATTTATCCCTCCCTCCCTCGCAGCTAAGCTCTGACTACCACTAACCCTTTTACTGTTTCTACAGCTTTGCCTTTTCCCAAATGTTTTATAGTTGATATCATACACTATGTACCTTTTCAGACTGGTTTTAATTACTTAGTAATGTACCTACGAATCTTCCATATCTTTTCATGGCTTGAAGCACATTTATTTCAGCTCAAAAAATCATTCCATTGTATATTTCCAGGGGCACAACTGCTGCATTATATGGTAAGAGTATATTTAGATTGTAAGAAACAGCGGGACTCTCCTCTAAAGGGGCTGTATCATTTTGTATTTCCAACAGCAATAAATAAGAGTTACCATTGCTCCCCACTCTTGCTAGCATTTGGTGTTGTTAGTGTTTTGGATTATAGTCATTCTAATAGATGTGTTGTGATATCTCCGCTGTGTTTCAATTTTTAATTCCTTGATGGCATATGATACTGAGTATCTTTTCATAAGCTCATTTGCCATCTGCATATTTGCTTTGGTGTGTTGTCTATTCAGATCTTTGTTGTTGTCATTTAGTTGCTAAGTCATGTCCAACTGTTTGCAACCCCAAGGATTGCAGCCCACCAGGCCCCTCTGTTCATGAGATTCTTCAGGCAAGATACTGGAGTGGGTTTCCATTTCCTTTTCCAGTTCAGATCATAGGTCAATTTTAAATTGGATTATTTCTTTCTTATTCAATTTTAACAGTTCTTTGTATATTTTGCATAGCAGCCCTTTATCAAATAGCTCTTTTGAAATATTTTCTCCCAAACTTTGGCTTTTGTTCTCATACCCTCTCTTGAAGAGAGGGTATGTTAAATGTTAATTAAGTCCACCTTATCAATTCATTTCTCCATGGATTGTGCTTTTTGTGATGTATCAAGAAGAGGCATCGCCATACTTATAGGATCACAACTAACTGTGTGGATCACAACAAACTGTGTGGATCACAACAAACAGTGGAAAATTCTTAAAGAGATGCATTACCTACCTTACCGTACCCTACCTGCCTCCTGAGGAATCTGTATGCAGATCAAGAAGCAAAAGTTAGAACTGAACATAGAACAACATACTGGTTCCAAATTGGAAAAGGAGTACGTCAAGGCTGTATATTGTCACCCTGCTTATATGCAGAGTACATGATGCAAAATGCATGATGGAAGCATCAAGCTTCCAGCACAAGTTGGAATCAAGATTGCCGGGAGAAATATCAGTAACCTCAGATATGCAGATAACACCACCCTTATGGCAGAAAGTGAAGAAGAACTAAAGAGCCTCTTGATGAAAGTGAAAGAGGAGAGGAGAAAAGCTGGCTTAAAACTCAACATTCAGAAAACTAAGATCATGGCATCCGGTATCATCAGTTCATGGCAAATAGATGAAGAAACAATAGAAACAGTGAGACCATTTTTTTGATCTTCAAAATCACTGCAGGTGGTGACTGCAGCCATGAAATTAAGAGACGTTTTCTCCTTGGAAGAAAAGCTATGACCAACCTAGATGGTATATTAACAGCAGAGACAGTACTTTGCCAACAAATGTCCGTGTAATCAAAACTATGGTTTTTCCAGTAATCATGTATGGATGTCAGAGTTGGGCCATAAAGAAAGTGGAGCATTGAAGAACTGATCCTTTTGAACTGTGGTATTGGAGAAGACTCTTGAGAGTCCCTGGGACTGCAAGGAGATCCACCCAGTCCATTCTAAAGGAAATCGGTCCTGGGTGTTCATTGGAAGGACTGATGCTAAAGCTGAAACTCCAGTACTTTGGCCACCTCATGCAAAGAGTTGACTCATTGGAAAAGACTCTGATGCTGGGAGGGATTGGGGGCAGGAGAAAAAGGGGAGGACAGAGGATGAGATGGCTGGATGGCATCACCGACTCGATGGATGTGAGTTTGAGTGAACTCCGGGAGTTGGTGATGGACAGTGAGGCCCAGCGTGCTGTGATTCATGGGGTCGCAGAGTTGGACACTACTGAGTGACTGAACTGAACTGAACTGAACTGACCGAGTTTAAATTGAGTTGTTTGTTGTGTAATCATCAGCTCTGAGCTTAAAGAAAAAAAATATATTTTATGTGACTAATAAAAGTGGGGGGGAAGGAGTTTCTCCTTTCCTCCTCTTTGAGAACCCCAGAATCCTATCTTCACTTCAAGAGCCCCAGACCCCTTTCTCCTCAGGTACCCTAGACTTCTTATCAACCTGCCTAGGAATTGACTCTATCAGTCACAAAGAGTCAGATACGACTGAGTAATTGAACTGAACTGATACTCACAGGAAAAACTTTGGGTCAGACCTAGGGTTTTTTCCCAAATTCACCTGTTCTTTGCACATTGATGTCCATTTGTTCCAGCATTATTTGCTAAAAAATAAAATAAAATAATTGCTCTATTGTTTGCTTTGGCTTTTTTGTCAAAAATCAGTTGACCATATTTATGTGGGGCTATTCCCATGCATTCTATTCTATTCTGTAGATTTACAGGCTTCCCCACTGGTTCAGTGGTAAAGAATCTGTCTGCAATGCAGGAGATGCAAGAAACATACTTTCAATACCTGAGTCAGGAAGATCCTCTAGAGAAGGACATAGCAGCCCACTCCATTATTCTTGCCAGGAAAATCCCATGGTCAGAGCCTGGCAGGCTATGGTCCATAGGGTTGCAAAAAGTAGGACATGACTGAAGTGACTGAACACAGCACATCTGTCTATTATTTAACCAGTATCACACTGTCTTGATAACTAGCTTTATGTTAAGTCTTAAGGTCTAGCAGTGTCAGTTATCTGATTTTGTTCTTCTCCTTCAAAATTGTAGTGGCTACTCTGGGTCTCTTGCTGTTCTATAACAAGTTTAGAAGCCAGCTGAGTTCAGTTCAGTCGCTGAGCTGTGTCTCACTCTTTGTGACCCCCATGGACTGCAGTATGCCAGGTTTCCCTGTCCATCACCAACTCCTAAAGCTTGCTCAAACTCATGTCCATCAAGTCGGTGATGCCATCCAACCATCTCGTCCTCTATTGTCCCCTTCTCCTCCTGCCTTCAATCTTTCCCAGCATCTGGGTCTTTTCCAGTGAGTCAGTTCTTTGCATCATGTGGCCAAATTTCAGCTTCAGCATCAGTCCTTCCAATGAATATTCAGGACTGATTTACTTCCGGATTGACTGGTTTGATCTCCTTGCAGTCCAAGGGACTCTCAAGAGTCTTCTACAACACCACACTTTGAAAACATCAATTCTTTGGTGCTCAGTTTTCTTTATGGTCCAACTCTTACATCTATATATGACTACTGGAAAAACTATAGCTTTGACTGTATGGAATTTTGATGCAAAGTGATGTCTCTGCTTTTTAATATGCTTTCTAGGTTAGGCATAGCTTTCCTTCCAAGAAGCAAGTGCCTTTTCATTTCATAGCTGCAGTCACCATCTGCAGTGATTTTGGAGTCCAAGAAAATAAAGTCTCTCACTGCTTCCACTGTTTCCCCATCTATTTGCCGTGAAGTGATGGGACTGGACGCCAGGATCTTAGTTTTTTGAATGTTGAGTTTTAAGCCAACTTTTTCACTTTCCTCTTTCACTTTCATCAAGAGGTTCTTTACTTCCTCTTCACTTTCTGCCATAAAGGTGGTGTCATCTGCATATCTGAGGTTATTGAATTTCTCCTGGCACTCTTGATTTCAGCTTGTGCTTCATCCAACTCGTCATTTTGCATAATGTAATCTGCATGCAAGTTACATATGCAGGGTGACAATATACAGCCTTGACGTACTCTTTTCCCAATTTGGAACCAGTTCATTGTTCCATGCCCAATTCTAACTGTTGCTCCTTGACCTGTATACAGATTTCTCAGGAAAGTTTAGAAGTAGTGCATCAGTACAGTTTAAAAGCTTAGAAGTAGTACATCAGTATCCACAAAATAACCTAACCGAATTTTAGGTTATTGCATTGAATCTATAGATTTCCTGTGGGTAAAACTTACATTTCAAGTCTTTCTATTTGTGAAAATTGAATATTTCTCCATTAATTGATTCTTTGATATATCTCTTTAGAGTTTTGTAATTTTCCTCCTACAGATCTTAAATATGCTTAATTATACTCACACCTGAGTGTTTTGGGATTCTCATATAAATAGTATTACATTTTAATATAAAATTCCACTTGCTCATTGCTCATACATAGAAAAATGATCAACTGTTGTATATCAACCTTATATCCTTCAGTTTTGGTATGACTACTCATTATTTTGAGTAGTCATTTTGTTCATTCTTTTAGGTTTTCTATGTATTCAAGCAGGTTATCTGAAAACAATGAGAATTTCTTTCCCCAGTCTGCATATATTCTGTTTCCTTTTTCTGTCTTATTGCATTTTCCAGGAGTATTAATACAATGTTGAAAAGCAATGGTGACAAAGGACACCCCTGCCTTGTTCCAAATCTTAGTGGGAAAATTACAAATTTCTTACCATTCAGTATGATGTTACCTTTAAGTATTTTGTAGAGGATCTTTATCAAGTTGAGGAAATCCCCCTCTATTACTAGTTTGCAGAGTTTTTATTATGAATGGTATTAGATTTTTTCAAATGATTTTTCTATACATATTGATATGATTATGTAATTTTCTTCATTATCCTTTTATGTAATAGATTACATTAATTGGTTTTAAAATGCTGAACCAAGACTGCAATACCTGGGACAAATCCACTTGAGCATTGTGCATAATTTTTATATACATTGTTAAATTTTATTTGTTAATGTTTCATTGGGAATTTTTATATCAATGTTCATGTGAAATATTATTATGTAGTCTTCTTATAATGCCTTTGTTTTGGTATTAGGGTAATTCTGACTTCATAGAATTGGCTTCCCTGGTGGTTCAGATGGTAAAGTATGTGCCTGCAATGCAGGAGACCCAGGTTTGATCCTTGGATTGGGAAGATTCCCTGGAGAAAGGAATGGGTATCCACTCCAGTATTCTTGCCTGGAGAATTCCATGGACAGAGAAGCAGACTACAGTCCTTGGATGGCAAAGAGTCAGACATGACTGAGTGACTAACACAGGGAGGGACTTCATAGAATGAAGTAGGGACTATTCACTCTGCTAAGATGAAGACAGCATTAGAGTATTAAGAATGGAGATTTTATCATTCAAAAGTATTTGTATTTTTCTATTTGATCAAAGTTTGTGGCTAATAAACCTGGATTAAAGTCAGAAAATTATGTTCTTGGATTCTTCCCTTCTCAAGTTTTCTATAGTAAGAAAACAGCAAATCACCCCTTCCATATAGGTGAGCCCTGGTTTTAAAAATCACATGAGTGATCATAAAAGGATTATTTTTTTCTTTATACACTTCATGTCATTCACTAAATGACACATACTTGATAACCATAAACTTTTATAGAAGACTCTTTTTTATGTTCAGCTCATACTGAATATCAAAATATTAAAACTATCTTTGCAAGAAGTTTTAAAAAAAAATTGTTATGTAACAAAACAATGTGGGCTTTCCTGGTGACTCTCTGGTAAAGAACCTGCCTGCCAATGCAGGAGACAATAGTTTCATTCCTGGGTTGGGAAGATCCCCTGGAGAAGGAAATGGCACTCCACTCCACTCCAGTATTCTTGAGGGAAATTCCATGGACAGAGGAGTCTGACGAGTTACAGTCCATGCAGTCACAAAAGTGTCAGACAGAACTTAACGACTAAACAAATAAAAATTAGGTGTTTTTATAGCACAAAATAATTTCCTTCTGCTTGTTTTCATTTGTTCCCTGAGATATTTTCCCTGCCCTTTTTGAACATATTAATTAAAAATTTAGGTTATCGTTTTAGATCCTGTAGCTAATGGCAACATCTTATAAAACTGAATTTAATTAATGATCATAACTTCTCTAACTACTGGGTGATTCCTGGACAAGAATTAGAGAAATCAGGGACCCTCAGGGAGAAAACCAAAAATAAAAACTTTAAAGAAAGTCTTTTAGGGAAGCAATATTAAGACAATAAGTCCTGATTGTTTAGAAAGAGTCTTAAAGTTGGGTTCCAAGGATATTAAGTCATTACAATTTTTTCTTATATTAGCATGAATTTAGAGTATGATACATTTCACAGGGCTAAAGGAGTTAGACTATCACAGTTATTTCCACAGCACGTGAACACACATGTGTGCATACTAACATGTACCCACATATACATATATCACACACATTCCATGAAAATTTCCATTCATATCCTCTTTAGTCCCCCTTAGGAAGGAGCACTGAGTGCCTTAATGAAACCAAACCTGGAACTTCTAAGTTTGGCTATGCTAAGTTCACGCCATGCTGGGAGAGAAATCTGTAGCTTACATAGCAGCACTGACCAACAGAACTTTCTGTGATGATGGAAACATTATGTTATGCATAAATATTACATATATATGTTATAATTATGTATATGTACATATATTATATGTATATATGATACATTGTATATATATAATATATATATTATATATACCATATTATTATATATACCATATGGTATAATATATATATGTAATATTTAATATTATAGCACTAGCTGTATGTGGCTAATGGAGTATGTGGAGTGTGACTAAGAATGACAGAAATAGAGCTTAAGTTTCACTTAATTATATTAATTTAAATGAAAATTTATAAAGTGTCTAGCAGTTACCATATTGACAGAATAATATATAGACTCTATACTTTCTTCATGATTTTCCCAGGAGTGAGTTCCTGCTTTACTGCTCTATCACATGGTACTTAACTCTGGCTACAAATTATAGTAGCCGAGGGAGTTTTAAAAACATCAAATTTTTAGCTTCACGGCGATTTTATTGGGAATCTAAGGCTCAGAATAATTGCTGCAGCCCAAGTGTGGACTCACAAATCTTTCCTTATCTCTATTAGTACAGGTGCAACCATTTAAACTAGAAGCTATTCAAAGCCTTGTGATAACAGGATGAGAATAGGCTGAGAAGATGCATTTATCCCAATCACTGATTCTCAAAATGTGTTCACTGGGATCCTAGATCCATAGAAGAGAGGAGAAATTTTGCTATCAAATAATCTGAGATATTTTACAGAAAATTTCAAATAAAGAAGTCAAACTTCTTTATTATAGAATTTCTCAGAAAGTTTAAATACTAATGTATCAACCATTTCTAAGAAGAATAAGGATTCCCCTGGTGGCTCAGATGGTAAAGAATCTGCCTGCAATGCAGGAAATCTGGGTTTTATCCATGGATCCCCTGGAGAAGAGATGGCTACCTACTCCAGTATTCTTGCCTGGGAAATACCACGGACAGAGGAGCTTGATAGGCTAGAGTCCATAGGGTCGCAAAAAGTCAGACACATCTGAGTGACTAACACACTTTTCAAGAAGGATAAGGTGTACCAAGGTGGCTTTTTTCTTACAATTTCCTTGGCCAGGATTTACTTCTTCTAGAGTAGTGTTTCACTGATTATATCTTGAAAACAAAAAAATATTGGTAAAGTGGCTTATGAAGTAAATAAATTCTCCTATTACCAAACTGAAAGATCAAAGTCTGATTTTACTAAGAGAATGGGCAAATTTGCTCACCATATTTATGCTAATTTCATTTTAGCTAATTTCCTCAGTAGACACTGACTGATTATATTCAAATGCTTGGTTTCAAGTCCAGGTTCTAGAGTTCAGTTCAGTTCAGTCTCTCAGTTGTGTCCGACTCTTTGCGACCCCATTAACCACAGCATGCCAGGCCTCCCTGTCCATCACCAACTCCCGGAGTCCACCCAGACCCATGTCCATTGAGTCAGAAATGGCCAAAATTGAAGTTCTGTTTCTACCATACTCAAGAAACTATAAGTGATCTGAAATTTTACTCTGCTTGCAAGCTAACAACTTAGCCTGTCACAGTATCATCATTAGTGGAGAAAGACATGAAACTATTGAGTCAAAGACAGAGGATTTCTTATTGCAAAGCACAGAAGGCATCATGAACTTCATGTTCAATTTTTTCCTCTTCACCCTGGGCCCAGAATGCCATGCTGAGAGGTACAAATAGATGCTATATAAACAGTAGGTTCACATCATAGTGAGGAACTCGGAGCTTAAGAAGTCCCTATCTTATGAGTTGTTGGTGTCAACCTGCCCCAGAAGTTCCCTGTAGAGAGACATTATCATAATTTTCCTAGCCTGAAAACAAATCTTTTGCTCTGGAAGAAGATGTTGCTATTTCTATCTTCCAAGGCTGTTTGCTATACCAATGTCCTTGAATAGACTGTTGCTATTGTTCAGTTGCTCAGTCATGTCCAGCCCTTTGCTATCCCATGGACTTTGCACATCAGGCTTCCTTGTCCTTCACTGTCTCCCGAAGTTTGCTTAAATTCATGTCCATTGAGTTGGTGATGCCATCCAACCATCTCATCCTCTGTCACCTCCTTCTCCTCCTGCCTGCAATCTTTCCCAGCATCAGAGTCTTCTCCATTGAGTTGACTCTTCATATCAGGTGGCCAAAGTATTGGAGTTTCAGCTTCAGCAGCAGTCTTTCCAATGAATACTCAGGGTTTATTTCCTTCAGGATTGACTGTTTTGATCTCCTTACTGTACAAACTACTCTCAAGAGTCTTCTCCAACACCACAGTTTAAAAGCATCAATTCTTCAGTGCTCAGCTTTCTTTATGATCCAACTCTCACATCTATACATGACTACTGGAAAAACCATAGCTTTGACTGTATGGACCTTTGTCAGCAAAGGGATGTCTCTCCTTTTTAACATGCTGTCTAGGTTTGTCATAGCTTAAATGGCAACCCACTCCAGTATTCTTGCCTGGAAAATCCCATGGATGGAGAAACCTGGTAGGCTACAATCCATGGGGTCACAAAGAGTCGGACATGCCTGAGCGACTTCACTTTCACTTTCTTCTTCCAAAGAGTAAGCGTCTTTTAATTTCATGGTTGCAGTCACCATTTGCAGTGATTCTGGAGACCAAGAAAATAAAGTCTGTCACTGTTTCCATTGTCTTCCCATCTATTTTCCATGAAGTGGTAGAACTGGATTCCATGATCTTAGCTTTATCAATGTTGAGTTTTAAGCCAACTTTTTCACTCTCCTCTTTCACCTTCATCAAGAAGCTTTTCAGTTTCTCTTTGCTTTCTGCCATTAGGGTGGTGCCATCCTTGAACAGATAGTTTGGAACAAAAAATATCCATGTTTCTCCATAAAAAGTGCAGAGATTCAGAAGGACCATGGAGAGCTGCTTTCCAACATTATTCACTGGCTGCAATACCTCTCCAAATTTCAATAAAATAATCACTGAAATAGCAATCACATCTGCTTTACAGAATTTTTCAATATATTAAATTGTTCCAGTGCTTCAAAGTACATCTAGCTCAACAAAAAAATTAAATTTGTGTATAAATCTATAAAAAGTCTTCCTATTTTGCTCAATGGTATCATTTTATTCATTATCAAACACATATTATTTATATTTATTAGCTACGGTAAACTGTTACTTTCTTATTGCATAAAAACAGCATCAATGCAGAAACCCTCCTCTCTTTCTCTTTTCTTTCAATTCTTTCCCAGATATGATCCATAACCCTCGAACCTTACATATAGCTCTGGCATCAGAAAGATAGAACACATCCACTGCGGTTTTACTCATTTTGTGAAGTCAACACTTGTTCTTGGATATCAAAGCCTATCGTGCCCAGATCCATGATGAGGCCCTGGCATTTCCAGCTGACCTTTGAAATTTTTAGAATTAAAAGTATCAACATGAAAAAACAAACAATGTCTTTCTTTCTCAAACACTTTAGTCACAGCAACTTCTGCTATGATTTCAAGAACATGCATCTGAATCCAGTTTCAACACTGAAATTTTGTTTTATTTATACCTTTATTCTTAAGAGAGTATAGGAACTCTCTAATGGGATCTGAAAGGGAATTGTCATAAATAAGGTGTAAAAGCATATCCAGGTTAATATCTTAAAATGTTTTCTATTGTATATGGAAAGGATCTGGAGATAGAGAACTTACCCTGCATTGTCTGAGTGGAACCACTGTAATCACAAGGGTCCTTATAAGAGGGAAGCTAAAGGGGAAATGCTGGAAGAAAAAAAAAGGCAAGATGATCACAGAAGCAGAGAGAGAGGGGGAGTGTCCATTGCTGGCTTTAAAAATGCAAAATGGTGCCATGAACCAAAGAATACAGTTGTCTCACAGAAGCTTATAAACAAACAAAAAAAAAAAAAAGGCAAGGAAATGGGTTGTCCCCTAGAACTTCCAGAAGGAACATAACCCTCCAGTTTAACCTCTGTAACTGTAAGATAGTAAATTTGTGTTAAGCTCCTAATGTGTGGAATTCATTAAAGTAGCGGTAAAAACAAATATAGCATGCTTGTTTTGTAAAACTCTGGCCAAGAACATAATAATGCCATGGTAGTTGTGCTTTAAAATCTTACATTACATAGTCTATAGAAGAGAAATGGGGAAAGGAGCAAAGCATCTGGATATTCTAAGCTTAAAAATCTGTTGTGGCAGATAGGAGAATGGATCACTCCAATCCTATTCAAGATAGGACTTGTGGCAAGTGTCATTGCCCTGACACAAGCTGGCAGTCTCAGTCTTCAACCATTCACTGAAGCTGTGCTGGTTTGGCCTGATAGAGGACAGAACTACCCTGGTCCTCGCCATGATTCAGACATTTGAAACATACAATGTAAATAACAGATATAAGGACTGAGGCATTGGATATTGTCACCAAGTTGCGTTTATACCTGCAGGCAGATAACAAAAAGTTGAAGGCAAGTACTAAGAACTGAAAACTTGGTGTGAGAACCAGAGTCTCTGGGAATACTAAGATGCTTTATCTTACACAGCAGAAAAATAGAAAAAGGTGAAGGTTAGTATAAGAATTTTTGTCAAAGTGGCTGAATTTCAAAGATCTTTGAAACAACTGAGGTAGGTCTGTTATGCCAAAGTTAGGACCCAAATTAGGAAAAATTGGGCCTTTGACACATTATTTGAGAACATCTGTGTGACTGTCTCCAAAGACTCTGACTCCTCATATTTTTCTAAACCACTTGAAACAAAGAACTGATCTATCCTGCTTCTCTCTGTTTAGAGTTGGCACTTACTTCAGGAAGAAAATGCAGATACTGTTTCTCACAAGGCATAGTTGCTACCTTATGGAAATACCCCCACCTTTTCTCCTGCAAACTAGTGGTGAGAGTTAAGTGGTTGCATAACCCAGCCATGCCATGCTGGGACTAATAGGAAAGCAGAGAGACCAGATCCTAAAGTCAGTGCTGGAAAAAGAAAGCATTTATTACTAGGAACAGTGAAACAGGGATCTGAGGGTGCCTGATGGAAGGAACTGAAGCATTCTGTTGACTCAAGGCACCATCTCAGTAAACAGGATTTAACTCCCTGACAAGATTCTCCAGGGCACACTGCAAATTTGCTGGATCTAGAAACTTAGAAAATGTAATGGCCCACACTGAGAGAGATTAAAATGCCTACATTGCCAGCATAGATAGGAAAGGGATTAAAGGTCAAGGAAAGTGGGCACACTTGAAGGGCTTACAACATGGCTCAGTGGTAAAAAATTTGCCTTTCAATGCCAGTCACGTGGGTTCAGTTCCTGAGCTGCAAAAATCCTCTGGAGAACAAAATGGTAACCCCCATGTTCTTGCCTGGAAAATCCCATGGACAGAAGCATCTAGTGGAGCTACAGTCCAGGGGATCACAAAAAAGTCAGACACAACCTAGCGACTAAACAACAACAAAGTTATGTGAGGTCACTCATAGAATTATGAGAACATTCAAAGAATTTTATTCCATGGCCTCCAAATTGCACGATTCACAAAGTCTATCAGAAACACACTCATGAGAAAAATACTTCATGGCAGGACAGTTAGGAACTTCAGTTGCAGCCCCCTCCTCTCCAGGTCAGGGCTAATGGTAGACAGGCTGCCACATGCTTGGCTTGCTGAAACCAATGAGAACAATGGTATGATCCCAAAGAAGCAGGGCCCAGGTATCTATGTTGAAAATGAAAGTTTATCAGTTGTGTACCACTCTTTGTGACCCCATAAACTATACAGTCCATGGAATTCTCCAGGCCAGGATACTGGAGTGGGTAGCCTTTCCCTTCTCCAGGGGATCCAGGGATCCCCAGGGATCAAACCCAGGTCTCCCACATTGCAGGCAGATTCTTTACCAGTTACGCCAACAGGGAAGCCCAAGAATACTGAAGTGGGTAGCCTATCCCTTCTCCAGCAGATCTTCCCAACCCCAGAAATCAAACCAGAGCCTTCCGCATTGCAGGCAGATTCTTTACCAACTGAGCTACCAGGGAAGATTGAAGATCACAGACAGATTGGAGAGGATCCCTTGGTTAAGGGCACCTAACACATACAGAGCCATGGGGATGTTTCAAGGGCCATGGTGTCCCTAGAGGTCAAATAAATGGCAGCTAACAAATGTACCACTAAAATGTGTGTTTGGGGGGGAGGGTGTAGATGATGAGCCAAAAGCTGAAAGCAGTCACTCCAATAAAAACTAAAATACTTTGTCCAGTTTCCAAATCTGAGATGGTTTTCAAACCTGGGCCAGAACATGCTGACTGGTTAGATGACCTGAATCCCAGAGGAAGGACCCAAAATACCATATCCAACATATACTGTTATGATTCCCCCAGACCTTCCTCAAAGGGAAGGCTACCTATGGCTACTTATTGTAGTGATTATAGCCTGGGTTAAGAAGCGTTTCAGAGAATATTGGACACAGTTTCCAATTGACATTGATACTTGCAGACTTCAAGATTTATCATGGCCCCTGGTAAGAATGGGAACATGTATCAAATAATAAATGAAGTCTTGGTCTAATTCCAGCCTACCATAGGTGACTTGGGTCTATAAATCCAAGCTTTGATTATTTGTATGGTCCCCAGATGCATTTGGGGGGGATTTACAC
The DNA here is from genome assembly GCF_014754425.2 of Oryx dammah. Taxonomy (NCBI): domain Eukaryota; kingdom Metazoa; phylum Chordata; class Mammalia; order Artiodactyla; family Bovidae; genus Oryx; species Oryx dammah. The sequence continues at coordinate 117,370,878 of NW_024070186.1, forward strand.
AGTTGGTAGTTTTAGTAATGCTTACATTGGATTCTTGGGCAAGGGGGTAAAAGTTATAACAGTGGTGAGGGCCAAGGGTAAGCCTCTGAAACTGCCTCTATGATTACGATTGAATAGCATTGGAAAAGGCAATGGCAACCTACTCCAGTGTTCTTGCCTGGAGAATCCCAGGGATGGGGGAGCCTGGTGGGCTGCCATCTATGGGATCACACAGAGTTGGACACGACTGAAGCGACTTAGCAGCAGCAGCAGCAGTATCACTTCTGGGAGAATAAGCTGCAGAGAAAAAGTAGAGATGAATAATATGCCATAATGTTTCAAAAGTATAAAGGAATTGATTTTTATCATATTTCTTTTTTAAATTGAAGTATAGTTAGTTGATTTATAATATTAGGTTAGGTGTACAACACAGTACTTCAATATTTTCATAGATAAACTACATTCAAAGTTATTATAAAATATTGGCTATACTCCCTGTGCTCTACAATATATCCTGGTAGCTTATTTCATGCATAGTTTTTGTCTTTTAATACGCTATCCCTATTTTTCCCCTTCCTACTTCCTTCTTCCCACTAGTAACCACTAGTTTGATCTCTATATTTGTGAGTCTGTTTTATTATATTCATTCATTTGTTCTGTTTTTTAGATTCCACATGTAAGTTATAACACATAGATTTGTCTTTTTCGTTCTGATTTATTTCCCTAGGAATAATATCCTCTCCACCTATTCATGTTGTTGAAAATGGCAGAATTTCATTTTTCATGCTGAGTAATTTTCCACTGCAGATGGAGACTGCATCCATGAAATTAAAAGACACTTATTCCTTGGAAGCAAAGTTATGACCAACCTAAACAGCACATTAAAAAGCAGAGATATTACTTTGCTAACAAAGCTTCGTCTAGTCAAAGCTATGGTTTTTCCAGTAGTCATGTATGGATATGAGAGTTGGACTATAAAGAAAGCTGAGTGCCAGAGAATTGATGCGTTTGAACTGTGGTGTTGGAGAAGACTCTTGAGTGTCCCTTGAACTGCAAGGAGATCCAACCAGTCCATCCTAAAGGAAATCAGCCTTGACTGTTCATTGGAAGGACTGATGCTGAAGCTGAAACTCCAATACTTTGGCCACCTGATGCAAAAAGCTGACTCATTTGAAAAGACCCTGATTCTGGGAAAGATTGAAGGTAAGAGGAGAAGGGAATGACAGAGGGTGAGATGGTTGGATGGCATCACCGACTCAATGGATATGAGTTTGATTAAGCTCCAGGAGCTGGTGATGGACAGGGAGGCCTGGCATCCTGCAGTCCATGGGGTTGCAAAGAGTCGGACACGACTGAGTGACTGAACTGAATTTTCCATTATATATATGTTTATACCCAATACTTTGGCCACCTGATGTGAAGAGCTAACTCACTGGAAAAGACTCTGATGCTGAGAAAGATTGGAGGCAGCAGGAGATGGGTATGACAGAGGATGAGATTGTTGGATGGCATCACTGATACAATGGATGAGTTTGAGCCAACTCTGGGAGATGGTGAAGGAAAGGGAAGCCTGGCATGCTCCAGTCAATGGGGTCACAAAGAATTGGCAACAACTTAGTGACTGAACAATACAATACAATATATACAATATAATATATACAATACAATCACTCTTTATCCATTCATCTGCTAATAGACACTTAGATTACTTCTATATCTTGTCTATGACCATTGGGGTGCACATGTATATATTTTCAAATTACTGCCTTTGTTCTCTTCAGATATTTACCAAGGAGTGGAATTGTTGGATCATATGGTATTCTATTTTTAGTTTATTGAGGAACCTCCGTACTGTTTCTCACAGTGGTGGCACCAATTTACATTCCCACCAATAGTATATGAGTGTTCTTTTTTTTCTCTCCACACCCTCAGCAACATTTATTATTTGTAGACAGTTTCATGATAGCCATTTTAACAGGTGTGAGGTGATATCTCATTGTGGTTTTAACCCATAAATCTGAACTCTTCCAAAATTGAATTGACCATGAAGAGTCAGTATAGACCACCACAAAATCAATTAAATTGTAGGTTTAATCACAACTGAACTGTCAGATCTGATTAGTACTGTTACTAGGGCAGATTAATAGAGCCTCAGAAACCTACTAAGCAGTCAATGATTTAGAGTTTCCTTGTTTATCAGGAAAGAAAATCAAGAACAATTCATATTCACTTAGAATGTACCACAACATTTATTAGCTTTGCCCCATGGCTAAACACTCTATCCTCTTAATATATCACCAAAAGATATTTTCACAAAATATCATGTTGATTCATTATAATAATAATTAGGCAAGATGAGCAAGAGGTGTCTATGTGATCATTTTAAATGACATTAGCTCCTAAAGGTGGGAGGTAAACTACATGATGAATTAGGAATCTATTACTTCAGCAAGAAGGGAAAAAAATTAGAAGACCAATAGCCAGGGGCATGCCAATCCCTCCACTTCAAAACAAAAGACACTTTGGTGTATCTTTCATCCCTTTGTACCAAAAATGAAGCTCACTGCTCAGAAGGCCTCTAAAATTCTACAAATACCATATTCCACACCTAGAAATGGTCTTCTGGCCCAGAAATAGGGTGATATAGGAGGCTGCCAGTTTGAATGAGACCTGAAGCAAAGAAGGTCTGGCACTACTAGATCATGCTGCACTGCAAGCAGTCCTGCCACTCAGGCCATATGATCCAGCACACCATACTGTGTTAGAGATTTCAGTGGTGGAAAATATTCAGTGTGGACTTTATGGAGAGTACCACTGGAAAAATCACAAATGGAGCCCTGGGTTCCTGGACTAAAACCATGTCAACTCTAGCAGAGAATTACATATGTTTCAAAATATAGCTACTGGCATGCTGCTGGGCCCTGGTAAAATTGGAATTTGGGGGCCATAAATAAACAGGGAGCCTACTTTACATTGAAAAAGGCATGCAGAAGGAACTCCATAAACATGGAATCTACAAGTCACATTCACCTTCAACAAGATAGCAGCCTGATAGAACATTAGAATTACCTGATGTAGGTATAGCTGAAGTACCATCTGAGAGTATATAACTGAATGAATTGGGTAAGCAGTCATAACTATGAATGAACAGCAATTCTGACCTGAAAAGAGTCAGAATCTTAAGGAATGCTGCCAAAGGTTCAGAATCAAGGAATGAGGTCTGGATCATTCTATTAGGTAAGCTATCAAGATTAACAGAAGTTTGGCAAGGAAAATTTATTGTAGATAGTAGTGAGTGCCAGTTCCAGTCTTGAGACTAAATGCAGGAGGGTCTTTGACCCTCTTATTCCAAGTTATCTCTCAGGAAAAAAATCTCATCAGTGCTTGAATAAGCTGCTCATTGAATCTGTGTGGAGAGGTTATGCTACATAGCCCAAAGAGTGGACTGTGGCAGAAATGAGCCACACAGATCCTTGCTTGTAATGAATGTTGATTAGCTGGTGGCCTCTAGCTGTTAACTCATTCAAAATATTCATCTCAGATTTCAAAGCAAAGTTCTTCCTGCTTTAGAGTGACTTTCAACCAATGATTGTTTAAGGTGGTGCTCATTTAACAGCAATTCTGATTTGAACCTAGCCATTCCCTCTCCACACAGGACTCCTCTAATTCGCAACCCCCGCTCTGTTGTTCCACATTTGGCTAAAAAAGACTTTGCAGAGTCAACAACAAGGTCTGACGATTATCTCATCCTGTCCTGCTTCCCCTCCTTTCCTTCCATGGGTGTTATTCATAAAATCTTTCACACACCTAAATTTATCTTGTCATCTGCTTCCCAGAGAATCCAGCTTGCCTCAACTAGCCAGTCTTCATACATTCTCTGATGTCATTAAGAAAAGATCTTTTAAAAGATTTTATTAATATCATAACACTTTGCAACTAGATTAATAGGAAGTGATATGGGAATGATGATTTTTTATATCCTGATAAAGCAAGACATTCTAGACAGTCTTGTGATTGATAACTATATTGTCACAGAGGATGAAAGATATCAAAAGGAAGACTTATGACTGAATAGTCAAGCTACTAGTTTTCAATTTACTATGTAAAAGTGCCATAATCACATAACCTTGTATCAACAGCTATCTTCTAGTAAAGAAGAGAAAAAAAATGTGCTCATGATTAACACCTACAAATCGAGAGAGGTTTAAGTTTTAAGCACAACAAAGATAGAGGAAAAATATATTCTGATCTTTATCTTGATTTTGTGAATCATTTTAAACAGAAATGCATGATTTCCAAATAAGGGAAATACAAATTAATACAAAAAATAATTTTGAGATAATAAAATAGCTCTTAATATTGAGTATTAGACAATATAAAATTGATTTGAAATATGCTAGGATCTAGTGCTTATTCTTCCTGTGAAAAGAAAAGAAAATTTCTTTTGTTCTCTTGAGGTTATGATGAGTAGAATTTATTATACTCAGAAAGAATGCATGTTCACAGAAATTACACCCTTTATAATTTTGTTGCACATTTTATTACCATGCCTTCAGTGGTATTTATCATTTCTTGGACAATTGGCAGTTAAAAAGGTTCAAACATTAACATTTTAATTCATCTACAGACTTATTTCAGAAATGAGCTATATGCAATGTGGGTTCTCTATTACATCTTCCCTTGAGCAAATATCATTGTCAACAAGTAACTATCTTTTATGGTTTTACCTCTTCTTGAGAATGGATATTTGGCATCTGATTATTTCAACAGAGAGATTTTATTTGAAAAATTAGAGTTGTCAGTATTGACATCATCAAAGGAGTGAATTAAATTAGGTTTTGAACATGAGTTTAGTCACACTAATTTTAGGATAGTCAAAAATTTTATTCACTATTACATTTAAAAGTGAACATAATCCAGTGCGAGAACAAAGTTGTAAAGGTCAATATATTAATAAAAAGAAATTTTCCTTTACTTGAGTATATTCTTTAAGACATTCAATCTTTTTGAATTTGACAGCTTCTACATTAGAAATGTAAACTTTACATGACAGGCTTGCCATAGATTAACTATTTTTGTTCACCAGCTTCCTATTAGTTCATTATAGTTTGCATTTGTAACAAAAGATTAAAGGTGTTGGATCCATTTATTCAGAACCAGACAAAAAAGTAAAGTGGTAATTTATTTAAGAAGTAAACTCTAGTAGAAAATGGTTATTTAAGGGGGCTATTGATCAACTCACTCTCTACCTCAGAGAAGGCAGAATTATTAATACACAGGGTAGTTCACTAAACTCAGAAAGTAATTAAATCCTAGAATTGGAAAGTGGTAGAATCTCTCTCCTTAGAAACCTTTGAGACTAGAGTAGATATTTTCCTTTGGGTGTCTTTTAGCTCTATAATTCTTTGATGCTGAGATGACTGTGGTATTTCTTTTTTGAGATCATTTTAGCAGTCTCCATCTACTGCAACTGATAGGAATGCAGCTTTTTAAAGTTAATTAATAGATTTTCTCAAAGCAGTTTTAGATTTACAGAAAAATTAAGCAGAAAGTACAGAGAGTTCTTGGACTTCTCAGGTGCCTCAGTGGTAAAAAAAAATCCACTTACCAATGCAGGAGACATGGGTTTAATCCCTGGGTCAGGAAGATCCCCTGGAGAAGGAAATGACAGTCTACTCCAGTATTCTTGCCTGGGAAATCCAATGGATAGAAGAGCCTGGCGGTCTACAGTCCATAGCATCACAAAAGACTTGAACATGACTTAGCCACAACAACAGCAACAACAGAGTTCTTATATGGCCCATCTTCTCTACTGGCTGTGCAGTTTCCCCTATTACCATCTTAAATTAGTGTGGTACATTTGTTACAACTGATGAACAAATATTGATACATTATTACTAATTGAAGTCCTTAGTTTACATTAGGGTTCAGTTCTATAGGTTTTAACAAATGCATAATGTCATGGACTCACCCTTAAAGTTTCTTACAGAACAGTTTCACTACCTTAAAAATCCCCTGCATGCCACATATTTGTTCCCTCTCTGGCGATCATTTTTTTTACTGCTTCTATAAGTTTTCTTTTCCTATAATACCATATAGTTGAATTCATATCACATTGTCATTTTTAGACCAGCACTACCTTTCCAGGGCTGAATCCCCCATCCTTATTTTGGGTATTAGGGCACCTCTCAAACAGAAAGTCAAAAATATTAAAGAGTTTTTGCTTCATTGCATTAATGATTCAGGATAATAATGATAATAAAGAGCATTACATTCTACATAGATGAACAAATACGAGTTTGAATTACAACCTACATCAAAGTATGGCTTTTATACACAAGTGTACATTTTTGTGGCTTTCCAGGTGGCTCAGTGGTAAAGAATCTGCCTACTAATGCAGGAGACACAGGAGATGCAGGTTCAATCCCTGGGTCGGGAAGATTTCCTGGAGTAGAAAATGGCAGTATTCTTGCTCCATGGGCAGAGGAACCTGATGGGGTAGAGTCCATGGGTCACAAAGCATCAGACACAAATGACCATGCATGCACATACATTTTCCCTTGATATATTTAAGCTGCTAAGGATTGCTTTTGACTTTTTAGTATCTAACATCTGTGTGAAAACAGATTCAATTTTTCTATTGAATTTATATACAACCTGAAGCAAAATATTGCTAATATATCAGCTACTTTGTGCATGATCTTTCTCAGGTTTGCTCCCTGTAGTGGAAATCAGCATCAACTTATTGTTCCGGTTCCCTTTAAATATTCTTCTTTTCTTACAATTGTTCTAATAAAAAATAAGGGACCCTTTTGTCTCCTGATTTTTGATGATGATGTCAGTTGATGACTCTCATGTCTACAGAAGTGAATCACAAAATTTATGTTGTTCTCTAGTCATGAGACCAGAAGAGGAAATCTATGATCATCAGCAATGAAGTTAATTTTTCACTCTAGAATCACTAAAGTCGCAATATCTTTATCATTTTAAAAATACAGTACAGTGTACAACATATAGAAGTATTGTGAGTACTAATTTACATTCCTGGTGGTTAAGTAGAATAGCTGCAGAAAGGCAGAATGATACTTATTCCTCTCAAGCCCATTCCTTAAAAGGTTCTCCAGAAATTATGGAGATTTTAGACTGAAAAGTAAAGTTCTTTTGAAAAAAAAAAACATCCTATACTTTCCATTCCTGCAGTGAATAAAGCCAAACACTTCTTGGCACACAAATGGCAGCAGGGAAGGGAAGATGAAGCAAACTGGAATAGGATGTAACAGACCCATGTAAAAAACTAAGTACATGAAAGTTATACTGTTTCTTAGAAAATATAAACATCAACTGTAAATTCCCTGAAGAGATACTTGCAGTTGGCCCAGTTACTCCTATCTTGTCATAGAACTAAAAGACACTTTTGGCTATGATAAGTAGAATATTGTGTGATCCATAGAAGAATGGGAGCTAGCCAGTAAGTATTTCTAACAGGTAGAAGAAAAAAAAATAGCCAATCATTTATTTCTCTCTTTGCTAGTTATGTTTTTAATACTATTATGTGTCTATATAAAATTTTACTTTTAATATTTTCATTAACTTTATAAAGAAGGCCCTAGTATTATACCCATTTTACAGGTGACGAAACTGCTTTCATTTACATTTTTTCAGGGACAGTCCAAGAGAGAAGTGGTATTCAAATTAAAAACAATCTCAGGCTAGAGGCTGCACACTTAGGCACTACAGTGTTGCCTATCTTTTCTTTACTGCATTATCTTCTTTGTTAAATAGATTAATATATTTCAGAAATATATACATATTTAAAACCGATATGGATCTTTAAAAGAGGGTTATGTGCTGTCTTAGTTGCTCAGTCGTGTCTGACTCTTTGCAACCCTATGGACTGTAACCCACCAGGCTCCTCTGTCCACGGGGATTCTCCAGGCAAGAATACCGGAATGAATTGCCATGCCCTCCTCCAGGGGGTCTTCCCAACCCAGGGATAAAACCCAGGTTTCCCACATTGCAGGTGGATTCTTTAGTATCTGAGCCACCAGCGAAGCCCAAAAGAGTGTTATAGAAGTATTTAATTTCAAAGCAGATGAGGTAAACTGATATGATCAAAGGATTAATATGTCCTCTTAAAATTCAGGTCTCATTGTCGTGCCATACATTTTTCATAGGATCTCCTCTCTAGAAGATCAATAAAGCACCCATTCTACTTATCATAAAGTTATTCCTTATTTTAAAGGGCATTAGTTAGACACATTAGTTAGGGCATTAGTCTTTCTCAGTAGCTCAGTTGGTAAAGAATGTGCCTGCCCTGCAGGAGACCTGGGTTCAATCCCTGGATCGGGAAGATCCTCTGGAAAGGGAAATGCCCACTCCAGTATTATTGCCTGGAAAATCGCATGGACAGAGGAACCTGGTGGGCTATACTAATGGGGTCCCAAGAGTTAGACATGACTTGGCAACTAAACCACCACAGTTAGTCACATAATGCTTAAAACTCAGATGGAATTTTGTTAACTATCTGCTTCTCTCCAAGGTAGTGATTTAGAAAAATCTTTTAAATTGCTATTTGTAGAAGGATTAAAAAATTAATGAGAAGTGAATCTCTGAAGGTTCTTGACATCTCAAACTGAAATTCTTTTAAAAATGTATTTTATTTATTTTTTTTTCTGCAGAATTTATCATTCTCCCTCTTTCTTTTTCAGCTACAAATGTTAGAAATTTCTGTGATCTATACAAATTTTATGACAACAGATCACCGGAATATACAGTACCAAATGTCAAGGAGCTACACAGTCCCAAGGCCTGATTCCTCCCTTCAATGAATTGATCATTCATTTAGCGAGATGGTACATATGTAAACAAAAATGAAAGTGACAACAAAAAGAAGACACAAGAAATAAATTTTTATTCATAATTAGGGGCGACAAATTTTTTTCTGTAGAGATCCAGATGCTATATATTTTAGGGTATATGGGCTTTATATTGTCTCTTTCTTATATTCAACTTTTTATATCTCTTTAAAAATATAAAAAACATTATTAGCTTCTGGGATATTGACTAAAAAAACATTGGCAGATCAGATTGGCCTATGGGTCATAGTTTTGCCAATGTCTGACCTATAACAATATGTTTAGAACAGTGCATTTCTACTATCAACAATGAAGCTCGAGACAATGAACTAATAATTAAAGATCTTCACTTGTACATATACAACACATGAGACGTATGTATTAATAATAAAATCTTTCCCATCTAATGTTAGGGTACAGTCAAGCTAAACTCTCTAATATGACCTTATGAAATAAAAAGCTAGTGAAGAAAATCTCTAAGTGTGTACACACATGTACATATTCAACTTGTCACAAAACCTCAGGACAAAAGTCTTCTTTCTTTTTATTCCATAAGAAATGTTCTATTCCAATATTCTTGCTCATAAATTTTCCACTCACTAGAGTACTACTTCTGTGATATTGTTCTGATTTACCAGTCCACCCCTTATTAGAAATAAGAAACTAGAAATTATCAAAAATCTTTAATAAAGACTTCAATAATAGCCACAAAAAGTAGAGTAAAAATAGAAAAAGAAAATAAAGTTTTACAAATTTAAATAAAGCTGCACTATAAATTGTTTGTTGTTGTTTAGTCTCTAAGTCAGGTCTGACTCTTTGTGACCCTATATTCTATAGTCTGCCAGACTCCTCTGTCCATGGGATTTCCCAGGCAAAATTACCACAGTGGGTTTCCATTTCCTTCTCTGGGGGATTTTCCTGATGCAGGGATCAAATATGCATCTCCTAAATTGGCAGGTGTTTTTGTTGTTGTTGTTGTTGTTGTTTTACCACTGAGCCACCAGGGAGGCTCTCCTATAAATTACAATAAAATAATACTGAATGTTCATATTGATGACTTTGTTCTAAAGTGAAATTATGTTCATTAGCTTTTTTAAAAATATAGGAGAGTGTCCAATAATGTTCAGAAAGACTTCAATTAAAAGAATTATGACATTTGGAGTTATTATATAATAAACCCAGAGATAATCTTTGAATCCTCATCTCTCTACATTCACATAGTCAAATGTGTTGCCAAGGTCCTTCCAAACACATTTTTGAATCAATTTTCTCTTTTCCATTTCCACCAATACGTTTAGATTTTCTCTTAGGGAACAGTTAGAACTGTTTTTTTTAATGATTATCTGACTAGAGTCTCTCTGAGACTCTAATTTTTCTTCCATTTACCTATCTGAATTAAATATCTAAAACAAAGATCTGATCTGGTTGTTTCTCATCTTAAGTACTTTCAATGGCTCTGCATTTTCTACAGGATCAAGTGCAATCTTCCTAGTATACATTCAAACCTGGCCCAACCCATCTCCCTTGGCATGGTCCCCACCAATCTTCTTATAAAGGCTCTGAACCAGGCAGCTTCAGTTCTTCCCACAAGCGCCCCCTGCTTTTCCCTGTCTGCTAAATTTCATTTCCTGCTTCCCTGCCTGTAATTCATCTAGTGAGTCATCTTTCAACACATGACTGTCATCTTATATTTTTGAAAGCTTTTTTGACAGCCCTAGATTGAAACCATTATTATCTCCTTTCTCTCCTATAATAGTTTGTTTGTACAATTAGGGCAGCCATTTGTCAAACTCTCTTTTATTTATTTGTATACACATCTCCCTCACCAGACTATGAGGTCTTCTATGAGATTATCTATTTTTACCTTCAGGTTTCTAGCACAGTCCTGGCACAAAGTAAGCATTTTAATCAATGATATTGGATTGAATTAATTGGTGTGTCTGGATGCTTATAACCAGGACAAAGTGTGTGTCTGTGTAGAACAGAAATCTGATTAGGTGTTAGACTTATGGACCAAAGCAAAATTTGTTACTCAAAATAATAATTTTCTGCTGATCAAATAAAACTGAAATTACATATTGAGACTTTAATCATTTTAGGTTAGAAACTTCATCTCATTAAAATACAAATCCCTCTAAGAGTGGAGTGATATGTTAAACTCTTATTAGGGATTTAGTCCAGAGAGTCAATCACATAATATACATTGTAGGGGAAAGGTAAAAACTGGGAGAGTTCTAGGCTCCTTTTTAAAGTTGATTATAATGGTTAATCTTATGTGCCAACTTGGCTAAGCCATGGGACTCAGACCTTTGGTCAAAAACTAGTCTTGATGTTTCTGTGAAGGTTTTTTTTTTTTTTTTAATGAGATTAACATTTAAATCAGTGAACTTTTAGTACAGGAGATTACTCTCCATAATGTGGGTATACATCAATCAGTTGAAGGCCTTAAAAGAAAAAAAAAATCTGATGTTCCCTGAAAAAGAGGGAATTCTGCCTCAGTGGACTGGGGCTGCAATGTCATTTCTTCTTTGGGTCTCCAGTCTGCTGCCTGAGCTGCAGGGTTCGGACTTGCCAGCCTTCAAGATAATGTAAAGGGGAAAGTAGGTTATTAAATACTCAAAATACTTTTTTTTAATAGTCACCATTAAAGCTGGTCATGCACAAGGCTGATTTCTAACACAGGACTTTCGAAAGCAAATGTGGAACTTCAAAATAAAGCAAATGTCAAGTATTATAATATAAATCTCAGATAACATTTTGCCTTGTTTTACAGTTTCTCTTCAGAACAATTGGCCTATACATATTATGTCATTTTTCTTCCAAGTAAAATTTTGATATTGTTATGTGGTCAATTTATAGTCAAGGCTATGGTTTTTCCAGTGGTCATGTATGGATGTGAGAGTTGGACTGTGAAGAAGGCTGAGCACTGAAGAATTGATGCTTTTGAACTGTGGTGTTGGAGAAGACTCTTGAGAGTCCCTTGGACTGCAAAGAGATCCAACCAGTCCATTCTGAAGGAGATCAGCCCTGGGATTTCTTTGGAAGGAATGATGCTAAAGCTGAAACTCCAGTACTTTGGCCACCTCATGCAAAGAGTTGACTCATTGGAAAAGACTCTGATGCTGGGAGGGATTGGGGGCAGGAGGAGAAGGGAACAACAGAGGATGAGATGGCTGGATGGCATCACCGACTCAATGGATGTGAGTTTAAGTGAACTCTGGAAGTTGGTGATGGACAGGGAGGCCTGGCGTGCTGTGATTCATAGGGTCGCAAAGAGTCGGACATGACTGAGTGACTGAACTGACTGAAGGGAGAATTACACAATTTATAAGCTGTATTCTCAAACTGGTTAGGTGGCATCCTGTTGATAATGTCATTAACATTTATTATTTTCTTTCTAATATCCTACAAATCTCTTAGGTTCCAGTATTGTTTATTTTTCTAGTAACTGCTTTAGCAGAAACTAGCTTATATGTACTTAATTTATTTTAACCAAAGATCATTCAAAATGAGATACTTTCTCAGAATCAGTATTTTCGGTTATAATTTTTTTATCAGGAAATAAGAATGTCTTTACAGTTTAGTGAGAGTATCAAGTTAGTTTCATTTGCAAAAGCAAATCAAACAGTAGTTATAATCATAGGAACATAGTACTTTTCTTAGTATATAATTCTTCTAGAAGACCTGTGCTTTCCATATACAATTATCTGTAGCCTCATCAGAGCTAACATAGTTCCATTACTGAAATAATTTACATTTTCCTTTTCAGTCTATTTCCATCATTCACACAACCTTAGAAGTAAAGTATCTCATAGCATCGTCTAGTTCATTTTCCAAATTCCCACACTCTGGCAATGAAATTACCCAAGACTCTGACTACTCATCTCATTTTAGAGTCATCCTAAAGCAAGGGTTTCCCAAGCTTGATAAGACTGTATATCATCCATCTAATAGCCCTACAAATCTTTAGAGCATGAGATGAAATGTATGTGTAGATCTGTATGCACCTGTATAAACATATGCACTTTAAACTTGTTAATGCAAATTTAACAGATATAAATGGAAGTTTCCCATTAATTATTTTTGTTTTTTGCCATGATAATAAAAAATGTGACAACTTTCTGATATAGACAGTCTCTCAGCAATATCTGTTACCAATATCACGCATAAAATGCTTGAACATTTCCTGTGAAAAGAAGCTCATTGCCTCACAGGAAGGTTAAGAAGGCTGAACTGTCCTTAGAGCTTTAGAAAATTGTGTCATATATTAAGTATAATGGTTTAACCCTATACCCTACATTGACCACTCCCAAACTGTTCTGTAACCATTGTAATTCTCTTGAGTTAATCTACCATGCCCACAAAGGATTACACTGGAATCATTTAGAATTCCTAAGCAAATAATTTTGGAAACTGGTTCAAATTTCCATTCCATAAGCCAGGCTGTATTCATTTCTATAGCCTTTGTAATTGAATTTCAAGTTTTTAATTTTTCGCTTCTACTGCCATCTTATCTATAGAATTATCTACCTGGTATAGGTTCTCTATCTTAGTTCTTGATCTGCAGCATTCTGCCTTGACTGGCAGACAAGTCAGGGTTCAGCTTTAGGAAACAGAATAGACTGCAGGTACTTTCAAAGAATGGGGCTTAATAGTGTATTAAGTACTTATAAAATTATTAGAAGACCTGGAGCACAGAATTTTACTCTAGTCTTAGCTTTTCAAGGAGCTGCAATTTCTATCATAATCAGGGAGGTGGGGAATCAAGTGGTCAATACTAGAACTTGGGTTCAGGATCAAAACCCCATCTGTGTTGTATTACTAAGTTTGGGCTAAATCATGTTGCAATAAAAAGACAACCTAAAAATCTCATTAGGTTAAAATGATAAAATCTTATTTCTTACTCATACAAAGTTCACTCTAGATCATGGAAATTCTCCCAGATTGTGATCTCTGATGAGATGTCTCACTCATAGTTCCATTTTTATATAAATATGAACATACATGAACCCCATGACAGGGGGAAAAACAGATTAAAAAATAATTCAGCAGTTCTTAAATTTCTCCCCAAAATTATATGTGGTGTATTTTACTCATCAGCCAAAGCAAGTCATATGAATATGTCTAACTTCTAGTTGGCAGGGAAATTTATCCACACCTTGGCCCTGGAAGGAAAATGTTTAACAATATTGGTGAACAGTACTAATGACTAACATAGTATGCCCTTTTAATGCCCCCAAATCTAAATTAATTTCAGCATTTAAGCTGACAGTCAAGAGCTTCTTGGCATTCATGATAGTCTCTACATCGGGTCCAGATATAGTTGCTCTTGATCCCATGCTTTTATAAACTAAAAGGCAAATGGTGCGCCCAAACACCCAATTTGTAGGAATGGACAAGATTATTTCAATGAACACTTCCATTCTGAGAGGAGAAGAATAGGATACACACAGAAGATAGTCTCCTGTAGCAATTTAGAATTCCCAATGGACTTTCTACTCTGAGGGTGGGCGATATTCCTTCATTACGCCCTTCCTCTGCTCAGGAGAAATAGGTCCTCCTCCTGACTCTGCGGTCACTGAGAAATTCTTCCTTTGCCATTTTCCTTCTCAGAACTGGAGTCACAACTAGGAACTGGGGAAATATACTTTCTTTATGGCTGAGCAATTTTCTCAGACCAGTTCCTGCTTATACTAGTTTGTGAGCCAAAGTTTCACTTTAATTCTTCAGCTAGAGATTACTTTTGATTTAGATTTTATTCCTTTTGATAGAAAACCTCTTGAAAAAATTTAATAGACTATTTGAGTCCAATCAAAAACAAGTGATAATAGTCAAATGCACAGTTCCTCTTAGAACATTGTTTTAAAATTTGTAGTATTTATTTAATGTCTGTCCCATGACCATCTCTCTCTTTTGACCAGTTGTGATTCTATGTGCTTTGATTGTGGTAGTTCTGTAATTGAGACATACCTTAATCTCTTTTCCATGAGACATTTTAACTAATTAAAAGATTTACTCAGCCACAATTTTAATTGGATCTTAAACCTGAGATAGATTAATCTATTCAGAGATTAAAATAACAGATGTGATGGCCAGTTAATTTGACTTATGTGATTCAAAGCCTCCTTTAGTTTTTACATGTACTGTGAAGGGCTAAGAAAAGTTCTTCCAATACCACAAACCCCCAAGTTTATCTCTCTTCCATTTTATTCTTGCTTGTTAAACTGTCCAATTCTTTTCTGAACTTACTTCTTTCATATAATACCTTCCAACTACAGTCAATAGTAATCAATACACACAACCCATGTTCACTTTGCTATCATCTTCGTCTAGACCTGAAAGGTCATTAAGTATATGATATCCTTCCCTATTAACTCAGAAGTCCATTTAACAAATTATTTCCAGCAATAAATAGCATAGACTGTTAGTTTTTGGACTCCAGTCTTCTCAACAATTCTGCCCAAGTCAATGTTACCTATCTCAGGCTTTGTTATTACATTCCAAGCCCAATGTCAATTTCTGCAGTGTTGAGATTAGTCTAGGTCTTGCTATAGTAACAAATAATTCCAAAATCATGATGATATAAAACAATGGGGAAAAAAATCCAGAACAAAAATGATGATATATTTCTTACCAGACAAGATCTACTGCAAATCTGGAAGAATCACTAGGGCAACTGTCATACATGTGACGGATAAACATTCTAACTACTTTGCAACACACAGTTCCACCTTTGCTGTGACCAAAAGAAGAGAAAAAATAAGGAACTACATACCAGTTTGTATATGCTTCAACATGGGAGTGATATATATCCCACTTCCTTCACATTCTATTGAGCAAAGCATGTAACATAACTTTGCCTGTTTCGAATGGGTGAACTATTGGTGTTCAGCATGAATGAATAATACAACTGTGACACAGGAGTAAGGGAGCTCTTCCTGTTGCCTCTGTAACTGCTCTTTGCTGCAGTAGTCTCTGAAAACTTGAGCCCAAAACAGCCCATCTGTTTTTGCTTGCTAAGTCACCTTGGAAATGTCTGACTCTTTGAGACCCTATGGACTGCAGCTAACCAGTCTCTCCTGTCCAAGGGATTCTCCAGGCAAAAATACTGGAGTGGGTTTCCATGTCCTCCTCCAGGGATCTTCCCAACCCAGGGATTAAACCCAAGCCTCTTAGGTCTCCTGCATTGGCAGGTGGGTTCTTTAAAACTAACCCCAGCTTGGAAGCACTTTTGGGGCACATACAATTTTAAAGAATAAACAAAATAATCCAATATCTGCAGTAGGAAGATGGCATTTTCTTTAATTTTGCCCTCAAAATTTTACATATAACAACTTTATTTGAGGGAATCTTATCTGAAAGAGAAGCTGAGAACAGTGGGATTTAGCTTCCTAAAACCTGAAGTCTAGGACAGAAGAACTTTGGACTGGAAGCTGACTGCCAAACCACCATTTGATTACCCCATGTTTTGTGATTTCTGTCCTCTAGCATCTAGAGTTCCATAGCTCTGTTTAATCTCATCACCACCTGATAGGGAAAAGCATGTGACAAACAAGTCTAATTCCTTTTCTCTAAAAACTTTTCAGATATTTGGCTCCCTCAAGATTCCCTTTGCTCACAGCTCAACATTCTCAATTACTTTCACTGCTTCTCATACATTTCTTCAGCATTTTGTTTATCCAAATCTGAATCCATATAGCTTTTCAGTAACATCCATCTTAAGAGGAGGAACCAAACTTAAAAATTTTTTGAGGGAAACAATTCATAAAGAGAAGTATACAAAGTTTTCTACTCATTACCTGAAATCTGTAAGTTATATTATTTGTTCTGGATATAGAAGGTGAAGGTGAAGTTGCTTAGTCATGTCCAACTCTTTGCGACCTCGTGGACTGTAGCCTACCACGCTCTTCTGTCCCTGGGATTTTCCAGGCAAGAGTACTAGAGTGGGTTGCCATTTTCTTCTCCAGTCTGGAAATAGGACTAGTCCTCAATTAAATACCCTTGTTTATACTATTTTATCTTCTACTTCATGGGGAAAAATGAAAATCTTTGAGAAGCCTGGAGTGGGATGAGGGGTATAATGGGCTATAACACCAACCTCTATCTTCTGCCATCCGTATTATCACATCATCATTAGGCTGCCTTTTAGTTTCTCTGGAGTTGGAGAGAAGTATGAAGAGGAGACAAGTTTGAGGTCAGGAGAGGTCATAGTTGCCTGACACCAAATTTTGTCTGGCTGGGATATTGTTTTTACTTGACTCTCTCTGGGCTTTCTGAGTATTCAGAGTATTTAGCTGAGCATCTCCTTACATGACTGCAGAGATTTCTCTCTTTTATCACGGGGGATCTCTTCCCTGTAGTTCACTAATTCAGACATTTACTGTGACTGGAAGTGTGACACCTTCTTCAGTCCTGGTTTTCTGAAATCTGCACTATAAATCTCTACCTGTTGGAATTCATTTGCTGTTTTAATCTGATCTCTTCATCAAAGCTACTTAAAAAACTCAAAGCTGATTATTTTCCCAAATGACCCATATCTGGACTATGAGAAACACTCTCACTTCCTCAACAAATTCTGGGAGGGCAGATGATTCATGATATTATTTCTTTCCCCTTCCCTTTCCTTAGCAGAATAGCTAGTTAGCAATCATTTCTCACCCTTACGCTTTTCCAGTGTCAGGCTCACTTAGTATTTGACCCGTAAAGATTCAAAGAGTTACAGGAAATTTCTCTAAATGGTCAATTTTAAGATCCTATTGCTATGCACAAGTGAAGACAAAAAAGAAGGCCAGGGCCAGGTGGCAACAGACTAAGTAATGCACAAAGTAGTTTTTATCCTCAATTTGGAGTAAGCATATCATACTTGAATGCCTTGAATTTTTCTTATAGTCTCTCCTGCAGTCTCTCTGACTATAAGATTCAGCAAATCCTTTCCCTGTTTGTTTTTGTTTTTAATTTCTCTCAAATTTTCATTTACATGTCTAACTATGGTCAGAATGTTCTTTATAATTTTTCCAAGAGCTTTTCCATGGATAAGCCATATTCTTTCAAAAATTTTCATCACTGCAGCCTACCAGACTCCTCCATCCATGGAATTTTCCAGGCAAGAGTATTGGAGTGGGTTGCCATTTTCTTCTCCAGGGGATCTTCCTGACCCAGGGATTAAACCCAGGTCTCCTGCATTGCAGGCAGATGCTTTACCCTCTGAGCTACCAGGGAAACCCAATTATGCACAGGTAACAAATAGTTCAAGGATGTGCCTCATCACAGTGTGAAACACGCTGATCTAAGGATTCAGTACCACTTCAATTTAACTTTCCTTTAACGTCACAAGGTAAAATTGAATTAATTCCTAAAGACAAACATGCATGAAGCCATGCATGTGTGCCCAGTAACCTCATAAGACATTTACTAGGGATTTCATGAAATTTTAGAGCTACTCACTTCTTGAGGACCACCCCCCAAAACAATCTCAGACTGTTAATGAAGACCATCAGTGTTTGAAGATTGGTTATGCTAACGTAACAGAAAAAAAAAAAAAAAAACTTTTATGAAGATCAAGAAATCTCTCACTTTGCCCTTGAATTTAAAACATTATTACAATTAATTGTGTTTAAAAGAAATGGAGAAAAAATAGAATTCAAATTATTATTAGGTAGGATGACATGTTTAAATTTTGTTTCCAACAGCAATTTCATAAAAAGCCTGGAGACACAGTTAATGAGCTAAAAATGCATCTAAAAACTTGGCAGCCTTCAAGATTTGTAGTCCGTGTACCTTATAACTTGGAGAAGGAAATGGCAACCCACTCCAGTGTTCTTGCCTGGAGAATCCCAGGGACGGGGGAGCCTGGTGGGCTGCCATCTATGGGGTCACACAGAGTTGGAAACAACTGAAGCAACTTAGCAGCAGCAGCAGCAGCAGTACCTTATAACTAAAAGAAAACACCAGTTATCTCAGATTGTTCTGATTTTAAAGTTAAATAGAAGCTAGGAAAATACGAACCAGCCACTTGATTATTGGAAGTAATTTATTTAACCTTAAAAATGCCATGCTGCTTTGAGAAAACAGCAGTAGCACATCCCACATGAAAATTATTAAGATATTTCTTTTCTAATGTAATTGTTACTGTCTTCTCTGATTTCAGCCACAGCTCCAAATCTCTCTGACTCTGATTTATGTGGAGGCTAACCTGAGACTAACCCTGTCAGCCTTAACTCTAAGCCAGCCTTTAAGATTTTGAGGCTCTGATCTGTTACATTCCCAAGACCAAAAGTTTAACTGAGGACCAGTTTTCTCTGACAAGTGATGAAGCCATGGTCTTTTCAGGTTATGCCAAATCCAAGGTTTGGCACAAATAGATAAAGAAAACACAATATGAACTAAGGTGACAACTTAAGTAGAAAACTCTGTATACAAGAAAGCCAGAGAAGACAAAGGAAAGGAGAAAAAACACAGGTTGCCTAGAAGCAATCAATTCTTATTTTTATAGAGCTTAAAGTCTAGAAGAGTAATTAGCATCAGGGCCAGATCAATTTTCCTAGACACAGTATTTTATTAGATTGCTACACAGCAGCATACTAATTAAAACTGATTGCTCTAATTAGAACACCATTAATAACAAGAAAGGCAATGTCAGATGTATCACTATATCCACAGTACCTTGACTCATCAAATGCTCCTACACTCAAGCAGTTGCTTTTCTTGTCTTTTTTTTTTTTTAACTAAAGAAAGGAAGAGAACAAATGTGGTACAGGGGTGATGTGAAGGGAGAGTAAGCTCTGTAGGACTGTAGCAATGAGGACCTTCAAAAAAGAATTAGTAAAGTCCAAACACTAGAGACATTTTCAGTAAATAAGCATTTCAAAAACTAAGACTTAACTAAGAACCTAAATTCTCTGGACACTGGTTGTTATTGTTGAGTTGCTAACTCGTGTCCGACTCTTTGTGACCCCATAGACTACAGCACACTAGGCTTCCTTGTCCTTCACTGTCTCCCAGAGTTCCTCAGATTCATGTCAATTGAGTCAGTGATGTCATCCAACCATCTCATTCTCTACCACCCCCTTCTCTTCTGCCCTCAATCTTCCCCAGCATCAGGGTCTTTTCCAGTGAGTCAGTTCTTCACATCAAGTGGCCAAAGTATTGGAGTTTTAGCTTCAGCATCAGTCCTTCCAATGAATATTCAGGGATGATTTCCTTTAGGATTGACCATTTGATCTCGCTGCTGTCCAAGGCTCTCAAAAGCCTTCTCCAGCACAGTTAGAAAGGATTAATTCTTTGGCGGCAGCCTCTCATGGTCCAACTCTCACATCCATACACGACTAATGGAAAAACCACAACTTTGACTATACGAACCTTTGTTGGGAAAGTGATGTCTCTGCTTTTTAATACATTGTCTAGGTTTGTCATAGCTTTTCTTCCAAGAAGCAAGAGTCTTAAATTTTTATGTCTGCAGTCATTATCCTCAGTGATTTTGGAGTCCAGGAAAATAAAGTCTGTCACTGTTTATACATTTTCCCCATCTGGTTGGCATGAAGTGATGGGACCAGATGCCATGAACTTCCTTTTTTGAATGTTGAGTTTCAAGCCAGCTCTTTCACTCTCTTTTTTTGCCCTCATCAACAGACTCTTTAGTTCCTCTTTGCTTTCTGCCTTTAGAATGGTATCATCTGTATATCTGAGGTTGTTGATATTCCTCCCAGCAATCTTGATTCCTGGTTGAGCTTCATCTAGCTCAACATTTCACATGATGTACTCTGCATTGAAGTTGAATAAGCAGGGTGACAATATACAGCCTTGAAGTACTCCTTTCCCAATTTTGAACCAGTCCATAGCTCCATGTCTGATTCTAACTGTTCCTCCTTCAATTTAAGACAGGATTTTGAAATAAGGAGCTCATGATCTGAGCCACGGTGGCTCCAAGTCTTGTTTTGCTGATTGTATGGAGCTTCTCCATCATTGGCTGCAAAGAATGTAATCAATCTGATTTTAGTATTGACCACTTGGTAATGTCCATGGGTAGAGTCATCTCTTGTATTATAGGAAGAGGCTGTTTCCTATGACCAGTGTGTTCTCTTGGCAAAACTCAGTTAGCCTTTGCCCTGTTTCATTTTGTACTCCAAGGCCAACTTGCCTGTTACTTCAGGTATCTCTTGACTTCCTACTTTTGCATTCCAGTCTCCTATGGTGAAAGGATATCTTATTTTGTTGTTAGTTCTATAAAATCTTATAGGTCAACACAGAACTGGTCAACTTCAGCTTCTTCCCAACAGTGGCTGGGGCATAGACTTGGATTACTGTGATGCTGCATGATTTGCCTTGGAAATGAATCAAAATCATTCTATTGTTTTTGAGATTGCACCCAAGTACTTCATTTTATAGTGCTCCATTTACTGTGATGACTACCCCATTTCTTCTAAGGGGTTCTTTCCCACAGTTTATGTAATGGTTATCTGATTTAATTCACCCATTCCTGTTTATTTTACTTTGCTGATTCCTAAAATGTCAAAGTTCACTTTTGTCACCTCCTATTTGACTATGTCAAACACCTTCTTCAAACAACGCAACAGAAGACTCTACACATGGACATCACCAGATGGTCAACACTGAAATTAGATTGATTATATTCTTTGCAGCCAAAGATGGAGAAGCTCTATACAGTCAGCAAAAACAAGATTGGGAGCTGACTTTGGCTCAGATCATGAAATCCTTATTGCCAAATTCAGACTTAAATCGAAGAAAGTAGGGAAAACCACTAGACCATTCTGGTATGACCTAAATAAAATCCCTTATGATTATACAGTGGAAGTGAGAAATAGATTGAAGGGACTAGATCTGATAGACAGAGTGCCTGATGAACTATGGATGGAGGTTTGTGACATTGTACAGAAGACAGGAATCAAAATCATCCTCAAGAAAAAGAAATGCAAAAAGGAAAAATGACTGTCTGAGGAGGCCTTACAAATAGCTGTGAAAAGAAGGGAAGCGAAAAGCAAAGGAAAAAAAGAAAGATATATCCGTTTGAATGCAGAGTTCCAAAGAATAGCAAGGAGAGAAAAGAAAGCCTTCCTCAGTGATCAATGCAAATAAATAGAGGAAAACAATAGAATCAGAAAGACTAGAGATCTCTTCAAGAAAATTAGAGATACCAAAGGAACGTTTCATGGAAAGATGGGCTCAATAAAGGACAGAAATTGTATGGACCTAACAGAAGCAGAAGATATGAAGAAGAGGTGGCAAGAATACACAGAAGAACTGTACAAAAAAGAGCTTCACGACCCAGATAATCACAATGGTGTGACCACTCACCTAAGGCCAGACATCCTGATATGTGAAGTCAAGTGGGCCTTAGAAAGCATCACTACGAACAAAGCTAGTGGAGGTGATGGCATTCCAGTTGAGCTATTTCAAATCCTGAAAGATGCTGCTGTGAAAGTGCTGCACTCAATATGCCAGCAAATTTGGAAAACAGCAGTGGCCACAGGACTGGAAAAGGTCAGTTTTCATTCCAATCTCAAAGAAAGGCAATGCCAAAGAATGCTCAGACTACCACACAATTGCACTCATCTCACATGCTAGTAAAGTAATGCTCAAAATTCTCCAAGCCAGGCTTCAGCAATATGGGAACCATGAACTTCCTGATGTTCAAGCTGGTTTTAGAAAAGGTAGAGGAACCAGAGATCAAATTGCTGACATCTGCTGGATCAACGAAAAAGCAAGAGAGTTTCAGAAAAACATCTATTTCTGCTTGATTGACTATGACAAAGCCTTTGACTGTGTGGATCACAACAAACTGGAAAATTCTGAAAGAGATGGGAATACCAGACCACCTAACCTGCCTCTTGAGAAACCTGTATGAAGGTCAGGAAGCAATAGTTAGAACTGGACATGGAACAACAGACTGGTTCCAAATAGAAAAAGGAGTACATCGAGGCTATATATTGTCACCCAGCTTATTTAACTTATATGCAGAGTACATCATGAGTACATCATGAGAAACGCTGGAAGAACCACAAGCTGGAATCAAGATTGCTTGGAGAAATATCAATAACTTCAGATATGCAGATGACACCACCCTTATGGCAGAAAGTGAAGAGGAACTACAAAGCCCCTTGATGAAAGTGAAAGAGGAGAGTGAAAAAGTTGGCTTAAACTCAACATTCAGAAAACGAAGATCATGGCATCTGGTCCCATCACTTCATGGCAAATAGATGGGGAAACAGTGGAAACAGTGTCGGACTTTATATTTTTGGGCTCCAAAATCACTGCAGATGGTGATTGCAGCCATGAAAATAAAAGATGCTTACTCCTTGGAATAAAGGTTATGACCAACCTAGATAGCATATTAAAAAGCAGAGATATGTTTTGCCAACCTTTGACTTTGCCAACAAAGGTCCATCTAGTCAAGGCTATGGTTTTTCCAGCGGTCATGTATGGATGTGAGTGTTGGACTGTAAAGAAGGCTTCGCGCCAAATAATTGATGCTTTTGAACTGTGCTGCTCGAGAAAACTCTTGCAAGTCCCTTGAACTGCAACGAGATCCAACGAGTCCATCCTAAAGGAGACCAGTCCTGGGTGTTCATTGGAAGGACTGATGCTGAGGCTGAAACTCCAATACTTTGGCCACCTCATGCAAAGAGAGTTGACTCATTGGAAAAGACCCTGATGCTGGGAGGGATTGGGGACAGGAGGAGAAGTGGATGACAGAGGATGAGATGGCTGGATGGCATCACCAATTGGATGTACATGAGTTTGCATGAACTCCCAGAGTGGGTCATTTACAGGAAGGTCTGACATGCTGCAATTCATGGGGTCGCAAAGAGGCGGACACGACTGAACAACTGCACTGAACTGAATTTACCTTGATTCATGAACCTAACATTCCAGGTTCCTAGACAATATTGTTTTCACAGCATCAAACTTTACTTTCACCAACAGATACATCCACAACTGAATGTCATTCTGCTTTGGCCCAGCCATTTCATTCTTTCAGAGCTATTAGTGATTGTCATCTGCTCTTTCCCACCCAGTAGCATTTTGGATACCTTCTGACCTGGGATGCTCATCTTCCAGCATCTTTTCTTTTTACCTTTTTATACTGTTCATGGGGTTCTTGAAGCAAGAATATGGACATGCTTTGCCATTCCTTTCTCCAGAGGACTACATTTTTTTTGGAACTCCCCACCATGACCCATGCATCTTGGGTGGCCCTGCATGGCATGGTTCATAGCTTCATTGAGTTACACAAAGCTGTGATTCACGTGATCATTTTATTTAGCTTTCTATGATTGTGGCTTTTGTTCTGGAGCCTGTAGAATTGTATTTCTTGCTTCTTCTGTTTGCTCTCTGAGAGAGGAGAATAAGAAGCCTATGCAAGCTTTCTGATGACAACCAAGATGGCAGAGTAGACAGACGTGCTCTCATCTTCTCCTGCAAGAACACCAAAATTGGAACTAGCTTTTGAACAACAATTGACTGGAAGATGTTGGAACCTACCAAAGAAAGATTCACTACATCTAATGTCAAATGAGAGGCCACAACAAGATGCTTGGAGAGATGTAATCAGGTTGAAATAAAATTCCACACACCCCAGGTGAATGACTCACAAGCTGGAGAATAAAAATATCAGAGAAGTTCTCACACTTTTGCAGAAATTCTAGGCCCCATATCAGACTTCCCAACCTGGGGATCAAGCAAAGGGATTGGGAATACCCAGGGAAACTGACTTTGAAGGACAGCAGAATTTGAATACGGAACTTCCAGAGGACTGAAGGAAACAGAGACTTTTGGAGGGCACAAACAAAACCTTGTGTGCACCAGGACCCAGGGGAAAGGAGCAATGACCCCACAAGAGACTGAGCCAGACCTGCCTGTGAGTGTTTAAGGGTTTCCTGCAGAGGCCTGGATAGACAGTTGAATTAAAGATTTACTGAGCATGGCCCTGCCCACCAGAGCAAGACCCAATTTTCCCCACAGCCAGTCTCTCCCATCAGGAAACTTGTACAAGATTCGTATCCTCATCCATCAGTGGATACCTGTAGGACAATAATAAATTCTAAATATCATTCTGAAATAAATTAATTTTATTTATTTTCTAAATAGTGTGATAAAAAGACAAAGATGAAATTAAAGTAGTTTTTTTCCCAATTAAATAATATACTCATAGTTTTATACAGACTGTTATTTCAGATTCTAATTTTGAAAAAAATATTCAAGTTCTGTTTTCTCTTAACACTTAGAAACCTCTCTTCCCTCTACCAAAAACAACAACAACAACAACAAATACACATATATGAGAATACAACTGGGGAGACTCATACCAACAGGCTATATTTATTAATTATTGAATACATTCTTACTGAGTCTGTCCATCTGCCAAACACTATTCCAGGTGACAGAGATGCAACCTGTGTCAAATGTATATTCATAGGAGGAGCAACAGTGAAATAAAAGCAGTAAGCAAACAAACAAACCAAAAAATTCACATGTAAGCCCTTTTTCTTGACTAAATTCTGTTTCAGCAGCCCCTAAGAAGGACCTGGATTTCCTTGAACTCCTGTACTCCCTCCACTTCTGTCTTTCCATCTGTTATGTGGTCTCTCATGGTTTGGAGATAGATATGGGTTATTAACCAGGATCTATGCATTTCCAAGCTGCAGTCCATGGGGTCGCAAAGAGTCAGACACAACTGAGTAACTGAACTGACCTGAACTTATGCATTTCCATATCTTATTGAGTGATCAGTTCAGTTCAGTTCAGTCACTCAGTCATGTCTGACTCTTTACAACCCCATGGACTGCAGCACACCAGCCTTCCCTGTCCATCACCAACTCCTGGAGCTTACTCAAACTCATGTCCATTTGAGTAGGTAATACCATCCAAACATCTCATCCTCTGTCTTCCACTTCTTTTCCTGCCTTCAATCTTTCCCAGAATCAGGGTCTTTTCCAGAGTCAGTTCTTTGCATCAATTGTCCAAAGTATTGAAATTTCAGCTTCAGCATCAGTCCTTCCAATGAACAGTCAAGACTGACTTCCTTTAGGATGGACTGGTTGGATCTCCTTGCTGTCCAAAGACTCTCAAGAGTCTTCTCCAACACCACAAAAGCATCAATTCTTTGGTGTTCAGTTTTCTTTATAGTCCAACTCTCACATCCATACATGACCACTGGAAAAACCATAGCTTTGACTAGACGGACCTTTGTTGGTAAAGTAATGTCTCTGCTTTTTAATATGTGGTCTAGGTTGGTAACTTTTATTCCAAGGAGCAAGCATCTTTTAATTTCATGGCTTCAATCACCATCTGCAGTGATTTTGGAGCCCAAAAAAATAAAGTCTCTCACTGTTTCCATTGTTTCCCCATCTATTTGCCATGAAGTGATGGGACCAGATGCCATGATCTTAGTTTTCTGAATGTTGAGATATATGCCAACTTTTTCACTCTCCTCTTTCACTTTCATCAAGAGGCTCTTTAGTTCTTCTTTGCTTTTGGCCATAACGGTGATGTCATCTGCATATCTGAGGTTATTGATATTTCTTCTGGCTATCTTGATTTCAGCTTGTGTTTCCTCCAGCCCTGCATTTCTCCTGATGTCCTCTGCATATAAGTTAAATAAGCAAGGTGACAATATACAGCCTTGATGTACTCATTTCCAGATTTGGAACCAGTCTGTTGTTCCATGTCCAGTTCTAACTGCTGCTTCCTGACCTGCATACAGATTTCTCAAGAAGCAGGTCAGGTGGCCTGGTATTCCCATCTCTTTCAGAATTTTCCACAATTTGTTGTGATCCACACAGTCAAAGGCTTTGGCATAGACAATAAAGCAGAAGTAGATGTTTTTCTCTCTTGCTTTTTTGATGATCTGATGGATCTTGGCAATTTGATCCTCCAACATTTCTCTAAGACTTACTACACTAACTTCCTGGCCAGTTGTACCAATGTCTCTTGGGTACCTAGAACTCTCAGTCATTAGCATTTTAAGGACACCCTAATTTCCACAATTGCTATATATTTGTACTACATTATACACCCTATCTCTGCCCTCCTTTTTACCTTTATTAAAAATAATTTCTTTGTATTGAGCACGCTGAGGTATATACACCACACCATTCTACAAGTTTCAAAAGCTCAGCCTAGAGGTTTTCTGCATTTTTTTCTGTCCATTTTTAAATTGTCTTCAGGAAAGGGAGAGTGGGGATATTTTAAGTTTCCTCCTAAATCACTGCACACCATTCATTCTCAATAAATTTCTCTCCTACAGGTTTGGTCACTTTTCTTTTTTCAGATGACAAGATGGGCTTTATAATTCACTACTTGAAATGTTTTTATATAATGTATACTATAAATATGTGTCTTATATGTTTCAGAAAGTCTCAATTTCCTATGTATATGTGTGTCAAGATCTGTGTGTTAAATAGAGTATTCTAACCATGTAAAAGAAAAACTCCAAATATCAATGGCTTAACTCAAGTAAAACAGATTTATTTATTTATTTATTTATTTATTTTTGTGTGTGTGTGTGTGTTACATTCCTGTCTAGGTTGGATAATGAGGAATAGGAAAGAAAAGGGATTTTGCTAAGCAGTTATTCAGATTTCATAGTTTATTCCACCCTGTGGTGCCACCATCCTCAACTCCAACCCTGGGTATACAGAATGGAGGGATAGGTGGTGGGTAATATCTGACAGATTTTTACATGTCAGGCCCAGAAGCAGCATACCACATTTCTACCCACATTACATTTGCCAAGCTCAGAAACATGTTTCCAATTAAACCAAAAGACAAATACCCTTTGTTTACATGGCTAGAAAGGAGAGGGAAACCACGCAAGCACTAGATTTCTCTGCCACATTCTATCATCAAATATATTTTTGCTCTTTTCATTCCACGCATAGAATACTGTCTTTCCCTTACCCAAAGAAAAAAATTCCACATTTTACTTCACCTTTGCATTCAGCTGAAAACCCAGAAAATTTAGATGTGTTATTCCATCATCTATAATGCTGGTTATCTGCTCTCCCTGCAACCCCACATTGAAATTTTAGTGACAGGTTAGGAATAAGATACCCTTAGGATATTACTGAAACTAGGATTGAGTGAACTTTGTCTGGTACTTCTAAGACTGATAAGTTATTTGGTTTAAGTTATTCCATGAACTCCCTGATGTTCAAGCTGGTTTTAGAAAAGGCAGAGGAACCAGAGATCAAATTGCCAACATCTGCTGGATCATGGAAAAAGCAAGACAGTTCCAGAAAAACATCTACTTCTGCTTTACTGACTATGCCAAAGCCTTTGACTGTGTGGATCACACTAAACTGTGGAAAATTCTGAGAGATGGGAATATCAGACCACCTGCCTTGCCTCTTGAGAAATCTGTATGCAGGTCAGGAAGCAACAATTAAAACTGGACATGGAACAACAGACTGTTTCCAAATAGGAAAAGGAGTAAGTCAAGGCTGTATATTGTCACCCTGCTTATTTAACTTATATGCAGAGTACATCATGAGAAACGCTGGACTGGAAGAAACACAAGCTGGAATCAAGATTGCCAGGAGAAATATCAATAACCTCAGATATGCAGATGACACCACCCTTATGGCAGAAAGTGAAGAGGAACTAAAAAGCCTCTTGATGAAAGTAAGAGAGGAGAGTGAAAAAGTTGGCTTAAAGCTCAACATTCAGAAAACGAAGATCATGGCATCTGGTCCCACCACTTCATGAGAAAAGGATGGGGAAACAGTGGAAACAGTGTCAGACTTTATTTTTGGGGGGTTCCAAAATCACTGCAGATGGTGATAGCAGCCATGAAATTAAAAGACGCTTACTCTTTGGAAGAAAAGTTATGACCAACCTAGATAGCATATTCAAAATCAGAGACATTAGTTTGGTGACTAAGGTCCATCTAGTCAAGGCTATGGTTTTTCCAGTAGTCATATATGGATGTGAGAGTTGGACTGTGAAGAAGGCTGAGCACTGAAGAATTGATGCTTTTGAACTGTGGTGTTGGAGAAGACTCTTGAGAGTCCCTTGGGCTGCAGGGAGATCCAGCCAATCCATTCTGAAGGAGATCAGCCATGGGATTTCTTTGGAAGGAATGATGCTGAAGCTGAAACTCCAGTACTCTGGCCACCTCATGTGAAGAGTTGACTCATTGGAAAAGACTCTGATGCTGGGAAGGATTGGGGGCAGGAGGAGAAGGGGACGACAGAGGATGAGATGGCTGGATGGCATCACTGACTCGATGGATGTGAGTCTGGGTGAACTCCGGGAGATGGTGATGGACAGGGAGGCCTGGCGTGCTGCAATTCACGGGGTCGCAAAGAGTCGGACACAACTGAACGACTGAACTGAACTGAACTGAACTGATGTACCTGAAAAACATCTGAACTTCTTTTTAGACACAAGAATTAAATTTTCTTTATATTTTCTTCTTTGCATCTATGCCTCTCTCTCATTTGGCTGGAAATAATATTGATGTTATAAGGTGTGAACAAGAGAAAGCTACCTTTCATGTAATCTTTGACCCATGTCTGGGTCTTTATGAATCTTTAATGGTGAAAATGTTCCCCACTCTATTGCCTACTATACAATATTTAGAAGACAGTTTCCTTTATTTTTGCTTTCAAACCATTCAATTTGTAATTCTCTTCTGTAGGCACTGCTTGTTGAAAAACTGCTAAAAAGCCAATATCAATAGTCACTAACTCTTTTTTCCCAGTCAATTTCTTTAGAGATGCTAGCTCAATAGGTGTATAGATTGTATTTCAGTTCAGTTCAGTCGCTCAGTCGTGTCTGACTCTTTGCAACCCCATGAATCGCAGCACATCAGGCCTCCCTGTCCATCACCAACTCCCAGAGTTCACTCAGACTCACGTCCATCTAGTCAGTGATGCCATCCAGCCATCTCATCCTCTGTCGTCCCCTTCTCTTCCTGCCCCAAATCCCTCCCAGCATCAGAGTCTTTTCCAATGAGTCAACTCTTCACATGAGGTGGCCAAAGTACTGGAGTTTCAGCTTTAGCATCATTCCTTCCAAAGAAATCCCAGGGCTGATCTCCTTCAGAATGGACTGGTTGGATCTCCTTGCAGTCCAAGGGACTCTCAAGAGTCTTCTCCAACACCACAGTTCAAAAGCATCAATTCTTTGGCTCTCAGCCTTCTTCACAGTCCAACTCTCACATCCATACATGACTACTGGAAAAACCATAGCCTTGACCAGACGGACCTTAGTCAGCAAAATAATGTCTCTGCTTTTGAATATGCTATGTAGGTTGGTCAAAACTTTTCTTCCAAGAAGTAAGTGTCTTTTAATTTCATGATTGCAGTCACCATCTGCAGTGATTTTGGAGCCCCCCAAAATAAAGTCTGACAATCTTTCCACTGTTTCCCCATCTATTTCCCATGAAGTGATGGGACTTGATACCATGATCTTCGTTTTCTGAATGTTGAGCTTTAAGTCAACTTTTTCACTCTCCTCTCTTACTTTCATCAAGAGGCTTTTTAGTTCCTCTTCACTTTCTGCCATAAGGGTGGTGTCATCTGCATATCTGAGGTTATTGAGATTTCTCCCAGCAATCTTGATTCCAGCTTGTGCTTCTTCCAGTCCAGCGTTTCTCATGATGTACTCTGCATATAAGTTAAATAAGCAGGGTGACAATATACAGCCTTGACTTACTCCTTTCCCTATTTGGAAACAGTCTGTTGTTCTATGTCCGGTTCTAAGTGTTGCTTCCTGACCTGCATACAGGTTTCTCAAGAGGCAGGTCAGGTGGTCTGGTATGCCCATCTCTCAGAATTTTCCACAGTTTAATGTGATCCACACAGTCAAAGGCTCTGGCATAGTCAATAAAGCAGAAATAGATGTTTTTCTGAAACTCTCTTGCTTTTTCCATGATCCAGCGGATGTTGGCAATTTGATCTCTGGTTCCTCTGCCTTTTCTAAAACCATCTTGAACATCAAGAAGTTTACGGTTCACATATTGCTGAAGCCTGGTTTGGAGAATTTTGAGCATTACTTTACTAGCATGTGAGATGAGTGCAATTGTGCGGTAGTTTGAGCATTCTTTGGCATTGCCTTTCTTTGGGATTGGAATGAAAACTGACCTTTTCCAGTCCTGTGGCCACTGCTGAGTTTCCCAAATTTGCTGGCATATTGAGTGCAGCACTTTCACAGAAGCATCTTTCAGGATTTGAAATAGCTCAACTGTAATTTCATCACCTCTGCTAGCTTTGTTTGTAGTGATGCTTTCTAAGGCCCACTTGACTTCACATTCCAGGATGCTGGCTCTAGGTGAGTGACCACACCATCGAGATTATCTGGGTCATGATGATCTTTCTTGTACAGTTCTTCTGTGTATTCTTGCCACCTGTTAACCAAATTTTCAGAAACTGAAACTTGATTGAAATAAAGAGGCATTTATTTAAGTTTGTTAGGGTTGCTGCTTGGGAGACACAGATTCAAGAAGCACTTGAGTTGTGTTCCTCCAGACTACAAAATTGGAGGAGGGTCATAAAGACAAGGGCTTCCCTGTTGGCTCAGCTAGTAATGAATCTGCCTGTAATGCAGGAGACTCGGGTTTGATCCCTGGTTTGGGAAGATCTCCTAGTGAGGGCATGACCACTCACTCTAGTATACTGGCCTGGAGAATCCCCAAGGACAGAGGAGCCTGATGGGCTATAGCCCATGGGGTTGCAAAGAGTCGGACACAATGGAACAACTAAGCATAGCACGTCACTGTGTTTTCCCTCTGTGTTTTGCTCTGTTAGACAATTATGCCAACACCATATGGTTTGAGGGTTTCTTATAGTAGCACCCTACTTTAGGATTTTAGTTTTAGTATTATCTGTATGCTGTTATATCAAGTAGCCCCCAAAGCTCAGAAACCTATATCACCGATGGTTTGCCTTATGATCATATCTTTATTTTGCCTTTTTCTTTTCACACATAGAAAATTCTTTCTGAAGGAGATGATCCCAAATTCCATCTTTGCTTCCAGCTGAAAGACTATATTAGAGGTGTTCTATTGTTCAGTCATATCTATTGGGTCAGATGTGGCTCTTTTTGGTACAGCATCTTCCAAAAAGAATCAGTTAGGTAGGGGTGGGCCACAGTGTTCCATAGAATCATTTAGGAACCCTGGCATTTTATTTTTGGTCACTATGATTTTCAATGTTGTCTCCATACTTGCCATGCAATAGGAAAGTGGAATAGAATTTTAAACATAGGGTTTTTATGAGGCTTGAGGTAGTCTGTAGCATTTTATACATCTTTCACTGGCTATAACTCAGTTTTGTATTGCTCATCTAAAGAATATGAGAAACATTAAGGAGCACTTAACATAGTAAGATGAGAAAAAACACAGTCTGATGAGCATTGCTTGTCTTATTAGGTCATAAATGTAAGCATTTTCTATTTCAACAAACACAGATGTACATTTCAAAAATATGTATTGTCTTCTGATGAAACACAAGATAGCATTTGGGAAAAAAATGGAGTCAAATTGAAAAATGAATTTATCAGACAGCCCCTTCATGGATCCTATGTCTCCAATAAAATTTTACTCAAATTAATTTTTTTTATTATTCTCATAGCAGCATGAGGGTGTTTTAGAATTTTTATCATAGTGCTTCTAACCCAAAATATGATTCTTTAAAAATTGTACCAGATAGCTTCAAGAGAAGCAACACTGAAAACAATCAGAGTGGAAAAAGTGATGAAAAATTTGAATGGGTTTGTTTCCTGATGGAGCTTGTGTCAGCTCTCATAGAAAGGAGTGTGGTTATGTTGGAAATAGACTGAAATACACTGAAAGCAGACTGCTAGCTTGAGTAAAACCCAGCAAATTAAAGAAGGGTTTGTGCAATATTGAAGAAATCTTGGTCAAAGCTTAAATAAGAATAGGTGTGTGTGATGAGGCAGGAGGGTCCAGGATTTATTTATGACCCAAAGGTTAAGTCCTTGAGACATCAAAAAAATTAAAACTTAACTTAGATCTCGAACGACTGTTCATTAACAAGAGACCACAATTGATCTGACATCTGGAAGGGTTCAAATTTTTACTCTTTATTTCCATATTGTTTCCTTAGTAAATCTCACATCAGCAGATGCCAACTCATATGTTCATAGGCATTTTACTATGCTCCACAGTTCTATTATCTCTTTTAAGGATAACAAGGTGTACTTATTTGTTGCTTGATGTCTCTGGAATCCATTTTCTCAAATTGGTCATCCAGAGATTCATCCTTTCCTGGAGTCAAGGCTGGAGAGGGTTATATTCTCAATGTTATGGTTATCAGTGGGGCTTCCAAAAAAGATGTAGATGCTAATATTTCATTTCTAAATTTCTATATAGCAGTATATCATTTTAATATTATACTTTTGCCACCATAGGAAGCCATTACAAATTCTTCATGAAATATTTTTTCAGTAAATTAAGGTCCTTATCTACAAAATTCTCATCTATCTTGCCAGCAACTGAGTGAAAAACAGCACCCAAGTCCATGAGTTTATAGCTCTTTCTTCAGCCCAGGAGATCTTTCTGTGTAGTGGAGATAAGTGGGCCTTCTAAGGATAGATATGTTTTATTCAAATCAATGACATATCTCTGTATTTCATTTACCCTGCTTTCTCAGAGTCAGATAGCTACATTCAAGACTCTGAATCTAGCAATTCAGTAAGTTGATGGGAATAAAATGGAGAGTTAAGCACAGCAGTTTCATGTGACATTCACACAATATTATTAGTAGGAATTTCAAGGACCTCATAGGATACTACCTGCGAAGGGTTATTTGAAAATAAGGTTGAATTGTTCTACAGAACACTTCCAAGACTCATGTAAGCATGATATGTATTTAATATTGTATAGATAGAAAGATCTCATTTACCCTTGCACTTTATTTCTCCTCTAATCTTGAATGTTTATAGTCACAGAGAATATATAGAAACTTTATATTTTAACTTTTTCCCTAATAATTATGAGTTCACTTGATAATAAATCCTGGTGTACCATTAGGAACCTGGCACTCTAAAGCACATAACTGACAAGTATTTTTACACATAAAATTTATTTAGATAAGATGGAATATAGGACAACAGAAAATAATCAATTTTTAAAAGTTTATCTGTACCTTTCTTTTTCCATTAAACACCTTCAAAATTGTGTTTTATATATATAATTAGGACAATGTTTTATATCCTATAGTAAGCTTTCAAGTTTTAAAATGCATCTATGACTTACTTACCCTTGCATCTTTTTAAATGCCTAGTTTAGTGCCTGGAATATAGTAATGCTCAATTAAATTATAATTAAAGGAAAATTATGGCAGGAAAGAAGGAAAAGGAAGGGGATATTAGAGGAGTTGAAGAGAATAAGAAAATGAAGAAAAGCTTTTAAAATAGAAAAAAAAATTTCTTTAAATATATTTATTTTAAAATTATTATTTACTTTCTTTCTACCACAAAGTTAGTCATTTCTGAACTTTACAAGTATGGTGTTATCCTAAACATCTGGGTCTAATTTTAAAAAGAAAATTACGTGGTACTCTAGTATTTCATAGTTGCTAAATTAGTCCAAATATAAATTTTAAAAAAGCAACTCAACAGTGATTTTATAAGGTTTTCAAATGCAATTTGTGGGCCAAGGGATTCTTACCAAAATCAACTGTAATTGTAAATCATTTTCACTATCAGATTTTTCAACAGAACAAAGATAAATGCTAAAATGTATGTAATGTTTGAAGGAAATCAATGATTTGAAATCATGGTTCACCAGCTAAAAACAAATATTTGTCTAATAGACATCTCAAATTTACATTTCTAAGGTAAACTGTGGATTTTTTCTCAATATTCTGGATTTACTCAGAATATTGAAAATCACAATTGATGGCAAAAATACACAGCTTCTCAAAAATGTTGACCTTAATTTTAAATGTGTACCAGTGTTTCCTCCTCTTGCTGCTGTCTCATTATTTACAGGTTCCTTCAAATCAGTAGTTGTCATGTTTAGAATTATGCTTTAATTCTCACAGGAAAATTTAATAAATTATGTATAATAGTATAATATATACACTTTTATATATGCATTTTTAATTTCTCCACTCTGTCAAATGCTTGTAATCAGGATTTGGAATTTAGAAGACTGTACAAATTTTTCAAGAAAGGTCAGGAAAATGTTCTTGTTTGAATACTTCTAGTTGAATTACTTTATCTGCTGCTGCTGCTGCTGCTGCTAAGTCATTTCAGTCGTGTCTGACTCTGTGGAACCCCATAGACGGCAGCCCACCTGGCTCCCCAGTCCCTGGGATTCTCCAGGCAAGAACACTGGAGTGGGTTGCCATTTCCTTCTCCAATGCATGAAAGTGAAAAGTGAAAGTGAAGTCGCTCAGTCATGTCCGACTCTTGGCGATCCCATGGACTGCAGCCTACCAGGCTCCTCCATCCATGGGATTTTCCAGGCAAGGGTACTGGAGTGGGCTGCCATTGCCTTTATCTAGTCATCTCCAAATATTAAATATCTAATATGTGTTATTTAATGTACAAGATTGAAGATGAAATAGCAAATAAGATAGACATTGTATAGATGATGATGGAGCTTACATTTTAGCTGGAAAGACTACCAGTTAATCAAGAAAATGCAATGAGGTATGAGAGAAATATGTTTGGAAAGTGCTGTATGTTTTAAGAACATAAATTAGAAGTTTGGTACTAAGCCCATGCTCAGTCACTCAGTAGTGTCCTCTTCATATTAAAATAAAATACAAGCAATTAGCACTTACATAGGCTGGTGATACTATTAGGCATTTATATGATTAAGTATAGAAATTTGAATTAAATCAAGTGCAGTAGAGGAACGCTACTTTCTGTGCTTTTATAACACTGAATATTTCTCAGGCAGTGTGTGTTTCAGTTTTCTATGAGAATCAAATAAAAAAATTTCTTTTTTACTTTAAAATGATACCACTCCCAAATGATTAACTTACATTTCATTACTAAATAACTATCCAGTAATAGAGTTGGGTGGATTGCCTATACATAGAGCATGGTAATAATGTTCAAGACAGTCAGAATCAATAAAAAAAAAAAAAGAAGAAGAATCTGGGAACTTCTCCAGTGGTCCAATGGCTAAGACTATGAGCAACCAAAGTAGGAGTTCTGGGTTCGATCCCTGGTCAGGGAATTATATCCCACATGTTGCAACTAAAAATTCCTGCATGCCACAACTAAGATGGAAGATCCCGAATGCCACAACTAAGACCTGGCTAAAGTAAAATAAAGTAAAAATAAAAATTTAAAATATATATATCTTTTTAAAAAATCTCAAAGTACTTCTGATCTACAGAATAATACCACAGCTTTAAATGTGAGGACTTCCCTGGTGGCTCAGATGGTAAAGCATCTGTCTACAGTGTGGGAGACCCGGGTTCAATCCCTGGGTTGAGAAGATACCCTGGAGAAGGAAATGGCAATCCACTCCAGTACTATTGCCTAGAAAATCCCATGGACAGAGGAGCCTGGTAGGCTACAGCCCATGGGGTTGCAAAGAGTCGGACACGACTTCACGACTTCACTTTCACTTTTAAGAGTGAAAGCATACTTGTGACAACCTATAATGGATATAATCTGCAAAAACATTGAATCACTATGCTGTACATCTGAAACTAACACAACATTGTAAATGACCTTCAGTAAAAAAAAGAGTAAAAGCAATATTTAAACATATGAATTATTTAAAGATTAATAAAATTGATATTTAACTTTTACTGAAGCATAACATACACCTAAAAAAAAGTACAAAGTTATGTTTTCAACTCAAGTGAAAGTGAAAGTTGCTCAGTCATGTCCAACTCTTTGAGACATAGGAATTCTCCAGACCAGAATACTGGAATGGGCAGCCATTCCCTTCTCCAGAGTATCTTCCCAAACCAGGGATTGAACCCAGGCCTCCCGCATTGCAGGTGGATTCTTTACCAGCTGAGTCACCAGGGAAGCCCAAGAATACTGGAGTGGGTAGCCTATCTCTTCTCCAGCAGATCTTCCCGACCCAGGAATTGAACTCAAGAGCTTTGCACTAAGTGAACATCCCCATGAAAATAGCACTCACATGAAGAAATATGTGACTGGTAACTAAAAACCCCCATGTATTACCCTGAAGTCACTCTTTCACCCAGAGGAAGCCAGTGTCATTACTTCTATGAGAAGAGTTTGATCTTTGCCTATTTTGGTACTTCAAGAAAAAGTAGATGAGTCCTTTAGCATATATATCTTTTTGTCTTGCTTCTTGGGCTCAAATCAATTTTTTGTGTGTTTTTCAAATGTTGCTACTGTATCAATAGTTCATCCTCATTGCTGTTTTAGTGTTCATTTTACTAACTACAATATAATTTATCTATTGTACTGTTGACGAACATCTGGGTTCTTTCCAGTTCTGATTCTTATAAATAGTATTTCTAAGAACATTATAATGCATGCATTTGGTGAATAAATATACACATTTCTGTTAGGTATGTATCCCTAAGAGGGAAAATGTTGCTAATAGACTATGATGGTGGCAGTAGATTCTTTCAGGCAATAATGAAGCATACCGAGGGCCTTTATCTCTGACTGAATCCTCTATTCCATTTTCAAAACTTTCAGAAGCTTTTGAGTATACACAGCTTGAGTATGACCCAAGGCTAAACAGGAACTTTTCCAAATCCTGGCAGAAGTCTGGATTTAAATCAGAACCAGAATCACCTCCAGGTGGCAGGACATAAAGGCAATGTTTAATAAAACTTCTCCCTAAGTTATTTGACATTTTGTCAGATATCAGAGTCCAGGAAGCAACACAGGGAATATAAAAGGCTAAATCAAAGAAATTTTGTGTTTTTAAACTTTAGGAAAAGAAAATCAAATAAGTTACTAAATCACTTGAGCCCCCGGGCCAAGCTCTGGATAGAAACTTGAAAAGGTTAGTGCATTTTCTTTACAGTTTTTAAAGGCACATTGATTGACGATTAATCGTTCACAATCAAAGTACTTATTTCATGAATAGACAACCATCACTGGGAAGGGCTTTCTATATCTCTTAAAAAGAATCAAAAGAGAGACTAAGGAATTCACATTCTGAAAATGATTACAGTGTTTTCTTTGGACACACAGGATGTACATAGAAGTAGTTTGAAATACTGAAGGAAATTACTTGGACATTTTTAGATTTTAAATGGTGACCAGGGAGTAGTAGCTTTTGTTCAGTTTCATCAGTGTTTGCAGGATCCACACCAGTAAAACACAAAAGAAAAATAAGGAGTTGTTTAAAAAAATCATCTGGCAGAAAAAATGAGAAACACTGTATGGGATACTTTTCCTTTAATTTCACTCATCAGTATCTAAACCTCTTCTCTATATTTTTGTGTTGTTGTTTAATCACTAAGTCCAGTCCAACTCTTTGCGACCCCATAGACTGTAGCCCACCAGTATCCCCTGTTCGTGGGATTTTCCAGGCAAGAATCCTGGAGTGGGTTGCCATTTCCTTATCTATGTTTGGGGGACTTTGTAAGTCTACATGAGAGGTAAAGCTTATGATAGAAACTGAAAATTCTGAATAGTCACTTTTCCCAGTCTCCTCTGTAGCATTAGTGTGAACATAAGACCTAGATCTTCCAGTAAAATCTAAAAGTCTATCCTGTACTGTGAATTAGGAACAATGACTTAGTGCTTCCTAAATGCTACCCACAGTGGTAAAAACAGCAACAAATTTCCCAAAGAAGGACTGGGAGTTTTGCCATCACAACATACAGGGTCCAGTGTGGACAGTGGAAGTGTTATCAAGTTAGGGTGTGTCTTGCTACTAAAGAACTGCACCCTCACTATACTAGGTCTGCAGTTTAATTTGAGGTACACCCAGGCTGCTCAGTCTTTTAGAATCTTCTTTGGGCTACAACATATTATTTTGATAAATTAATTTTCTAGTAAACACAGCCAAAGCCATTTCTGTGTGGCTTGCAACTGAGAACCATGGGGTGAGGGTAGTCAAATTCTGATGACTCTCTTTCAAAATATACAAATTATTTGGGAGATAAATCTTAATTTCATAATTCAAAACAATTTTAATTTTTCCAAAGAGTAATGGGTTGTATTATTTCTGCCTGCTCTAGCCCTTAATCAAACACTAAATAAAAGTTGATGATAAACATAATGTGATTATAGGCTAGAAGTTTTATCTCAAGTATCTTCTGAACCAAATATTATTTAGACATTAGAATAATATTTTTCATTGATTAAAAAATAGGTAGACTGAAGTCTTGAGTGTATCTCAATACATTTATTTTTTTTTTAATTAAAGAGCAGTCAGAGAATAGTAGCACCAGAAAAAAACACTTATTTTCAATACTATTACTTAACAAGAGAGCCACAAAACTCTGTCAGCTATAAATGACTGTTCTGTTACCAAAGGAAAACTGTATGTTAATAAGTTTATGTTTATAAAGTTTAGAATGTTTTCTAGAAGGGCATTCTATAAAAATTGCTCTCTAGTGAAGTTAAAGAATGCCAGGAACAAAAATCTTCTTCCTAAGGCAAAGTAATTCTCCTGAGTAAATAAAAATACCTACGGCAGTGAAGACAAATTATGATGACATTTTATAACACAGAGAAGCTTCCTTTAAAATATAAGATTTGCACAAACCCTTTAGAAAGCCACTGAAAAGGTCAACTTTTTGTCATTCAGTGGTTTTTAGCTACAGAGCAGTGACAAATTGGTATGTTGTAATCAGTCATAGGGATGTATTACAGGTAATTTGTTACAAACAATATTTAAGGTACCACAGTTTGTGAATGATCCACTTTTTATGAATTACAGTCTGGTCAAGGTTATCCCAATAAATAACATCACTCTCACTTACATCTCAAACACCATCTAGAGAAGGACTATGTCTTTCATGGGTATTTTATTCTTCATATGTGGCATTGGGGAAGGAATGTTGAGAACTATGGGATTTTAGTACTATTTAATAGATAAAAGATGTTAGGGAAGTTAAGAATCTATCTAAATCTCTTAAATTTTAGAAGTTAAAAGGAGTAAAATATACATCCCAAAATGTGCCACATTGTCCTGTGGGTTATTTTGAGCTAAAGACAATCAAAACCAAGCAGACTCAGGAAAAGCTTTTTATCTTCCCCCTTAACTGCTTAAAAGAATTCAGAAAGGAAGTATATATCAGGAAGAGAACTATTACCAGAAATAACTTTCTATATCTAAAAGACTTATCTGTATAGCAAAGACAAATTATTTATCTAACATTCACTCTTCTCATCTTCCTGTGAATTGTCTTCTTTCCCTTTGAACCTCAAGACCTCATCCCTTTCCTTAACTCAGGATGGTTTATAAAATTCAATTGCCTGACTGCCTTGGAATCTCATATCTTTGTGGGGCTTGTGGACATATGAAATAAAATGATTTTTTTCTTTTTACTCTCTTTTATGTCAATTTAATTATTAAGCCTGCCAAATAACCACAATAAACTGTGGAAAATTCTGAAAGAGATGGGAATACCAGACCACCTGACCTGCCTCTTGAGAAATATGTATGCAGGTCAGGAAGCAACAGTTAGAACTGGACATGGAACAACAGACTGGTTCCAAATAGGAAAAGGAGTATGTCAAGGCTGTTTATTGTCACCCTTCTTATTTAACTTATACTCAGAGTACATCATGAGAAATGCTGGGCTGGAGGAAGCACAAGCTGGAATCAAGATTGCCAGGAGAAATATCAATAACCTCAGATATGGAGATGACACCACACTTATAGCAGAAAGTGGAGAAGAACGAAAGAGCCTCTTGATGAGCGTGAAAGAGGAGAGTGAAAAAGTTTGCTTAAAGCTCAATATTCAGAAAACTAAGATAATGGCATCTGGTCCCATCACATCACTTCATGGCAAATAGATGGGGAAACAGTGGAAATAGCATCAGACTTTATTTGGGGGGGCTGCAAAAATCACTGCAGATGGTGATTGAAGCCATGAAATTGAAAGATACTTACTCCTTGGAAGGAAAGCTATGATCAACCTAGACAGCATATTAAAAAACAGAGA
Source organism: Oryx dammah (assembly GCF_014754425.2). Lineage (NCBI taxonomy): Eukaryota > Metazoa > Chordata > Mammalia > Artiodactyla > Bovidae > Oryx > Oryx dammah. The sequence goes on from NW_024070186.1 coordinate 117,411,778, forward strand.
TATTACTTTGCCAATGAAGGTCTGTTTAGTCAAGGCTATGGTTTATTCCAGTGGTCATGTATGGATGTGAGAGTTGGACTATAAAGAAAGCTGAGCACAGAAGAATTGATGCTTTTGAACTGTGGTGCTGAAGACTCTTGAGAGTCCCTTGGACTGCAAGGAGATCCAACCAGTCCATCCTAAAGGAAGTCAGTCCTGCATGTTAATTGGAAGGACTGATGCTGAAGCTGAAACACCAATACTTTGCCCACCTGATGCAAAAAGCTGACTCATTTGAAAAGACCCTGATGCTGGGAAAGATTGAGGGCAGGAGGAGAAGGGGACAACAGAGGATGAGATGGTTGGATGGTATCACTGACTCGATAGACATGGGTTTGGGTGGACTCTGGGAGTTGGTGATGGACAGGGAGGCCTGCTGTGCTGCAGTTCATGGGATCACAAAGAGTCAGACATGACTGAGAGACTGAACTGAACTGAAATAACCTAGAAGAAGGGAAATTTTTTCCTCCCCAATTAAGAATTGAAAATAAAATTTAAAATAAATTTTGATAAGGTATTAAAATGTAGTTCCATGTAACAAAAATGAAGGGGAAATAGTCTAAAGATATTTTCCCTAAACTGTAAATTTAAAAATTGCCAAAATGAAAGGCTGAACAAACAAAACATTATTTCATAATTAAGTTTATTTAACTTAGCTTTGTCAAACTCATAATCGAGTTTATTTAACTTAGTTTTGTAAAGACCTGAAACAAATTGATAATATGACAGAATCTGATGAGTTATTGGATTAATTATAAGCATAAAAAAGAAAAGTATGACAAAGCCTAAAATTAATTAAAATTATTATAAAATGATTGCATAATTTTTATGTATTAGTAAATTATTAACTTTCTGGCTATGATCATCAACAAATACCTCTAGAACTTATTCAACTCTTTTATCTAGTTATTTTTAAGTATGACTCTTGCCCCCACATCAAACAGTTAATAACTGGATTATGGAATTTATATCAAATAATAAAATAAAAGCCAGAGAGAAATTAGGAGCAAACCAAAAACCTTTGGACAATGTTACTGTCAAAGATAAGCATTAAATACATTGATAAATTTCAAAAGATAAGCAGGTAGGAACAAACACCACTAACATAAGTCCTGTATACTGTACTTTCATTGTCTGTGTAGTAGCAAGAAGAGTAGCAAGAAGCAGAAGAAAGCAATGGGACATCTAACAGGAAACTCTCCAAGAGACACAAGTATTCACTGGAAAGCATTACACACCAAATAAGGAACAGTCACTGAAAATGAGAATGACTTTACCTTACTTAAAATCTAGAAATAGTTAAGTACAAAAAGACCATGGATAGGTCTGATGGAGCTGGAGTCATGTAGCCTATTTCAACTCCAGAAAATATCTAACTAGAAATCCTTCTCAGACAGATCCCTAAGCCAATGGAAAATAGCTGAAAATAGATCAAAATTGAGAAGAAAGGGCAACATACAAAAGGAAAAGAAGGCCAAGATAAAGCTGAGAAATAGGAATGGATCAGAAAACTCAGAGAACAAACTATTGTATCTTCAGACACTCTATGAAATCAGGAGAGGAGGAAGCTCTGTGAGGTTAGAAAAGCTCTCCTTAATTACTCCCCAAGGAAGTAACAACTGCAGGACATGGGTCTCGACCATGGCAGTTATTTCAAATATCTGTAAATATGCTAAAAATCATTAGTTTATAAATTTTAAATGGGTGAAATGTATGGTAAGTGAATTATATCTCAATAGATTTTTTTTTAAGACAAACAAAACGTGACTAATAGGTGAAGATTCAACATACAATAGCATATAATACCAATTGATTGCTATATGTAGCAAGATTGCTGCATATAATAGCAATCTCTGAGGAAGAAAGGATGGAAAACAAATACAAAAGTCTTTAATTAAGGGAAAGTTCACTGAAATAATTAGAAAAAGATTTGAAAGTACATATTGAAAGAGCCTACATTCTTTTGAAAACAGTGACAAAAGTATTTTTGATTGGCAAAGTAAATATAGAGAAGAAACATTCATAGAAGTTGAAGCTATAAGAACTTTTTTATGGGCCATAAGCTGAAATCAAGATTGCCAGGAGAAATATCAATAACCTCAGATATGGAGATGACACCACCCTTATGGCAGAAAGTGAAGAGGAACTAAAAAGCCTCTTGATGAAAGTGAAAGAGGAGAGTGAAAAAGTTGGCCTAAAGCTAAACATTCAGAAAACTAAGATCATGGCATCTGGTCCCATCACTTCATGGGAAATAGATGGGGAAACAGTGGAAACAGCATCAGACTTTATTTTGGGGGGCTCAAAAATCACTACAGATGGTGATTGCAGCCATGAAATTAAAAGATGCTTACTCCATCAAAGAAAAGTTATGACCAACCTAGATAGCATATTAAAAAGCAGAGATATTACTTTGCCAACAAAAGTCCATCTAGTCAAGGCTATGGTTTTTCCAGTGGTCATGTATGGATGTGAGAGTTGGACTGTGAAGAAAGCTGAGCACTGAAGAATTGATGCTTTTGAACTGTGGTGCTGGAGAAGACTCTGTGAGTCCCTTGGATTGCAAGGAGATCCAACCAGTCCATCCTAAAGGAGACCAGTCTTGGGTGTTCATTGGAAGGACTGATGGTGAGGCTGAAATTCCAATACTTTGGCCACCTCATGTGAAGAGCTGACTCATTGGAAAAGACCCTGATGCTGGGAGGGATTGGGGCAGGAGGAGAAGGGGACGACAGAGGATGAAATGGCTGGATGGCATTACTGACTCGATGTACATGAGTTTGGGTAAACTCTAGGAGCTGGTCATGGAGAGGGAGGCCTGGTGTGCTGTGATTCATGGGGTCACAAAGAGTCAGACACGACTGAGAGACTGAACTGAAGGGTCAAAGAGCATATTGGAAAGGACTCAACCTAGAAGCTGAGGAACAGTGAAAAATGGGAAGAGACAAAACACAGATTCAGCAGTCTCAAAATGTAGTCTATGGACTGGCAACCTCTGCATTACCTATTAAGTCAGAATTTCCAAGAGTTGAGCTCAGAAATCTGTTTTAACAAGTCTACGGGTGATTCTTATGATTGGTCAAATTTGAAAAACACTGATTAGATGTAGAGAAATAATGACCTGGAAATCTGGGGTTTCATGTAGTGACTGACATTAACAGAGACACCTGTCACTAAGGTATTAGTTCACAGGTTCTGGAGTCAGATAGAGGTGGTGACACTGTCAGATTTGAATAGAGAAGAATAGACAGTTTTTCAGTATATGCTGAGCTAGGTCTCCCTTGAGATTCCTATAGATGGAGGATAAGAAGCCTTTTCTATGTAAAGAAAGGATATATCTGCAACATGAAAAGAAGTAGACCAAATGAAAAATACAATTTTAAATGTATGTAGGGCAATGGCACCCCACTCCAATACTCTTGACTGGAAAATCCCATGGACGGAGGAGCCTGGTACTTTTCACTTTCATGCATTGGAGAAGGAAATGGCAACCCACTCCAGTGTTCCTCCCTGGAGTATCCCAGGGACAGGGGAGCCTGTGGGCTGCCGTCTATGGGGTTGCACAGAGTTGGACACAACTGAAGCGACTTAGCAACAGCAGCAGCAGCAGCAGGATGGTTAAACAGTAAAAGTCAGCTACTGTTATGCTGTTCAGTTCAGTTCAGTCGCTCAGTCGTGTCTGACTCTTTGCGACCCAATGAATCGCAGCACACCAGGCACTCCTGTTCATCACCATCTCCCAGGGTTCACTCAGACTCACGTCCATTGAGTCTGTGGTGCCATCCAGCCATCTCATCCTCAGTCGTCCCCTTCTCCTCCTGCCCCCAATCCCTCCCAGCATTAGAGTCTTTTCCAATGAGTCAACTCCTTGCATGAGGTGGCCAAAGTACTGAAGTTTCAGCTTTAGCATCATTCCTTCCAAAGAAATCCCAGGGTTGATCTCCTTCAGAATGGACTGGTCAGATCTCCTTGCAGTCCAAGGGACTCTCAAGAGTCTTCTCCAACACCGCAGTTCAAAAGCATCAATTCTTCGGCACTCAGTCTTCTTCACAGTCCAGCTCTCACATCCATACATGACCACAGGAAAAACCATAGCCTTGACTAGACGGGCCTTAGTCGGCAAAGTAATGTCTCTGCTTTTCAATATACTATCTAGGTTGGTCATAACTTTTCTTTCAAGGAGTAAGCGTCTTAATTTCATGGCTGCAATCACCATCTGCAGTGATTTTGGAGCCCAAAAATATAAAGTCTGACACTGTTTCCACTGTTTCCCCATCTAGTTCCTATGAAGTGGTGGGACCGGATGCCATGATCTTTGTTTTCTGAATGTTGAGCTTTAAGCCAACATTTTCGCTCTCGTCTTTCACTTTCATCAGGAGGCTTTTTAACTCCTCTTCACTTTCTGCCATAAGGGTGGTTTCATCTGCATATCTGAGGTTATTGAGATTTCTCCCGGCAATCTTGATTCCAGCTTGTGTTTCTTCCAGTCCAGCGTTTCTCATGATGTATTCTGCATATAAGTTAAATAAGCAGGGTGACAATAGACAGCCTTGACGTACTCCTTTTCCTATTTGGAACCAGTCTGTTGTTCATGTCCAGTTCTAACTGTTGCTTCCTGACCTGTATACAGATTTCTCAAGAGGCAGGTCAGGTGATCTGGTATTCTCATCTCTTTCAGAATTTTCCACAGTTTATTGTGATCCACACAGTCAAAGGCTTTGGCATAGTCAATCAAGCAGAAATAGATGTTTTTCTGGAACTCTCTTGCTTTTTCCATGATCCAGCGGATGTTGGCAATTTGATCTCTGTTAAGCTGTAAACTATCCTAATTTTACTGTTTTCAGAGATAAAGTTCTTATCTATAGCTTAAAAGTGTTTAGAACAGATTAAATAAGCCCTTTCTGAAGAACTGCATTTTTAATATGATTGTTTTTATTGGTAATTTATTCAGGATAATGAAATCAATACTTTTTGGAGTTATTTCTTCACTGATCTCCAGGAGCATATTGGGCATCTATTGACTGGGGAGTTCATCTTTCAGTGTTCTATTATTTTGCCTTTTCATACTGTTCATGGGGTTCTCAAGGCAAGAATACTGAAGTGGATTGCCATTCCCTTCTTAAGTGGACCACATTTTGTCAAAAGTCTCCACCATGACCCGTCTGTCTTGGGTGGCCCTAACTCATAATTTCATTGAGTTAGACAAGTCTATGGTCCATGTGATCAGGTTGGTTAGTTTCCTGTGATTGTGGTTTTCAGTCTGTCTTCCCTCTGGTGGAGAAGGATAAAGGGCTATGGAAGCTTCCTGATGGGAGAGACTGACTGAGGGGGAAACTGGGTTTTGTTCTGATGGATGGGGCCATACTCTGATGCTGTAAAGAGCAATATTGCATAGGAACCTGGAACTTTAAGCCCATAAATCAAGGCAAATTGAAAGTGGTCAAACAGGAGATGGCAAGAATGAACATTAACATTTTAGGAATCAGCAAACTAAAATGGACTGAACTGGATGAATTTAACTCAGATGATCATTATATCTACTACTGTCAGCAAGAATCCTTTAGAAGAAATGGAGTAGCCATCACAGTCAACAAAAGAGCCCAAAATGTAGTATTTGGATGCATCTCAAAAAGAGCAGAATGATCTCTCCTCATTTCCAAGGAAAATCATTCAATATCACAGTACTCCAAGTCTATACCCTGACCATAATACTGAAGAAGCTGAAGTTGAATGGTTCTATGAAGACCTACAAGACCTTCTAGAACTAACACCCCCAAAAGATGTCCTTTTTATTATAGAGGACTGCAATGCAAAAGTAGGAAGTCAAGAAATACCTGGAGGAACAGGTAAATTTGGCCTTGGAGTACAGAATGAAGCAGGGCAAAGACTAAAAGAGTTTTGCCAAGAGAATGCACTGGTCATAGCAAACACCTTCTTCCAACAATACAAGAGACGACTCTACTCATAGACATCATCAGATGGTCGATACCAAAACCAGACTGATTATATTCTTTGCAGGCAAAGATGGAGAAGCTTCAGTCATGTATGACTCTGTGCGACCCTATAGATGGCAGCCTACCAGGCTCCTCTGTCCCTGGGATGCTCCAGGCAAGAACACTGGAGTGGGTTGCCATTTCCTTCTCCAGTGCAGGAAAGTGAAAAGTGAAAGTGAAGTCGCTCAGTCATGTCTGACAATTCACGACACCATGGACTGCAGCCCACAAGGATCCTCCATCCATGGGATTTACCAGGCAATAGTACTGGAGTGGATTGCCATTGCCTTCTCTGGGAGAAAGTCCATACAGTCAGCAAAAACAAGACCAGGAGTTGACTGTGGCTCAGATCATGAAATCCTTATTGCCAAATTCAGACTTAAAGTGAAGAAAGTGGGGAAAACCACCAGACCATTCAGTTCGTATGACCTAAATCAAATTCCTTATGATTATACAGTGGAAGTGAGAAATAGATTCAAGGGATTAGATCTGATAGAGTGCCTGAAGAACTATGAATGGTGGTTCGCGACATTGTACAGGAGGTAGGGATCAAACCTACCCCAAGAAAAAGAAGTGCAAAAAGGAAAAATCGTTGTCTGAGGAAGCCTTACAAATAGCTGTGAAAGAAAAGAAGCAAAAGGCAAAGGACAAAATGAAAGATATACCCATTTGAATGTAGAGTTCAAAAGAATAGGAAGGAGAGATAAGAAAGTCTTCCTCAGTGATCAATGCAAAGAAATGAAGGAAAACAATAGAATAGGAAAGACTAGAGATCTCTTCAAGAAAACTAGATATACCAAGGGAACATTTCATGCAAAGATGGGCACAATAAAGGATAGAAATGGTATGGACCTAACAGAAGCAGAAGATATTAAGAAGAGGTGGCAAGAATACACAGAACTATACAAAAAAGATCTTCACAACCCAGGTAACCACGATGGTACGACCACTCACCTAGAAGCAGACATCCTGGAATGCGAAGTCAAGTGGGCCTTAGGAAGCATTACTATGAACAAAGCCAGTGGATGTGATGGAATTCCAGTTGAGCTATTTCAAATCGTAAAAGATGATGCTGTGAAAGTGCTGCACTCAATATGCCACCAAATTTGGAAAACTCAGCAGTGGCCACAGGACTGGAAAAGGTCAGTTTTCATTCCAATCCCCAAAAAAGACAGTGCCAAAGAATGCAAACTACCACACAATTGTACTCATCTCACATGCTAGTAAAGTAATGCTCAAAATTCTCCAAGCCAGGCTCAATAGTACATGAACCATGAACTTTCAGATGTCCACACTTGATTTACAAAAGGCAGAGGAACCAGAGATCAAATTGCCAACATCCGTTGGATCATTGAAAAAGCAAGAGAGTTCTAGAACATCAATTTCTGCTTTATTGACTATGCCAAAGCTTTTGACTGTGTGGTTCACAACAAACTGTGGAAAATTCTTAAGGAGATGGGAATTCCAGACCATTTTACATGCCTCCTGAGAAATCTGTATGCTGGTCAAGAGGTAAAAGTTAGAACTGGACATGGAACAACAGACTGGTTCCAAATCAGGAAAGGATTAGGTCAAGGCTGTATATTGTCACCCTGCTTATTTAACTTATATGCAGACGACATCATGAGAAATGCTGGGCTGGAAGAAGCACAAGCTGGAATTAAGATTGCTGGGAGAAATATCAATAACCTCAGATATGCAGTGACACCACTCTTATGGCGGAAAGCGAAGAATAACTAAAGTGCCTCTTGATGAAAGTGAAAGAGGAGAGTGAAAAAGTTGGTTTTATCTCAACATTTAGAAAACTAAGATGATGACATCTGGTCCCATCACTTCATGGCAAATACATGGGGAAACAATAGAAAGAGTGACAGACTTCACTTTTAGGGACTTCAAAATCACTGCAGATGATGAGTGCAGCCAAGAAATTAAAAGACAGTTGCTCCTTGGACGAAAAGCTATGACCAACCTAGAGAGCATATTAAAGAGCAGAGACATTACTTTGCCAACAAAGATCCATCTACTGAAATCTATGGTTTTTTCAGTAGTTACGTATGAATGTGAGAGTTAGACTATATAAAAAGCTGAGTGCTGAAGAATTGATGCTTTTGAACTGTGGTGTCGGAGAAGACTCTTGAGAGTCCCTTGGACTGCAAGGAGATCCAACCAATCCATCCTAAAGGAAATCAGTCCTTAATATTCTTTGGAAGGACTGATGCTGAAGCTGAAACTCCAATACTTTGACCACCTGATGTGAAGAATTGACTCATTTGAAAAGACCCTGATCCTGGGAAAGATTGAGGGTAGGAGGAGAAGAGGACAACAGAGGATGAGATGGTTGGATGGCATCAACAAGTCAATGGACATGAGTTTGAGTAAACTCTGGGAGTTGACACTGGACAGGGAGGCCTGGTGTGCTGCAATCCATGGGGTCGCAGAGTCGAATATGAATGAGCAACTGAACTGAACTGAACTGAATGTGATCAATATTGGTTAAATAGTCATTCTCAAACTAATTGGCTTAAATTTGTTTTCTCTTTCAAATTTTTAATAATCATTTTGTTCAGTTTTAAAACTGATTCAAATGTAATTATTATATAAGTCCCCTAAATCTTGAGAATAATTCCTTTAAGACAATTCTTCCACAAAGACTGGGCAATTTAACTCAAATTTCAGAACTTAGATTGTGTGGAATTGTGGAGTAGGTCTTGTCAACTCAAAGCCAGCTTTTCTATAAAAGAAAAAAAATGGATTTGTTATTCTGAAAATGGCAAATAAAGAAGCCTGAATGTAATTTTAATATCTCTCTTGAATATATCACTCTTTCCTCCCTGTAAGCTAATTAGTTATGTATTGATACTTATTATTTTAAATGATGTACATGTTTAAACACAAGTTCTCAGAAAATCAGTTTTCTTCATAAATGGATCCTTTATATGACGGAACTGAATTCAAAAGTATTACACATTATTCAGATGCTCTTGTATGCCTGATTATCTACTGAATGTGTCTAATGTCAAGCCCTGCTAAATATTGGATTCAGATAATTGGGAATTTCCATTTTACTCTAATAGAAAAGGTGGGGCAGGATGAGTAAATAGAGCTGTATCTTTGTGTATACATTTTCATTGGCTTTGTTTTTGCTAATCTTTAAGCGATATAGGAATACAGCCCTTGTGACCCATTTCTTACCACATTTAGTTTGTTACAGCCTTTAAAGCCTGGTTTCTAGTTCTAAGTACTGTTGTTGTTGTTTCTTCTTAGAGATCTGAAGAACATTCTTTATACTTTGATGGGGAAGACATTTAGAGTTCCCTTTTTCCTTCCTTCACTCTTTCTTATTATTTTCTTTCACTGCCATGATTTTGCCTCCAAACCAACCTCCCTAAGAGTATGGGGTTACGACATTCCTCCCCTTCTCCATTTTCAAGTTTAGGCAATTTATATTAAAAAAAAAAAGAAGAAGAAGTTTAGTAAAATTTAATCATGATTATATATATATATATATATATATAAACCTGAACCTATATTGAATCTATTTCCCCAGCTCTAAACTTTGTGATCTGTTGCCCTGTGCTTAGCCTTGCTGACTCTGCACATCTATAAGATAATGTTGTTTATAGACTGAAATATACATGATGACCAAGTCTCAAGAATCTGCCTTCCAGACTTGAACTTTGAAGATATGACACTTTTGCATTCCTAAAGAGATAAAAAGTTACAGAATGGAAAATAACAATTGTCTTGTTGGAGGTTTACAGAAACATTGTGGCCAGATCTAAGAGGACAGCTAAATAAGAGAGATTATCACTTTCCCTCTGAGGTCTGGTACAGTTTGCAGTAGCAACCACACCTCCTCCCATTTTAGTATAAAAGAACCCTGAATTAAACTTGGGTTAAATGGTGCTTTGGGACACTAGTGCACAGTCTTCTCAGTCTGCTGGCTTTCTGAATAAAGTCATTGTTCGTTTTCCAGCACCTCATCTCTCGATTTACTGGCCTGTTATGCAGCAACATGCTTCCCAGGTAGCACAAGTGGCAAAGAACCCTCCTGCCAATGCAGGACACATAAGAGATGCAGGTTTGCTCCCTGGGTCAGGAAGATTCCCTGGAGGAGGGCATAGCAACCCATTCCGGTATTCTTACCTGGAGAATCCCATGGACAGAGGAGCCTGATGGGCCTCAATCCATGGTGTCACAAAAAGTTGGACATAACGGAAATTACTTAGCATGCATGCAGCAATAAGTACAAGCATGGACTCTATGACAATTTTGTCTTTGAATATGCTTAGAAAAGTGAAGAGAAAAGGATTAGGGCTAAGATGAGGGTAAAACAAACAAGCAAAAAACTGAGATAAGAAGCTTATGCCCCTGGTAGGTTGTCAATTGCACTAATAACTAAGAGATCATGACATTGATAAGCAGTGCTCAAGAAGCAGTGAAGAGGAAGAATAAACTGCAATGAATGGATTAAAAGATCCACGAACCAGAGAGTAATGTAACTGGGTGAATCAGACTAAGCATCTGGTCCCATCACTTCATGGAAAATAGATGGGGAGGCAGTGGAAACAGTGTCAGACTTTATTTCTGGGGGGTCCAAAATCACTGCAGATGGTGATTGCAGCCATGAAATTAAAAGATGCTTATTCCTTCAAAGGAAAGTTATGACCAATCTAGATAGCATATTCAAAAGCAGAGACATTACTTTACCAACAAAGGTCTGTCTAGTCAAGGCTATGGTTTTTGAGTGGTCATGTATGGATGTGAGAGTTAGACTGTGAAGAAAACTGAGTGCTGAAGAATTGATGCTTTTGAACTGTGGTGTTGGAGAAGACTCTTGAGAGTCCCTTAGACTGCAAGGAGATCCAACCAGTCCATCCTAAAGGAAATCGTCCTGAATATTCATTGGAAGGACTGATGTTGAAGCTGAAACTCCAATACTTTGGCCACCTCATGTGAAGAGTTGACTTATTGGAAAAGACTCATGCTCGGAGGGATTGGGGGCAGGAGGAGAAGGGGACGACAGAGGATGAGATGGCTGGATGGCATCACCGTCTCCATGGACAAGAGTTTGGGTGAACTCCAGGAGCCGGTGATGGACAGGGAGACTTGGCTTGCTGAAATTCATGGGGTCCCAAAGAGTCGGACACGACTGAGTGACTGAACTGAACTGAACTGAGGGTGGTCTAGAAAGCAGGTCCCTTGCAAGTAGAACAACTACAGCAAATTTTTTGCATATGGGAACTGCCTTCATGCTACTAACGATTTATGGTTAACCTTAGACTAGGAAAAATTTTTTTTCAGAGGAGGCAATGGCGACCCACTTCAGTATTCTTGCCTGGAAAATCCCATGGACGGAGGAACCTGGTGGGCTGCGGTTCATGGGGTCGCTGAGAGTCGGACATGACTGAGAGACTTCGCTTTCACTTTCATGCATTGGAGAAGGAAATGGCAACCCACTCCAGTGTTCTTGCCTGGAGAATCCCAGGGACGGGGGAGCCTGGTGAGCTGCCGTCTATGGGGTCACAGAGTCGGACACAACTGAAGCGCCGCAGCAGCAGCAGCAGCAGCAGCAGGAAAATTTTTTAAATCACTCTTTGAATAAACCATGAAGACAAAAAAATGCATCTGTGGATAGAACTCAGCCCATGAATCATCAGTTTAACTCTGTTCCAGATTCATTTTTTCCCTCTATTATTTGACAAATAGTTCAAACTAAATAGAGCTCTGATATAAGAGCTATTGCAAATAAAAGTCCTACTTACTTTTGAGGTTTATTGTTTGATAGGCTCACATCTGTGTAAATATAGCTACTTATTGAGTTAAATTAATAGACAAAGATACTGCATTGGCAGTGTTCTGTATTGTTAGGAAAATGGCCAGCATTAAACTGATCATATATATACAGAATGAAATACATGGTCATGCATGTAAACATGTATATAATATATATAGTTATGCATATAATTATGTATCATATATATATGTGTGTATGTACACTTTTTCCAGATTATAATTTCAAAATTTTATGGCTAACATTCAAAATAATACATATTGACTGTATCAAATATATTAAAGCATAATCCTAAATAATGTTATTTTAATACTGTACTTTTAAAATAATATTTCTTTAGAGGGATTATATTAAGCTGAAAATGATTACCAGAGGAAATTTTGTGTTTATACTTATAGAAATTACAAATAGAAAATCATATAATTTCCTATCATATGTGATAAGCATAAACAAGACATATTATTGAAACAAATGTTCATTAATGCTCCTAGAAGCAATATTAAGAATGACTTTCACATTGATAGGATATGATTTGAAATTAAATTCAAGAAATTTTGTGACATTAAGAATGGTTATATGTAATTATCATTACAATTTTTACTTCTTTAATTTGTATAGTATATCTCAAAAGCTAAGAAAATGAAATTAAAATTATTCATGAAAGTCTATTGGTTGGGATATTAGCTGTTAAAGAGGATTTTTTGTATGGTTTTTCCCTAATAAATATTACTAGGATTTAAAATCAAAAGGAGAAACTCCATGAAAATAAAACATGTGAATTTTGGCAGGTGTAAACTATCTTGAAAAGGTTCACATATACATTCCACTCCTGCAATCAAACCAAAAATCTCTGTACTTTCAAAATTTTCTAAACCTTTCAGGTTAAAGCACAAATGTGAGCATATGGATAGGGTATTATACTAGGACAACTTTAAAAATTTTGTAACTTATTCATAGGGTGTGTGAACTGCCTAGAATTTTTGGAAATCAGAGACTCAGAGTCACTCCCTTTTACAAATCAGGACAAAGGGAACTTCAAAATTTGAGTAAATTGCTTAAGGTCACAAAGAAACTGAGTCAGTGGCATCAGCATAAAACTCCAAGTAACTTTCACAGTGCTATAAGGAAGTTTTTCCTTAATAGTCCTGATAGATGACCAGGCAGCTACTTATAAGTCTTTCTGGTAGATATAAAGTGTTTCATGACAGAAGTAATTCTGCAATATTCTGCAGGCAACTCTAAAGTTAACAGAAATATTGGGTTGGCCAAAAAGTTTATTTGGGTTTTTTCCCTGAATAAACTTTATGATTGAGCCAATATTTTGCTTATCTATTATTGCTATAAGAAATTTAAAAGAAAAAATAATATTGATGCAAATCTTTGAGATATTGTTTATTTTTAAGAGTTACAGCTCCTTTGAATAATTGGCAAAAATATGTTAATATTCAAAAAATGTTAATTATTCAGGTTATAATCTTACATTATTTAAATATTGCTTATTATAAACATGATGGTCAGTTTATGGAACATTTAACAAAAATTTGAGGCAAATTTATAGTAAGATCAATTCCCATTTATTATATGTAAATGTATATAATATTCATTTAAACTTGTTTTAAAGTTAAGATAAATATTAAATTTTCTGTGCTTTAGAATATGGGGCTTTATGGCTATGATCGAGGTGGTACTAAATTTGCCAATAGGAACACAATCTCCATTTAAATAAAAAGAACGCCACAGACCCTACAGAGATCCTGATTATTTTCTAGTTGTGCCTTCAGCTCCCACCCCAGTGGTTTCAAAGAAACATATGGTAATAAGTGAGAAGTTGCCTGGGCTTTATAAAATGAATTATCATTCACAGTATATTTAAAGGAATTTTAACTCTACTAGGGCTTTCCTTGTGGTTCAGTGGTAAAGAATTCTCCTGCCAATGCAAGAGACATAGGGTTGGATCCCTGGGTGGGGAAGATTCCCCTGGAAAAGGAAATAGCGACCCACTCCAGTATTCTTGCCTGGGAAATCTCATGGACAGAGGAGCTTGGCAGGCAACAGTCTGCTGCTGCTGCTGCTGCTGCTAAGTCGCTGATGCCTAGTTGCCTCTATGCGACCCTATGGACAGCAGCCCACCAGGCTCCTCTGTCCACAGGATTCTCTAGGTAAGAATACAGGAGTGGGTTGCCATTTTCTTCTCCAAGGCAACAGTCTATGCAGTCACAAAAGAGTCAGACCCAATTTAGCAACTAAAAACAACAAAACAATAAATAGTTGAAGAGATCCTATCGTATTGCAAAAGGACATGGAAATAACTAGCCTAAGCAATCTCTTCTATCATATAATACACATAGTGTGTACCTGTTGAGAGAAAAAAAACTATCAAATGGCAATTTGTACACACATACACAAAACAAATTAGCATTAAAAAATGTAGAATTTGCAAAACATAATATTCAGTTTGCAAAACAATGAAATTGGACTTACTTTACTGAACTGTATATTGAAATGGTTAGGATAGTAAATTTTGTGAAATATGTTTTTTACCAAAATGTATGAGAATTAAACAATGTATTCATAAATGCTGCTTATTGAGGAGTTTTATTTGAATAGATAATTCAGCTCAAAATTAAAAAAAAAAACAGATTGAAACAAAATGTCTTGGATAATATATGTTAATTTTTTAATTTATTTTAAAGATAAATACTTAACAAAACAAGTTATATGCTGAAACATTGATAAAAGCCACAATGGTGATTTTAAAAAGTAATTGTTAAAAACTTCCAATACCTTATCTTAATGTCTAAATTAGGTGGTTCCAGTCTGAGAGCTAATGAAAATGGAATTGTGTTATAGGTTAATATATTCTAGTGGTGTATATTAAAATACTCAGGGACCACATGTTGATCAAAAATTACTAACAGGATGCCATGCCAGTGAATCATTTACATGGTCATCAACTGAGCCACAGGCAGCAAATAGCATGCCCTAATGCCCAACTCTTATTTATCTGAACGTCACAGGTGTTATCCATTCTATGATGTTTCAGAAAACTACATGAATATAGCATATGCATATAAGATGTGCTAGAAAAATAAGAACACCAAATGGTTTCCTATTATTTCCCATGAGTGCAAATGACAGCTTAATATATAACTGCTTCCTGGGAAGCATCATGATATGATGCTTATTTATCTAAAAATAATCTCTTCAACTTTTCCCCAAGCTTATTCCTTGTTTACTTGATTTTAAAGTCACACTGAGCTGCCATTACCATATCCTTGCATCGATCAATCACATGAACTATGCTTGTTATATTTAAAAAGTCATTTTGGAATGATTCCATGTTTGAGTTTCTGTGCATATTTAATCTGTATTGTATTATTGTTGTGAGTTGAATTGTTCACTCCCCCAAAGATATACCAAATCCTAACCACCACCATCTCAGAAGGTAACATTTAGAAATGGGTCATTGCAAATGTAATCAGTAATTTCAATAAGAGAGGTCATACCAGTGAAAGATGAGCCCTTAACACAATATACCAGTGTCTTTATAACAAAGAAGAAACCAAAACAAAGGGAGAATATCATTTGATGACAGAGGTAGAAATTGGAGTGGATTTAGCTGCACAGCAAGAAATGCCAAGGATGGGTGGCCATCTCCAGAAGCTTGGCAGAAGCAAGGAAAGATTTTGCCCTACAGATTTCAGAGGGAGCCTGGCCGTGCTTTTGGGAAATCTAGCATCCAGAACTGTGAGACAATAAACTTATCTCAATTTAATCCACCCCACCATTTGTGGTGCTTCATTACATCAGCCTCAGGAAATTAATGCAGTCATACAGGCCAAATAGGCAGAGAAAATAAGTGTTAAAGAAAGATGAAGTGAAAGAGGGAAAGAATCTTTGTGTCTCTATTTTTTACACACAGTAGAATTCTTTTAAAAAGGTCACAGTTCTCTTGAAATTATTTCTGAAGCTCATTTAAAAATAGTGATTAAGAGGTCTCTATTCCCTCTATTTGATATCCAAATTATGCTTTTCAATTTACTTAATTAAGGAGTTACATTAACACTAACATAATATAATACAAAAAAGAAGTAACAACCCTGATGGAAGAACTCAGGCCCTTTATGTGAATATGAGTTGGTTATGGGAAAGAGTTACCATGAGAATTTCACATAAGTTTGGCTCATTTTTCAAACACCTTTACACTTGAGTTTTGGCTATTGTGTTTCAAAAATAGGTTAAATCCAGGAAGGATTCTAGAAATTATTTAAAGTGATCATTCCATTTTGTAGTTGAGTACATTTAGATCTTGCTTTGATGAAATACTTGATGCATGAAAGCCCCAGAACTTGAAACCCCTACCTTAACTCCTAGGACACAATTCTATTTTGTTTATTACATCCCCTTATTCCCATTTCTTGAAATAATAATTATCATAGCACAAAAAGGGGTATTCAGTCAACAACAATCTCAGGCACAGATTCAGATATACAAAAAATGGTTCTACTTTTCTATAACTGAATCATTCCTTTTTTTTCAATTTCAGGTTCCCATTATGTGTTATATTCACATAATATGAAGTTTAAAAGACAAAAAGTATATCACTTGTATTTGAACTTAGGGGAAAAAAGGAAGCAATATGGTAAATACAAGAAAATCCTATCCAAAAATAATTTGAAAACAAAGATCATTAGGAAAGCAAATATCAATAAGGATGTCTTGCAAATCAAATAATAAAAACTAGACAAAAAGCATTGACCTTTATCCATACATGTTTTTGACTATCTAGTCAAATTTCTTCACAATTTTAGAATTTTAGAATCATCTAATCTAGAAATAAAATAATAGAAAAATCTTGCAGATCTAGCTTACAACTCATATGGAAAGAGATTACATTTTTATTTCATACAATTACATAAAGGGAATCCAAACTGTGTGGCTGGAGTGGACAGTATAGTTACAGATTATTTGAGAAATACAAGGGAATGGAATAATCTACTACAATTAATACTTACTCTGTTTAGTGATTTTTTTTTAATAATAGTGCTTAAGTTTCCCTTTTTTGGTATAATGGGTAGGGAAGCCAAAATTTTGAAATTTTAATCAAATTCATGGCCTCCCTTAGCAGGTGTTCACTCTTTGATAAGAATAGCATTTAATGATTCATATTTAGGGCAACCACTAAAGTCTTGTTCTTTACAGTTGGCAAAGTGGTGAGAGAAGAAATAGTGACTTTTACAAATAAACTTTTAATTTTATAATAATTTTATATTTCCAGAAAAAAAAAAAGAATACAGTAGAGAGTTTCCATATATCCCAAACCCAGTTTCCCATATTGCTAACATCTGACATTAGTATGGCATATTTCTCCCAATAATGAGACAATGTTTGCATTTTATTATTAACTTAAATCCATACTTTCTTCAGACTTCCTGAGTTTTTAGTGTAATGTACTTTTTCTTTCTATTCCAAGATCACATACAGTATATCACATTACATTCAGTCATCGCATCTTACTTTCCTCCTGATTGTGACACTTTTTCCAACTTTGCCCTTGATTTCACAGTTTTGAGAAATACTGCTCAGGCATTAGGTAGAATGTCACTCAACTGATATTTCTCCCATGATTAGACTGAGATTGTGTGCCATTATCATCACATTGTATTAAGGATTCGTGCAATCACTACTGATACTGACCTTGATCACCCGGCGAAGGTAGAGTTTAGTGTTTGTCAGGCTTCTCCACTGTGAAGTTATTCTTTTTCCCTTTCCTTCTTATCTTTAAAAGAAGTCACTAGAGGCATCCCTTTGGTAAGAGCTAGAGAGTTATGGCATAGCTTCTTAAAGAGGAGGTGGGTATCTAAATATATTATTTGGAAATCGAGGGGCTCCAAATTCAACAAATTCCATCTAGTCAAGGCTATGGTTTTTCCAGTAGTCATATATGGATGTGAGAGTTGGACTGTGAAGAAGGCTGAGAGCCAAAGAATTGATGCTTTTGAAATGTGGTGTTGGAGAAGACTCTTGAGAGTCCCGTGGACTGCAAGGAGATACAACCAGTCCATTCTAAAGATCAACCTTGGGATTTCTTTGGAAGGAATGATGCTAAAGCTGAAACTCCAGTACTTTGGCCACCTTAAGTGAAGAGTTGACTCATTGGAAAAGACTCTGATGCTGGGAGGGATTGGGGGAAGGAGGAGAAGGGGACGACAGAGGATGAGATGGCTGGATGGCATCACTGACTCTATGGACGTGAGTCTGAGTGAACTCCGGAAGTTGGTGATGGACAGGGAGGCCTGGCGTGCTGCAATTCATGGGGTCGCAAAGAGTCGGACATGACTGAGCGACTGAACTGAACTGAAATTCAGAGATTCAAGAGATTGGGGGTTCAAGAGGTTTTTCCATTAGTCTCATTTTTAATTTATTTAATCATTTTTTTCCTATAATAATAGACTCATGGATATTTATTTTATACTTATTTATTTTATGATATGATAGATAGTATTACTTTTGGAGTTACTAGAGAACAGGGACTATTTTATTCATCTTCATAACCCAAGCACTTGGACTGGAAAATTTTAAATAATCCATAAAAATTCTCTTGATGAATTATGACAGGAGAGAGACACAAATAATCAACACATGCAAAACAGTAGAATATATGCAGTGTTAACCCTACATATGGAAAAATAGGAGGAGTCTTAACTCATCCTCAAAGGGAACAAGTTAGAGAAAGCTTTGAACATGTATTTTGGCATGAAATAAGTTCTGAAAAATAGGAGTCAGTACAGTGATGAACTATGAAAAATGAAAATTAAAAATATATATTATGTGTATATATACATAATATACATGTCTTTATACTATATGATTTTATATTTATATATTATATTTATGTGTATGTATAGTATAAATGGCAACCCACTCCAGTATTCTTGCCTGGAGAATCCCACGGACAGAGGAGCCTGGCGGGCTACAGTCCAGGGGATCACAAAGAGTTGGACATGACTGAACGACTTCACTTTCACTATAGTATAAGTACATATAGGACAAAGTATGATCCATCTGGAAAACTGTGTAAATGTGCTTGGCATAGGTGAAGTTTGGGCCCCATAGAGAAAAGTACAAAAAATAAACTGGAGAATCAGGCAGAGCCTAGATGGTGAGAAAACTGTATGGGTCTCCATTTTACCTGACAGCAATGAAAAGTTACTGAAGATTTTAATAGGGAGAGCTGTAGGTTAGTGAATGCCTTTCAGAAAATCTTCAGAAAGAAACACAACATACTCATCCTTTGAATGAATATGTACATGTTTGGTACAAGAATGAGTTACTTGTTGTGAATTATTACTTAATTTATTAAGTGAAAATTGTATGATATAGGCAGAAAAAAGAAAATTATTCTAAAGAATGACTATGAATCTGCTTTAAGGTTAGTCAAAGGCTTTAACAAGAAGCAATGCTTTAGTTATCCTGATAAAAGTATCAGAACCCTACCATACTTTTGAGGCTCCATGGATTAGAAACAGAAGATGGATCTGGATTGACTTGCAAAATCATAAAATATTCTATGACCTGAAATTTGCTAATTAATGGAAACAAGTCTATGGAATCTCCTGCCTAACTCAAAGAACTACCTTTTGACTAAAACATATAACACACACACACACACACACACACACACTTTTCTTTCATTTTGGCATTTTGCTGTCTTATTCTAACTTCCATTCTCCCCCAAGTACTATAACAAGAGGCATCCTAAATCAAGCAGATGAGAAATTAGCAAGAGATATGAAGGAATCAGCCTATGAATGTAACATTCTCCTTTATTTAGAGGTGACTGTTCTTTACAGTTTCATCTTTTATAAAGTCTTGGCATCTTATGCATTCCACATTAAAAACTGAAATGTTTCCAAGTAGTTCAGGCCTTTATTTGATATCTTGACACATAAGATATTTCATGGTTGTTCACCAATTTCCAAAATCAACGAATCTAATCAATACCAAAATAGCATTTATTTTCTACATCAGCTTAGAAAAAAGTGAAATTAAAATACTCTAAGCAAAAGAAATTATCACTCTGTTCAACATGAAAAGACAGGGATAATTGAATATTCTAATATTTGCAAATGTTAGAGAGTAAGAAGCAAAAAACAGAAAAGAGAGTTAAAATTAAAAACGCAATTTAGGTTACATACTATTTTTTTAAGTGGTTGCTCCCATACCACTCCCTGTAGCAAACACTGTTGGTGTTCAATTCAAATTCCTTTCTATCTCCTTTTGACTCTGTAAATGTGGCCCCTTCTTTCTTTGAGGTGCTTTTGCTTTTTGTGGCCTACATCTTTGATTTTCTTTAGGGTGCTCTACAGAGGTTGCTGGACCTATTTGACCTCACAGTACAGAGCTAGAAGCCTGGGAGTTATGACCCAGTTAACCGATGATTTCAGGGTATGGAACTTTGAAACTGCAATTCCATCATCTGAATTGTAATTCACACTAGAGTCACCCTCCAAGATCAGGAGAAGCAAACCTCTGTGGAACTGTGCCTGACCCACAGTCTTGCTGGGCTTCTTTCCCTTACTTGTCCTGCTTGCTATATTCTCCTCTAATTTCTCTAGGAATAAATTTCTTTAAAAGTGTGGTCAAAAGTTTGGATATTTGAAAGATGGAACTACTGAAGCCTTTACATAGGCTTACACCATGCAGAACTTCAAAAATTCAATAGAAAGAAGAGAAAAATACCAAGTATAGATGGTGATGTTTATTCTACACCTATTTAGAAGCAAAAGTTTTGGTACACAATCCAGATCACTCCCTCAGGATCCTGGAACTCATTTCCCCCAATTCCATAACTGAGGCACTCTCCATGACTACTTTGTCGAAGGATAATGCCCTTCCTTCCTAGGGGAATTCAGCTTCCAGTAATGGGTTGATGTATAGGTTCAGTTCAGTTCAGTTCAGTCGCTCAGTCGTGTTTGACTCTTTGTGACCCCATGAATCGCAGCACGCCAGGCCTCCCTGTCCATCACCATCTCCCGGAGTTCACTCAGTGAGCACTGAAGAATTGATGCTTTTGAACTGTGGTGTAAGGAGATCCAACCAGTCCATTCTGAAGGAGATCAACCCTGGGATTTCTTTGGAAGGAATGATGCTAAAGCTGAAACTGCAGTACTTTGGCCACCTCATGCGAAGAGTTGACTCATTGGAAAAGACTCTGATGTATATGTACAAAGACAAAAGCCCTTTCTTTAATTTGGAATATCTCTAAAAATCTCAGCCTCAGACATCCCTGAGAGGTTAGATGAGTTCATTTTTTGTAACTTCACTAGTTTAACTTCTTTCTCTGACAAACATTGCTTTGTTCATTCTTTTACAGGAATTATTCCCACAAGTACCTCACTGTAGGTCACTTGCATGACCATGCCTTTTCCAAAGAAAATATCCATTCAAATACAAGGTCTTGGATTCCTAATGGGTTTTAGTAGAGAAGGGGTGCCTGATTATAAGATAAATAGAAAAGATGCACTTGAAGCTTTTCTTTATAATCTGAATTCTGTTATATTTTCCAGTAGTCATGTATGGATGTGAGAGTTCGGCCATCAGGAAGGTTGAGCACTGAAGAACTGGTGCTTTTGAACTGTGGTGTTGGAGAAGACTCTTGAGAGTCCCTTGGACTGCAAGGAGATCAAGCTTGTCAATCCTAAAGGAAATCAGTCCTGAATATTCATTGGAAGAACTGATCCTGAAGCTGAAGCTCCAATACTTTGGCCACCTGGTGTGAAGAGCTGACTCCTTGGAAAAGATCCTGATACTTGGAAAGATTGAAGACAGGAGAAGCGGACAACAGAGGATGAGATGGTTGGATGGCATCACCAACTGGATGGACATGAGTTTGAGCAGGCTCCATTAGTTGGTGATGGACAGGGAAGCCTGTCATGCCACAGTCATGGGTTCACAAAGAATTGGACATGACTGAGCAACTGAACTGAACTGAATTGAATTCTGTTATATTTACACAAAGTGATAAACTTGTGCCAGCCGAACAGCAATTTATCATAAGATGGGATGGTACATCTTGGATTAGACATGAACAGAGTTAGAAAGCACAAGTAAAATGCATAAGCAGATGGCCCAGAGAACTTGACATTCTTCTTGCATTTATCTTCAACTCAAGCTTATGAGACAAGTCAGGAAGGAGAGTATCCCTAATGACCAACTGATGGAAAAGGAAAAGTTTGACTTTGTTGACAAAATATTTAGCTCAGGTATGGGTACAACAGAGTATGTTTTCAATATCACAGCACTCGAAAAGCAACATTGAACAAAAACTTCCCAAATGCTATAGCTTTGGAAGATGTACCTGGTCATCCACTTTGTGTGGAAAGTGGCATGAGGCAAGACTATACAAAGACTAATAGTCAGTGGTTAGTGGGTCCGGAAATCTGGAAGAAAAATAATTGGAAAATTGAGGACAAAAAATCCTAGGGAAGAGGCATGTAAATAAATCCATTATACTGAGCACAGAGTGTGAAGATCTTACATCACATACTAACAGGTCTCCAGAAAGCCACTGAAGGTTTCTCAAACAACCAAGTAGATGTAACAATAGGCAGTTGATATCAGCCAAATACTTTCATGATCCACCCCAACACTGTGCATTGGCCCATGGCAGCATGAATGGGGTGTGGGAATAGAGGTAACAACATAAGCTCTCATTCACCAAGGCCATTGTAGTTATTGCTGTTACCAAACTTCTATTGCTATTACTAAACTTCTCAACAAGGTAGACCAAAAATGTCAGCATCCCTAAGAACAACTAGTCATTTGGTGACAGGCTGATTACATTGAACCCACATATCCTCCAAGGGATGGCAAATCACCTTGTTTGCTTATTCTTCCCATAAGGCCTTCTCCAGCACCACTTACCCAAGGCTGTCAGAGTGCTTGATTCGTCAGCATAGTATCCTCCATCATATCTAATTTGGGACAGTGATCTGTTTTAGAGCAAATGAGATTCAGCAGTGGGCACATAGCCAGAGGATTCATGAGTCATTTCACATATCATACTGCTTAGAAGTTACAGTTGACAAAATGATAAACTTTTAGAGCTGCAACCTTGGAGAGAAGACTCTAAGAGAATAGGACACCATCCCCCAAGAAATAGTATATGCCCTAAATCACTGACAATTATATGGTGTTGTATGTCTAATGGGTAGAATACATGAGTTCAAGAACCACAATATGAAAGTAGAAGGAATTCTCTTCATGCCCAATGAACCTGCTTAGAGAATTTGTGCATCTCTGCAACCCCAGGCACTTTGGGTCAAGATGCTTTAGATTGCAGAGAGGGCATGGTTCTACCAAAGAGTGCAGCAAAAATTCTATCAATAAAATATGTCATAGCTATACAATGGAATATTATTTAGCAATAAAAAGGGAAGAAGTACTGATACATGCTAACACATGAATAAACTTTGAAGACATCACGCTAAGCGATGAAAAGTCACAAAAGGTCACATATTATATAATTCTTTTATAGGACTTTTGATGAATAGTTACTTTGATCTTTTCTTGTGTAGCAGGTATCATAATTATAAATATAAATTTATTTAACAATCATGTTATATACTGGACTGTATGATCTATGAAGATCTATCATATCTGCCTTGTTTACTCCAGGAATCTGCAATTTCTTCCACAGCACCTAATACATAGAGGAAACATAATGAATATGTATTAAATAATCTATATATTTTAAAAACCCTGCACATTGTTACAACAGTCTGTACCTGATAGAAAACACTTCAGTTACATATTTTTACTAAGATAGCATTTTTTTGACATAATTTAACTAACTTTCAGATTTATAAGTATTCTAGATACTGGTTATGGAGAAAAACTAAGTGATACAATTGTGGCCTAAAACTATAAAGTTTAATTAAAACTATTTTCATTCAAGTTGAAAATTTTTCACAATCTAGTTTTTAGAGTCCTCAAATCAATGTGAGGACTCTATTTTGTAGGGTTGTAAATGAAATGCTCTGCGAAATATCTGATAAGAGTGTGTTGTCAGTAAAGAGATTAGAGTGAAGCCATCAGGGACACAACAAAATCTGCCAATTCTACAGGAGGAGAATAAGCATATCTATTCATGTGCAGTTATATAAATAAATATGCACAAACATACATGGTACAGTAAACATTGAAAGCTAGCATGTTTCATTTAAGGAAATAGCTGTTTCCTAACACATCTAATCAAAAGAATCTTATGGTGAGATAATAAAAGTGAGGATGACCAGCATATACTATCTAGATATTATATTTATTAAGTAAAGAAAAACATTAAAAAGTCTTTTTAAGCTTATTTATTTCCATAAATTCCTTGATCATTTCATTATTTAGAGAATAAAAATCTCAAAGAATGAAGACTAGACATCTATATTTTTACAAAACTCCCATGTGATCTTGAATTTCAGATGTTTATCTCTATTGACCTAATGTAACTTCTCCATTGTTATAAACAATGGCTACTTCTTTGAATTAATTTATTCAGTAATTTTTTATTTGATATATTCATTGGTCAGTTCTAATGCAAAAAGTAGCATTTTCCCTCTGTCTCTGGAGGCATGATGTAGGTTGCCTCTGAGAATAGAGTCACAATTTCTAAATAATTAAAGAAGGACTATATTAGCCAGCAAGTGAATCATATAGATAGAAAGTGTATATGAGAGAGAAAACAGAAGTAAACTTTCCCTAGGCCCTTCTAAATACTAAAGACGAAAAAGAGTACCTTAGCCAGTGATCTGACTTGTTCAGCACACATGGTCAAATAGTTGCAGCAGGCTATCTTACTTGGATGTATTTAAAGATATCTTCATCTCCTTGATACATTTATTGTCCAGTCTCTAGATCAGGATTATGATTTGAATCATCATGGAAGTCCTTTATTTACTTTTTATTATTTTTGGCCACACCATGCAACATGCAGGATCTTAGTTCCCTAACCAGGGATAGAACCCACAACCCCTGCAGTGGAAGTGTGGAATGTTAACCACTGGATTGCCAGGGAAGTCAAAGTCCAGTTTTTATAGAGAGAACATGACCATGAGAATGCAGAAAATCCCATGGACAGAGGAGCCTGGTGGGCTGCAGTCTATGGGGTCACATAAGAGTCTGACATGACTTAGCAAGTAAATAACAATGGTGAGCTTTTCAGGCTGAACTTTTGATTCTCTTTCATAGAGTGTTAAAAATAATTTTAAAATTAGAAACTGCCACTGAAAATGTTTCTTTATTCACTCAATATTGAAATATATTTCCATAATGCTGGAAATCATGATAGATGACAAGAAAAATAAACAAAACGGCTATTGTCCCCACCCTCTCTGAGCTTATGTTTTAGTGAGGAACGTAGACAGTTAAGCAAGCACATACAGTAAAGTGTGATGGGTACTATGACAAGAGAATTAGAGATCTTATGGTGAGTTTATTTCAGGGACATGTAATGTATTTATATTTTTAAAAATGGGATCAAGGAATACTTTTTGGAGAAATTCCATTAACGTGAACTGAGATAATAGCTAGACAGGTAAAGGGGAAAGAGTGTAGTGAGACCATCAGGGGGATTAACATGGGCAAAGATTTTGAGTTGAGAAACAGCAAAATATTTTCAAGAAACTAAAAGATCAGTATTCTGTAAGTAGAGTGCCAATGTGATAAGGACTTGTGAAAGATAATTCTAGAGAGTCAGGTAGAAGCCAAATCAAACTGGTTCATAGAAAACTAAATTAAGGAGCAGACATTATCCTGGTTATAGCATTTGAGCAGGAGAGTTATATGATCAAAATTCAATCTCGAAATCTCCCTCTGAAGAATATTCTGTGCAAAGAAAACTTCAGTAACACGCTTGAAGGTATGACAATATGGAGTTGTGATATCTTTAGAGATATGTCGTATGTGATATGTTTAGGAGTTGACCATATAAAAGAGATACATACTAAGTTAGATATTTCTATCTGTGGGTAGTGATACATCTTACTTTACAAGCATAAATCATCATCTTGGTTTTATACACTAATTTTGTGAACTTGGTAAATGTGTGTATGTTCCTGGCAGCTGAATGATATGTTAACTTTTGGGGTTTTGGTATAGTGAAGTTTCTTAGCAAGGGAACTAAACTCTTGGGTTAATATGTATCAACATAATTAGTGGATTTATTAAATCCCTTAGAAAGAGTCTGCTGATCTTGTCCCAGACAGTTTATATATATATATATATATATATATATATATATATATATATAAAATTGTTAGGACTCTAAATAACTTTAGTTAAATAAAATATACTGTAACCAAAGAAAAATGGTTAAAGCTAAATGAATAATGAATATTTCATGACTTGAGATAAAAGGTAAAATAGGTAATTTTTTTATGAAGTCAACTTTTATTTTAGTCAGCATTGTCTCTTTTCATTTATTTATGGTAGTGGAAAATATAAAAGTAGATCCTGGAGGTCAACTTATCTAGATAAATGATTGCTTCTTACAGCGATTTATAAGAATTTTCAAATGACATAATACTATATAGAAATTTTTCAAGCAGAACTGTGCTCTATTAAAAGTTTATTGAATGATTTTTATTGATAAATAAAAGAAAAAAACTTTAGCAGGGAAAAATCTCACTAAATAACTACCCAGTGCATGTGCAAAGATTTTCATTTTAGAGTAGACACTAAGCCTCATTCAATCTGGTCCTCTACACCCACATTCTCCTCACTGACTTTCAAGGATGGGGCAATAGCCTTTGCTCCAGCCCCTTCTCAACTCTCTCCCAAAAGGTTTTATTTCCTCTAATTAAGTATAATAAGATTCTAGGAAACTCAAAATCAAATTTTCATTGACGAAAGTTTCAGAGCCTTTAATACGAAAAGCAAAGGTTTTGGTACAAAACAAAGATCTCCCTTTACTGAATACATGATGAAAAGATGAACACTCTGGTTTTCCTCATACCAGAGTCAAAAGTTTTCAAGAGAAAGGTTAAACTATTGTTACGATTATGTTTTAGAAGGTAGAATGTTGGCTCACAGTAAGTGTTCATAGGGACTGTAATTCTCCTCTATGGGAAAAAAAAAAATTGTACAATCTTATCTAAGAAGGAAAAAAATAGGCTTGCTGTCACATGTATAAAATGCTCAGTTTGACTTAAACAACAGAACCCCAAATTTTCAAATACTTAGAAACAGGGTAATTTTACCAAGAGAATTTTTGGCATCCAATATATGTGTCATTTCCTTTTTCTCTATTTTAACTGTAACATGTTTGACCTTGAAGATGCATTTGATCAAAAAAGCATAATTCCCCTTTGATGAGAATGTCTCTGAGATGTACCCCTCTCTGAGCAGGGTAATATGTTCTCTTCACAGGGAGCAGCTCGGATTCTGTCTAGTAGAAAAGAAAAAACTGTGTTTCTGTTACTGACCATGCCTGGGGAAATCTGTTTTTCAAAGACAAAGGCAATATCAAGGCAATGAAACTTTTGGCAGCCATTATGAGCTTCAAGAAGTGTCTTGTATTCAACTGCTGAATAGACACTACACTAAAGCATTTAGAAAGTTTTTTTTTGTTTTGTTTTGTTTTTTGTTGACAGCTGCCACTTCATCTATCAGCCATTATAGGAATAACATTGGAATATTCATTTTAGTTTCCTAGATGAAGGTCTAAATCCTTGTTAGTTCTGATTTCCCTGCAAAAGGTAAAATTTTGGCAACACTGCAGAACAGCACTGAAAAAAGCCACATATAAAAAACTTCTTGTTTTCCCTAATGAATAAAATTAAAATAGTGATGAGTATTTTTGGTGTTCTAATTGCTTTCTGTGAAACTGCTGATGGTTGTTGACAATTATGGTTTTATTTGGTGTGAGAGAGTGCAAGCTCTATTAGTAATTGTTTCTGCCTCTGACATGCATACTAAGACAATAAGAACTAACATTTTTGGAAAGTGAGAAAAGGGATGAAATTATTAGCATTTTACGGTTGAGTTCTACCACTATTTGAACCTGAAGAGTCAACTGGTCAGTCATTAATTATATATTAATAGTGTGTTTAGGTGTAATTTTTGTAGTTAAATATACTTTCACTTTATTTTGATTTGCTGTTCACTAAAGGAATACTTTATCCAAATGCTTGATTGAATATAACAATAGGAATAAATGAAGGCTGTTTTAATTGTTAAAAGGAAAATTAGGTCTATACATCATTGAGAAGTTTAAACTCTTCTCTTACCTATCTATATCAATAGAGCTCCAGTGTCAACCACTGCTTTTGAAATGAATTTTAAGAAGTGAAGATCAGACAGTTTTTCAGCAAAAAGCAAGTTTTCTCTGAGAAAGGGACACAGAGGAAGGATTTCCCTTTATAAGGAAAAAAATTTAAATAAAAGTAATAATATATGGAAGAGTTCTTTGGAACCAAGCTTAATCTTTACAGCTATATTTCTACTTGTACCCAAAATTAATCTTGGGTATTAATTAATCACTCAATGATTCAATAAAATATTACTTATTTGTTCACTGCTTCAAAAATTCACCTGTCTTATATATATTTTCTACATAGACACTCATATCATTTGTAAACAAAATGTTTTATTTCTTCCTTCCCAATCTGAGTATCTTTTATTTCCTTTTCTCATCTCATCTCATTCTCATCTCATTGGTTAGGATTTCCAGTACAATATTGAAAAAGAGTAGTGAAAAAGAACATTCTTGCCTTGTTCCTGATCTAAGTGGGAATTTAGTTATATTTTTAATGTATTCCTCAACAGTTATTATTGCTATACATTGTTTTTATACAGAAATGTGAGAAACAATTATTTGACAATAAAAAGCTAGTTATAGATTGTGGCAGATTACAAAGCAGTCACTGTAATACCAAAAAAAGAAAAAAAGAAGAAGAAGCTTAAAAAATGAAATAGAAATTGTAAATTTCCATTTTGAATATTTTTAAGATTATTAAAACATTGCCAGGCAGACAAAAATAAGTTTCTAAAAACAATTTAGAAAACTCCAGACTCCTT
This sequence comes from Oryx dammah, assembly GCF_014754425.2. Taxonomy (NCBI): domain Eukaryota; kingdom Metazoa; phylum Chordata; class Mammalia; order Artiodactyla; family Bovidae; genus Oryx; species Oryx dammah. Next base: position 117,440,674 of record NW_024070186.1, read on the forward strand.
TCTTTACTTCAAATTTCTTTTAATAATTTTTATTTACTATTAAGTTCATTTAAAATTAAATTCATCATAAAAAATTTTTTTTTAATTAGAAAAGCCAGCAAAAAGAAGTTACCTGCTAACCAGAAGACAACTTCTCTGTTAGTACCTTATTTTGTTTTAAGAGTTTTCTGTGTATATTTGAGGCAGATCTTTTTCAAATGCTTATTGTTTTATAACCAATTCCTTATTATTCAACTAATTCCCTACTGTTAAGCTGATATTTACAAACACTAGTTTACTTTTTAAGCTTTTTCTTTTTTTTTTTTATGGTATTAGCTTCTCTAATAATTTTTACTATTTTGGAATATTCATATTGATTTTAAATTTTGAAATTTTATATACAGTGACATTAAAAATAATTGATTTGGGAAACACTTTCAAGAAAACAAAACTACCAAAATCATATTAGCAAATTAAAAACAGGCATATAATACACCATTGGCTATAATACTTGCAACACTTGGGGAAAAAAGATCTGAAGATCTCTATTTTCAACTAAATCTTAGTTTCAGTAAAATTATACTGGTCAACCAACTTGTTTTCACCAACTTATTGACCTTGTCCTTTTGGGCCAAATTACCTGAGGCTTCATGCACTGAGCATGAACACAATAAAACCAGATTCATATTTTAAAATGTTTATTCTATAGATCATTTAGAAAACTGATTAGAGGGAAATAAAATAAACATGTTTGAAATACAAATATAAATTATATTGTACTTATCAAAATGCAAGTAAAGGCCTGAATTAAAATTTCGAGAAGAGGTATAAAAGAAGGTAAAAATACATGACACATTGGAAATATAAGATTTATAGGACAAAAAAGAAGTAGAAAAAGACAATGTTTGAGTTTCTTAAATGGGCAATATGCAAATTTCAGTGCTATTAACTGGAAGTAATTTCAGAGGAAAGATGATGAGTTCAGGTATGTACTCTGAATTTGCATTGTTTATCATTTATTCCCAAGAGCACTTTAACAGATGGTTTAGCTCATCTCTTTTAACCCCTGAAAAGAGATCTGGGCTAGAGATATTTATTCTAGAATCAAGAGCATAAGACTGGGAGATAAACTAATGAGTAGGTAAGGACCTAAGGACAGCATACAGTGTGTAAGATGAAAAGAGAATGGAAACTTAAAGAACAACTCATTGAAAGAGTTAAATATAAAAACTTATGAAGCGTTTGACAAGAAACAACAGAAGATGTTAGAAATTAGAATTAAAAGATAGGCTAAGGAAGAAGAAAAGTTTAATGGTGAGCATATGATAATTTGGGCTTCCCAGGTGGCATAGTAAAGAATTTGCCTGTCAATGCAGGGCATGCAGGAGAGCCGGGTTCAGTTCCTGGGTCTGGAAGATCCTCTGGAGGAGGGAATGGCAATCCACCTCAATATTCTTTCCCCCCAAATTCCATGGACAGAGGGCCCTGGGAGGTTACAGTCCATGGGGTCACAAAGAGACATGACTGAATGACGAAGGACGCACGCAGATGGTAATTCTGTCTCGTGTACAGTTGACCCTTGACCAATGCAGGGGTTAGGGGGACTCATCCTCCATGCAGCTGAAAATCCAGTTATAACTTATGGTTGGTCCTCTGCGTCTGCGGTTTGTCTACATCAGTCAATTCAACCAACTGTGGATTGCACAGTACTGTAGTATTTGCTATTGAGAAAATCCATTTTGCTTTAGGCTGTAGTTTTTGTAACTAAAGGCTGTAGTTTTAGGCTGTAGCCTTTTTGTATAGGCTGAACTATACAAAGAGCTCAAGTAAGAAAAGTGTTACAAAAGAACATCTTTTATCCCTGATCTCATGATTCCATGTGAAGAAACAGCTCTTAAAGTGATCTTCCTGGCTTTTCTTTCCCTAGAGAAAAGTGAGTTGGAAAAAGGAACCTGCAGAAAGGTCTCACCTTCTATTCTCTGCCATGGCATAAATTCTTAACCCTGTTCGAGAGGCTTACAGCTTGGGATACATCTGATTCATGGAGGTGTTAGAAAGCCTATTTGACTGCACACAGAATCCATGTCCTTCAACTTAGATACTGTAAGTGATAATGCTGACATTTTAATCTCCATTTTCACTGACCCATGTCCTATTTTCTCAAATGTTTCAGAACTCGGTCATGAAAGAGAAGCTTGTTACATATTGACTGGTTAAAACATCAGTAATATAAATTGAATATTGTTCATCCATCTAATGTAGGTATAGTGTGGTTACAAATAACCATGCAATCATAATTACGTCAGTTTTATTGGACTGGTTGTGGGTGAAGTCAGACAGTTATGTGTTAAAATTGATGATGGGAAAAATGGGTTATTTTTCTAAGACTGTTGGCTTTGAAAGAAAAGAAATAGTGTACTTGCTAAGGAGGACTTAGTATTGAGAGAATTATGTGGCTTGGCTGCTGTTATTACCCTTTATTATGAACAGAGAGCATGGTGTGTTTAAAGCTTTAGGGAAGAACCAGAGGAACATGCATGAGCAGGAGCATCTTTGATACAGTGTGGTCTTTGCAATGATGAGAGGGCATAAGTTTCAGAACACAGGTAAACAGGGCAGATACAACTGAAATGAGAGCAAGGCAGATAGGGACAGGTGTATATGAACAGAGCACTAGGAATGCAAGGACAGACAGGACACGAGCCTTGCTTTCAAGGAGCTCCTTTTGGGGGTTGAGGAAAACAAACTTCATCAAGCCAATCATAAGACAAGTTGTAGATTTGACAGTTCAGCCACCCTGCAGTAAAGTGACTCTTCCCTAATATCTGAGAGTTCACTGATTGTTTTCTAGGAAATAAACAAGAGAACAATTTTCTAAGGCAGCCTCTATATGAAGGTAGTTTAAAACTTAAGAGCCATATCACTCAAATCACTGTTTTTAAAATTTATGTAAGTCTTTTAAAGCTTTTACAATATCTTGCTTTAATATTGTTCATAAATACTCAAGAAGGAATATATTACTGTTAAAGAGTGTGTACATTTAGCCTAGATAACTTCTGGATTGGAGGTTTTAGCATTTTTGTGGAATTTCTGTCCAGGGCACATAAAACAGGAGGATAAATTTGTTTTGGAAATGTTTTGAATCTAAAGTATCTTCACAAAAACTACCATGTATATAATCAAGACATTTGTCTGCCAAAGTCTGACTGTTTATTTCGGTTTGCACATGAATGTGTAAAAGGCAGCTGTGGTAAAAGGAAAAGAATACAACAAAATAAAACACAACACTAAATGTGAATGTAAGGCTGGTTTGAGTCCAGCTTCACATTTCATAATGTGATCTCTGATAGGATGCTTAATTTTTTTTTCTTTCAGCTTCTTAATTTGTAAACTGGAGAGGGGAAAGAATGAAAGGCAGCTTTTGCTCATCACTAACATTGCTTACTAGGTTCTACTGGAGGATGTATTTATTAGAGAGCAATAAGCATAGTGGTGAAGAGTAGAGTTTGGAGGCAGGCTTCCTAAGTTTGAGATTTGGTCACACCATTGAAAAGTCGTGTGATCAGGTTAGTTGCTTAAGTTCTTTATGCCAATGTTGACTTATCTGTAAAATGTCAATAATGGCAAAGGTGTAATGATTTATTTGCAATATTTTGTGATTATTGAATAGAATAATATATAGAAGCACTGAGAACTGTGCCTGAAACATGATAAACAGAACATAAATATAAGCTATTTTATAATTCACCTCATATTGTGGTTGTAAAAACCAGATGATATAATAGAAAAAAATCATTTCTTAGCATAGTGCCTGACAGATAATACACTCATGATAAATGGTACCTATGTCTTACAATAAAATTTGGTTAACGATATTGTCATTGGGTAGTATTTGTTTCTGTTTGTAATATCAAAGAAATTGAAACTATAAAATTCTAAGAAACTTTGAAATATTGAGATGTAAAATCCTACTCTAAATATTAAACAACAACAAACCTATGCTTCATCCATTATTGATTTATTCTAATGAGTGATTCAAAATTCAATAATGTCTATTTCATGGTATTATTATAAAGATTTAGTGCTTTGTAAACATAGGAACTGTATCAATTTAAAGTGTTGTTACATCCCATGAAAAAGTCTATACTCTCAAGTTATACCTACCATAATATTCCAAGAGAATATGCAGTCTAGGTGTTGACCACAATTTATGATATCACAGCATGGAATGTATCAAAGTCACTTCTAATTTTGAAGAGAATTCAGAGAAATAACCTGATAAGATGATTCCTCTAAATCTACTTTATACATAGTCTCATAGACATCAGAATTGATATAGAACATGAATATTATGGCTTCTGTGTAAGGCAGACTGATGAGTATTTTTTTCCTCCACCAAACCAAAACAGATTTGTTCATTTAAATAAATAATGCATCAATGTATGTGAAAAGGAGATTCACACCAAAATGGATAAAGTATCTGCAAAATAAATCCATGAAAATTATATTGTAAGGAAAACTGACGATAAAATCCAGAGCAATATAAATGGGGGAAGTAATATAAAACAATGCATACCTTCATAAATTGAAACTCAGCTAATTATAAATGTGCCTAATTCACTAGCAAGTTAAAAGGAATTCATTTTAATTAGTTTATAATATAAGCCTGGAAAAATTGTGGATTTTAAATTTCAATATACATTTTATTTTCTATAAATATTACAGTTAACATATCTATAAAGTTAACAATAGCCAAGAAAAATGATTTCTAGTAAACCTAGTATCAAGAATTATTGAGTACAAATTAACTATGCAGAATTCATAAATGATGTAATTAGTTTTTAATTAATAACCCTCTTGATCTTTTAGGAAGTAGATGATACTTCTTTATTGCTGTTAGTAGGAGCTATTATTCAATATTTACATCAGGTGGCAAATAGCCTGAATGATTAGTTGTCACATTTAGTTTGCTTGAAAAGCAAATACTTTTCCCTATCGGTATTATTATAAGAACTTGTAGTTTATCAAAAAAGAATTAACTAGTGGATTGAAATTTAAAGAATGCTAAACCATTTTTAGAATTTTGAAATCATAAAATCCAAATGATTAAAAGTAATCATTTTGAAGAAGAACATTTCAATTGATTATAAATTTTAGAGTTTCTAAATATTTCAGAAAGGAACCTCAAATTACTCAAAATAGTCAGATGTTTAGCATCAAGGTGAAGGTCCTTGTAGCTGTGGTTTTCCCTTGACATACATTGTAAAGCTTGCTTATACTGAGATTTTTTTTTTTAAGTATTTAAAGAATTACCTTTGTCAACTGTCTTAGAATCCATGAGCATTTACTGATATAACAGTGCATTCTCAGCAAGCATATGGAAGCTGGAAGGACTGTGTGTATTGCCATCGCAGAAACATAAAACCTCAGACTAGAAAAAAAAACAACAAAAACAAGGATCCTGATAAAATCTCTCTTTCCCTTTCCTCCAATTCAGTGTTTCAATTACATTTTTCTAATCTGAATTGTTTAAAAACTATACCTTAGAGTAATTTTGCAATTATATTTATCTGTGTTTCTACCTATCACTTATCTATTTACCTGTCTATCTATATTAATGCAGCATGGATTCAATTTTTCCTGCTTCTAATTTAAATGTCTCAATGCCTGAAGCAAGATTTGCTTCCAGATTCTTCCATTAGGTGAGTCAAAAATCCTTTCAGATAATAAATGCTAATATAGATAAATATACTTTCAGTGGTTCACAACAAAAAGAGTAATAACATATAAAATTAGACTATATATTCAAGTTTAATAATAGAGCACTAACTTTCTAACACTGAGCCTTATGAAAACATTACACTGCTTCTGAAGAACAAATGTTTCAGCAGTTCAAAATATGTACTGTGAAAAACCTCATTAATGTTTGGCTTTTTATTATCAATAGAAGCAGTTCTTTACAGTTTGGCCTATGCCAATTTTATTTTTCACATGTCTAAAGAACTTCCATATTCCACCCTTGCCAAGCTTCCTTGGGCTGTGCTATTGATGTCTCCACCTCCGCTGGCCTGCATGGGCACTTGTGCTCCAGGGAAACCTTGGGAACAGATGCTGTGGGAGGAACACAAGCAGAGGTGGGGCTAAAACCACAGCTGAGGTTCTGCTCAATAACCACCTCACCAACCAGTAGGCAAACATCAGAAGGAAGAGGAGCTACAACCCGACAGCCTGTGGAAAGGAGACCATGAACACAATAAGTTAGAAAAAGTGAGGCTATAGAGAAATATGTTGCAAATGAAGGAGCAAGGTAAAAACCTATTAGACCAACTAAACGAAGAGGAGATAGGCAATCTACCTACAAAAAGAATTCAGAATAGTGATAGTTAAGATGATCCAAGGTCTCAGAAAAATAACAGAGGCATGGATTGAGAAAATGCAAGAAATATTTAACAAAGACCCAGAAGCACTAAAGAAAAAGTAAAGGGAGATGAACTATACAACAATGGAAATGAAGAATACTCTACAAGGAATACATAGCAGAATAACTGAGGCAGAAGAACAGATAAGTGTGCTGGAAGACAAAATAGTGGAAACCACTGCTGCAGACAGAATAAATGAAAAGAAAAGAAATTCGGACAGTCTTAGAGACCACTGAGACAACATTAAAATTATAGGAGGTCCCAAGAAGAAGAGAAAGAGAAAGGACCTGAGAAAATATTTGAAGAGATTATAATGAAAGACTTACCTAAAGTGGGAAAGGAAATAGCCCCTCAAATTCAGGAAGTTCAGAGTCTCATATAGGATAAATCCAAAGAGGAACACACCATGGCACATAGTAATCAAACTTAATAAAAATTAAATACAAAGAAAAAATATTAAAAGCAACAAGGGAAAAGCAACAAATAACATACAAGGGAATCACCATAAGGTTATTAGCTGATTTTTCAGCAGAAAATCTGCAGGCCAGAAGGGAGTGGCAGAAAATATGAACAGAACCAGTCACAAGTACTGAAATAAAATGTGTGATTTTAAAACTCCCAACAAACAAAAGGCCAGGATCAGACAACTTCACAGGAGAATCCTTTCAAACATTTAGAGAAGAGTTAACACCTACCTTCTGAAAATTCCAAAAAAAATTGCAGAGGAAGAAACACTCCCATGCTCATCCTTTTTGCCAAAATCAAAGATATCAAAAATAAAATTATAGGCCAGTATCACTGATGAGCATAGATGCAAAAATCCTCAACAAAATACTAGCAAACCAAATCCAATAACACACTAAAAGGATCATACACCATGATCAAGTGGAATTTATCCCAGGGGTCCAAGGATTCTTCAATATATGCAAAATAATTAATGTGATATACCACATAAGCAAATTGAAGAATAAAAGCCGTATGATCATCTCAATAGATGCAAAAAGAGCTTTAGACAAAATTCAACACCCATTTATGATAAAAAAAAAAAAACCTCTCTAGAAAGTGGGTTTATACGAAACCCACTTTAAATAATAAACACCATATATGACAAACATATAGCTAACATCATACTCAGTGGTGACAAGCTGAAAGCATTTCCTCTAAGATCAGAAACAAGATGAGGATGTGCACTCTCATCATTTTTATTTAACACAGTTTTGGAAGACTTAGCCATGGCTATCAGAGAAGTAAAAGAAATAAAAGGAATCCAGATAGGAAAATAAGAAGTAAAAGTAATGCTGTTTGCAGATGACCTGATATTATACAAAAATCCTAAAACTGCTACCAGAAAACTACTAAAGCTCATCTATGAATTTTGTAAAGTTTCAGGATACAAAATTCATACACAAAAATCTCTTGGATTCTTATATACTAACAACAAAAGATCAGAAAGAGAAACTAGGAAAACAACCCCATGTGTCATCACAACAAAAATAATAAATATCCAGGAATAAACCTACCTAAGGAGGCAAAAGACCTGTACTCAAAAAAACACTGAAGAAATCATAGATGACACAAACAGATATACCATGTTCTTGGATGGGAAAAATCAATATTGTGAAAATGACTATGGTACCTAAAGTAATCTACAGATTCAGTGCAATTGCTATCAAATTATCAATAACATTTTTCACAGAATTAGCACAAATAATTTTACACTTTGTATGGAAATACAAAAGATCCTGAATAGCCAAAACTATCTTGAGAAAGAAAAAACTGAGCTGGAGGAATCAGGCTCCCTGGTTTCAGAATATACTATAATGTTACAGTCATAAAAAGAGCATAGTATTGATACAAAAACAGAAACATAGTTTAATGGAACAGTATAGAAAGTCCAGAGATAAACCCACACATCTATGGTCACCTGATCTATGAGAAAATAGGCAAGAACATATAATGGAGAAAAAACAATCTTTTCAACAAGTGGTGCTGGGAAAAATAGACAGATATATGTAAAATAATGAAATTAAAATACTTCCTAATACCATAAGTAAACATAAAATCAAAATCCATTAAAGACCTAAATGCAAGGTTGGATACTAAAAAAAAATTAAGAAAAAACATAAGCAGAACATTCTTTGACATAATTGCAGCAAGATCTTTTTCAATCCATTGACTTGAGTAATGAAAATAAAGAAAACAACAAATGAATGGGACCTAATTAAACTTAAATGCTTTTGCATAGCAAGAGATATCATAAACAAGACAAAAAGACAACCTGCAGAATGGGAGAAAATAATTGAAAATAAAGGAACTAACAAGTGGCTAATCTCCCAGATATACAAACAATTCACATAGCTCAATACCAAAAAAACAAACAACTCTATCAAAAAATCAAGAAAGTCAATCAAAAAATGGGAAGAATATCTAAATAGGCATTTCTCCAAAGAAGACAAAATTAATTATTAGAGAAACACAAATAAAAACTGCAATGAAGTATCACCTCACACTGGTCAGAACAGCCATTATGAAAAATCTACAAATGTTAAATGCTGGAGAGGGTGTGGAGAAAAGTGAACTGTCCTAAACTTTTGAGAATATAAATTGGTACAGCCAGTATGGAGAGCACTATGGAAATTTCCTCAAAAAACTAAAAATAGAGCTACCATACGATCCAGTAATCCCACTCCTGGACATATATCCAGAGAATACCAAAAGTTAAAAGGATGCATGCACCCTGATGTTCATTGCAGCAGTATTTGCAATAGCCAATACGTGGAAGTAACCTAAAGGTCCAATGACAGAGGAATGGATAAAGATGCGGTACATATATAGAGTGGAATATTACTCAGCCATAAAAAGATACCATTTGCAGCAACATGGATGGACATAGAGATTGTCATACTGAGTGAAGTAAGTCAGAAAAAGACAAATATCATATGATACTGCTTGTATGTGGAATCTAAACAAGATATAACAAAACAGCATAGAGTTACAGATGTAGAAAACAAACTTATGGTTATCAGGGGTTAAGGGGAGAGGAATAAATGAAAAGATTGGGATTGACATATACAGACTATCATATATAAAGTAGAAAATAAAGACCTTGTGTATAGCACATGGAACTTTACTCAATATTCTGTAATGGCCTATATGGGAAAAGATCTAAAAAAGAGTTGATATATGTATACATATACAACTGATTCACTTTGCTGTACACCTGAAACTAACCCAGTATTGTAAATCAACTATACTGCAATAATTTTTTCTTCAAAGTGGGGAGGTAACAATTTAGGAAGGGAAGCCTGGAGTGCTGCAGTCCATGGGGTCGCAAAGAGTCAGACATGACCGAGCGACTAAACTAAACTGAACTGATGAACATAAATGAGATTTTAAAATACTGAGTGTTGTATCTCATTCGGTCTCAGAATGAATTGTTGTTATTATTATTTACAATCTGTCCCATAAAATTTAAAACATCTTGCACAATTAGATGATCAACATGTATTAACAATTTATCCATTGTTATTAGGTTTTATTGCTGCTGTAACAAATTACCACAAACTTAGAAGCTTAGACCAACACAAATTTACTGTTTTACAGTTCAGTAGGTTAGAAGTCCAACCCAAATCTCACTCAGCTGAAATCTTGGTGTTGGCAGGGCTGCATTCCCTGCTGGAGTTTCTAGGTGAGAATCATTTCCTTGCCTTTTCCATCTACTAGATATTGCCCTTGTTTCTCAGATCATGGGTCCTTCTTCCATCCTAAAAGCAGAAACTCAACAATATTACATCTCTGATGCTTGTTCCTTATACATATCTCCCTCTGACTCTGAACTCAGCTGAGAAACTAAACTGTTTCTGCAGATTGAGGTGTGGACATATTGGGGGGTGGTGCATGGCATTATTCTGCCTACCATATTCATGTTAAAGACATAAAGCTAAGATTATTTTTAAACTATGTATTTTCTTTCCATGAAGACCCCAAAACATTGCATGAGACTTGTAAGCCACAGTTCTGAATACTGAATATTACCAAAGTGATTCACCTATTTTAGGGAAAATGACGGTGGAACATAATCAACTTGCCAAGTAGGGAGTCAGTTATTTTAGGTATCTTTATAATGGCTTAATCAGAGAGGCACTGCAATTAGCTGACTTCCCACTGGGCATAATCCTAGCTGACACTCAATGTATTTCACACTGATTATAATATTTTCAATGTGTACTTTATCTAATGCTTTTATCCTTAAACATCAAAAAACTCTACAAATACAAGCAAAATCTCATTATACATAGTCTCCAAAATAATTTCAGCATGCCAATGCTCACATCAAAAACACTGGACATTTCTAAATTTTCAACAAGAAAGACATGGCTTTAGCCTCAGATGAGCTCCTCATCTGCGAGTATATCCTTAGCAGCTGTAAGGAAGTAATTTAATTAAGAACAACAAAAAGGGATCAAGTTTCTTGGTATATTAGTTTGATGGAGCTGCTATAACAAAATACCACAAACTGAATGGCTTGAAACAAAAGAAAGTTATTAGCTTACAGTTTGGAGACTCCAAATGTGAGATCAAGGTGTCAACAGGGTTGACTGCTCCTAAAGTATGTGAGAAATAATCTGTTCCATGTTTCTTACGTAATTTCTGGTGGCTTTGCTGTCACTCTTTGATGTAGAAGCATCACCCCAATCTCTACCTTCATCTTCGCATGGCATTCTTTCTCTATTCATTGATGTTATTGTTCAGTCACTCAGTCATGTCCACCTCTATGTGATCCCGCTGGACCGCATGACAGGCTTCCCTGTCCATCACCATCTCCCTGAGCTTGCTCAAATGTATGTCCATTGAGTCAGTGGTGCCAGCCAACCATCTTATCCTCCGTTGTCCCCTTCTCTTCCTGCCTTCAATCTTGCCCAGCACCAGAGTCTTTTCCAATGAGTGAATTCTTCTCATCAGGTGGCCAAATTATTAGAGTTTCAGCTTCAGCATCAGTACTTCCAACGAATATTCTGGGTTTATTTCTTTTAGGATTGACTGGTTTGATCTTCTTGCTGTCCAAGGAACTCAAGAGTCTTTTTCAGCACCACAGTTTGAAGGCATTAATTCTTCAGTGCTTAGCCTTTTTTATTGTCCAGCTCTCATACCTGTACATGATTATTGGAAAAAACCTAGCTTTGACTATTTGGACCTTTGTTGGCAAAGTAATGCCTCTGCTTTTTAATATGCTTTCTAGGTTTACCATTGCTTTTCCTCCAAGGAGCAAGCATCTTTTAATTACATGGCAGTAATTTTGAAGCCCAAGAAAATGAAGTCTGTTACCCTTTCAATTGTTTCCCCATCTATTTGCCATGAAATGATGGAACCGGATGCCATGATCTTAGTGTTTTGAATGCTGAGTTTTAAGCCAGCTTTTTCCCTCTCCTTTCTCACTTTCATCAAGAGGCTCTTTAATTACTCTTCACTTTCTGCCATAAGGATGGTGTCATCTGCATATCTGAGGGTATTGATATTTCTTCTGGCAATTTTGATTCCAGATTGTGCTTCAACCAGCCTGGCATTTTGCATGACGTGCCCTGCATCTGAGTTAGATATGCAGGGTAATAATATACAGCTTTAATGTACTCCTTTCTCAATTTTGACTCCATCCAATTTTGTTCCATGTCCAGTTCTAACTGTTGTTTCTTGACATACATACAGGTTTCACAGGAGGTAGGTAAGATGGTCTGGGATTCCCATCTCTAAGAATTTTCCACAGTTTCTTGTGATTTACAGTCAAAGGTTTAGTGTAGTCAATGAAGCAGAAGTAGATGTTTTTCTGGAATTCTCTAGTTTTTCCTGTGATCCAATCTATCTCCAAACTTCCCCCCTTTTATAAGGACAGCAGTCATATTGGGTTAGAGTTCACTCTCATGATCTCATCTTATCCTGATTACCTCCATATAGATCTTGTATCTAAAAAAGGTCACTTCCTGAGATATTGAGGATTAGGATTTCACCATGTGAATTTGTAAGGTCACACAATTTCAACTCATAATACTTGCTGTTAGATATTGACTTTTATGTATAGGTGCCTCCAGGCATTATTGTCAGGCACAGTGTCTGAGATACAGAAATTAAATTTCATTGAGTTGAAACTCTCATGAAGCAAAATGGGCATGCAAAATACAGTATAGGAAAATAGTATGAAGCCACAATTCTTTAGATCCAGAATTTTATTTCATGGATACTATCTATACTCAAGCACTCAAAACTTTCACCATTACTGCTATGAGCTCTGTGGAGTAGGTCATTTTAATTGTTTCATTTAGAACTGATCAAAAGCTGCTTTCAGCTGCCTGGTACACTCCAAATAAAATCTGAATACACAATGCAGAGTATAGCTTAACTCATGACAGCAGTCAACCCCAACTAAGTCATATTTTTCATGTCACGGGCAATAAACAAAGCACACAAATCAAACAGCAGTGAAACTAGGAAGCACTACCCTTTAAATTACTGACAGCAAAATTTCTCATCACTTCCCTACCAAAGCTGAAAAACAAAGGAACTGATATACAAAGTTAGAAAATATCTATCCATGAGATGATAGGAATGGCTTGCAGTCAGATTCTTATCTAATACAGTATTTTGTTTCTGCTAAGAATTAGTTCAAAAAAGAGCTAGTCATCTGTCATGTACTACATAAACCTCAAAATAGCTTAAATATTTTTAATTTCAACTCATACCTTAAACTGAAACTGAAACTGAAGTCGTTCAGTCCTGCCAGACTCTTTGCGACCCCATGGACTGTAGCTTACCAGGCTTCTCTGTCCATGGGATTTCCTAGGCAAGAGTACTGGAGTGGATGAGTGGATTGCCAATTCCTTCTCCTTGGTCAACAATTTATTTAGACACTCAGCAAATATTTATTGAGCATCTACCATATAGCAAGCATTCTCCAAAGTTCCATTAGACATCTAATAAAATCTTTATTGACAAAAAACTTAGTTTATTTAATTATTCTAAACTAAATTACCTCTTTCCAGTGTCTAGGAATGCACTCCCACCAATAGATTGGAATTTCTTCTACTTCTTATTTTGACATAATTCTTACAGTTATTTAGAAAACATATATGTGTGTATATATATATATATATATTAGCCTGGAATGAAGTACAGACAGACAAGAAGGAAATAAATAAAATGCATGTGATTCTATTTATAAGAGACCTGAAGATCAAAATAAGAATACCAAATGTAAGATTTAATTGGAAATTTAATATGAAAAGTCAGAGAAAAGGGGAAAAGAAAATGTTTAAAATACTGTTAATTCTCCAAAATTTGTGAAAGGCAAAAATCATGATACTCAAGAGCCATATTATATTCAAAGCAGTATAAAGAAAAATAAATTCATTTAGACTCCTTGAAATGAAACATTCTAAAGCAAAGATAAAATCGTGAAAGTATAAGATAGGCCATTGAAAATATACTTCTCAAGAGCAATAGGAAAAATTGTAAAGGCTAAATTTTATTGAGCGTATAAAATACATAAGCTATTTTACAGATACTATGGTTTATTTAGTTAACTCTATGACACAAGCTTTTTTTTTTTTCTTTTGCAAGTGAAGACACTGAATGATGAAAATTTACTTAATTTACCCAAAATTCCCCAGATACTAGGAAGGAGAGTCCAGATTTGACCCAACAGTTTGGCCCCAGTAGTTAGACTCTTAATCACTATTATCTCTTCCTGTGCATGGAAATCCAGGTGACAGCTGAGAGAAGTGCTATCCCAATTAAGTAGTGATCAAAATAGTGTTTAAACAACAAGGCAAATAAGAATATTTTCATGACGGAAAAAAAGTGCCTAAAGGAATCTGAGTGTCAACAGATAGAAAGAAAGAGTTAAAAGACTTAGTTTACATTGAGCATGAATCTAGTAGAAATATGACTTTTTTTAAAAAAGTGACCAAAAACATTGTGGTACACTTACATTGTTTGCATAAAATAGTAAAATAAATATTAAATTTGAAAAAACTTTAAAGTAGAACTGTAGGTTCATCAGTTGTAATAAATGCACCTCTCTAGTGGGGGATTCGTGGCAAGAATACACAGAAGAACTGTACAAAAAAGGTCTTCATGACCCAGATAATCACAATGGTGTGATCACTCACCTAGAGCCAGACATCCTGGAATGTGAAGTCAAGCGGGCCTTAGGAAGCATCACTATGAACAAAGCTACTGGAGGTGATGGAATTCCAGTTGAGCTATTTCAAATCCTGAAAGATGATGCTGTGAAAGTGCTGCACTCAATATGCCAGCAAATTTGGAAAACTCAGCAGTGGCCATGGAACTGGAAAAGGTCAGTTTTCATTCCAATCCCAAAGAAAGGCAATGCTAAAGAATGCTCAAACTAACACACAATTGCACTCATTTTACATGCTAGTAAAGTAATGCTCAAAATTCTCCAAGCCAGGCTTCAGCAATACGTGAAGATGTTCAAGCTGGTTTTAGAAAAGGCAGAGGAACCAGAGATCAAATTGCCAACATCCGCTGGATCATTGAAAAAGCAAGAGAGTTCCAAAAGAACATCTATTTCTGCTTTATTGACTATGCCAAAGCCTTTGACTGTGTGGATCACAAGAAACTGTGGAAAATTCTGAAAGAGATGGGAATACCAGACCACCTGACCTGCCTCCTGAAAAACCTGTATGCAGGTCAGGAAGCAACAGTTAGAACTGGACATGGAACAACAGACTGGTTCCAAATAGGAAAAGGAGTACTTCAAGGCTGTATATTGTCACCTTGCTAATTTAACTTATATGCAGAGTACATCATGAGAAACGCTGGACTGGAAGAAGCACAAGCTGGAATCAAGATTGCTGGGAGAAATATCAATAACCTCAGATATGCAGGTGACACCACCCTTATGGCAGAAAGTGAAGAAGAACTAAAGAGCCTCTTGATGAAAGTGGAAGAGGAGAGTGAAAAAGTTGGCTTAAAGTGCAACATTCAGAAAATTAAGATCATGGTATCTGTTCGCATCACTGCATGGCAGACAGATGGGGAAACAGTGGCTGACTTTATTTATTTATTTATTTATTTTGGCTCCAAAATCACTGCAGATGGCCACTGCAGCCATGAAATTAAAAGACGCTTACTCCTTGGAAGGAAGGTTATGACCAACCTAGACAGCATATTCAAAAGCAGAGACATTACTTTACTAACAAAGGTCTGTCTAGTCAAGGCTATGGTTTTTCCAGTAGTCATGTATGTATGTGAGAGTTGGATTATAAAGAAAGCTGAGTGCTGAAGAATTGATGCTTTTGAACTGTGGTGTTGGAGAAGACTCTTGAGAGTCCCTTGGACTGCAAAGAGATCCAACCAGTCCATCCTAAAGGAGATCAGTCCTGGGTGTTCATTGGAAGGACTGAAGTTGAAGCTGAAACTCCAATACTTTGGCCACCTGATGCAAAGAGCTGACTCATTTGAAAGGACCCTGATGCTGGGAAAGATTGAGGTCAGGAGGAGAAGGGGACAACAGAGGGTGAGATGGTTGGATGGCATCACCGACTCGAATGACATGGGTTTGGGTGAACTCTGGGATTTGGTGGTGGACAGGGAGGTCTGGCATTCTGTGGTGCATGGGGTCACATAGAGTCAAACATGACTGAGAGACTGAGCTGAACTGAACTGAGTGGGTGATACTGATCAATAGGAGATGTTATGCATGTGTGGGTGTTGGGGAGTGGAAATGTAGGGAAAGCTATCATCCTTTAAATTCTGCTGTGAACCTAAAACTGCTCTAAACAAATAAAGTCTTCATTAAGTGAGGGCTTTCCTGATGGTTCAGATGGTAAAGAATCTGCCCACAATGTGGGAGACCTGGGTTCAATCCCTGGGTTGTGAACCTAAAACTGCTCTAAATAAATAAATCCTTTTTAAAAAATCAGTCTAAAATACTGGACACTGATAGCTTGCAATATTAAAAGAGAAGGTAAATAATCTATGGAGGATTCAAAATATCCACAAATTCTTTCCAGCTTAACTCATCAAAAAAGGGTCTATTTCTCTACTTTTTGAATCTGACTGACCTTATGAAAGATGCTCTGGATTCCCAACCTGAGGATGAAAGATTATACAGACAAATAGATGGTCTATTAAGGATGAAGGAGTCATTGAATCAGAATTTTTAAAAATTCAATTCACTGTTATCACAATTCTCAATGCATATGCAAGTAATAAAAGAATATATTCTTAGAATTCAAGGAGTTATTGTAAAGTCAACCATAACAGTAAGAGTTTCAATATAGCTTTCTTAAAAAAAGACAAGTAGAAACATATTACTTATTGATTGTGACCATCTGCCTGTATGTGCCAGTTCTTTAAGCTTACACCTATTCTGATTAAATATATATGCCATAAGGTTTACAAATGATTTGACATCATTCTCATTGATAAAGTATTAAATTTTTGAATAATGCACTAAACAAGTTTCATTGCATGGACATGTATAGAACTCAATGTTTTCAAATTTGTGGCACTAGAGAAGATTCTTGAGAATCCCTTAGACTGCTAGGAGATCAAACCAGTCAATCCTAAAGGAAATCAATCCTAAATATTCATTGGAAGGACCGGATGCTGAAATTGAAGCTTCAATACTTTAACCACCTGATGTGAAGAGCCAATTCATTGGAAAAGACCCTGATGCTGGGAAAGATTGAAGGCAAAAGGAGAAGTGGGTGGTGGAGAATGAGAAGGTTAGATAGCATCACTGACTCAAACATGGGGAGATAATGGAGGACAGAGCCTGGTGTGCTACAATCCATGGGTCACAAAGAATGAGACACGACTTAGCAAGCTAAAAACACCACCGCCTTAAGGCTTATTCTTCCTCAGTATAAATAGTTTTTAATAAAAAATATCCCATGTATTTGCCATAAAGCAAGTTTTAACAAATTGTAAAAATTAGTGTCATATAGATTATATTTGTTGATCATGATGAAATTAACTTAGAACTATATACTGACACATAAACTAAACAATAAAACAAATATTTGGACTTTTAAAAACATACAAGCAATGTATGAGTCAAAGAACAAACATTAATGAAAGTTTAAATATAGTTAGATTCTAATTCACTTTGTTATACAGCAGAAACTAACACAACATGGTAAATAAACTATATGCCAATAAAGATCAATACAAAATAAAAACATAAATTAATTAAATAAGATAATAAATGTTAGATGAAAAAAAATAAAAAAAATTGAAAAACAAATTTTACTGAAGTCCAATGGGCTTCCTCCGTGGCTTAGACAGTAAAGAATCTGAAAAGAAAAAGACCTGGATTTGATCACTGGGCGGGAAAGATCCTCTGGAGTAGGGAATGGCAATCCACTCTAGTATTCTTGCCTGGAGAATCCATGGACAGAGGAAGGCTACAGTCCATGGGGTCACAAAGAGTCGGACAAGACTGAATGACTAACACTTTCACTTTCAAATAGTAATAATAATTATTATTTTTTTTAGTTTAATATTAAAGCACATTTAAGGTAATTTATCACATTGTCAGATTAAAGAGGAAACACATTTTATCATCTCAATATATCAATATATGAATATAAACATTTGGGTAAAATAAATACAGTGATAAAACTATAAGTAAACTGAGAATACAGAGTCTTGATGTAAGAGATTAAGGGAAAAATCTGTAATAGTACTGTACTTGATGGGAAAAATTTAAATATCTCTTTTGAGAAAAGAGACTACATATAGCAGTGCAGATTGTCTACCTCACAAATCCAAGAACACGAGAAAACAAAATTATGGAAGGGAAATACACATATACAGAAAAAATGATCTATGACTTAAAATGTATTACACAGATAAATGAGAAAGTTAGATACTGTTTGCCTAGCTGTTATAATTTTAAAAGCAATTTAAATGGATATATACTTTTTATCATGTTAAAAAAAATGAATCCTAGATGGAATAAAGTATTATATATGAAAATATAACTAACACAATTAGGTGAAAATACATTGGTAAACTCTGAATAAAGAAGGATTTTTAAAACAAGACACAAAAAGTACAGAAAAGACAGACAAATGCTTCCAAAATCAACTATATTATACTTAAGAAATTATGTATCAGCAAATAAGAAAGAAGAGTGAGAAAATGTAGTTGCAACAACTATAACTGATAGAGCATAGAGTACTGGCATTCAGAATATATAAAGGAAACAAATTCAATAAAAATTCCAATTATAATTGGATAAATTCCAATATAGAAATGGACAAAATATTTTTTTTTCTGCATGCTGGTGACTTTTTTTTTTTTTTTGTGACTCTTTGGTATTGCATTAAAGTTCCTATTAGTTTTTGTTTTCATTACTGAGTTTTTTTTTTTCTAATTTATTTTTTAATGTGAAGGATAATTTCTTTACAGAATTTTGCTGTTTTCTGCCAAAAATCAGCATGAACCAGCCACAGATATATATATATATATATGTCCCCTCCCTCTTGAACTTCTGGCCCATCTCCCTCCCCATCCCATACCTCTAGGTTGTTAAAGAGCCCCTGTTTGAGCTCCCTGAATCATACAGCAAATTCCTATTGGCTATGTATTTTACATATGGTAATGTACGTTTCCTTGTTACACTCTCCATAAATCTCACCCTCTCCTTCCTCCCTGCTCACCCTCAGCTCCCTCACCATGTCTATAAGTCTGTTCTCTATGTCTGTGTCTCCATTCCTGCCCTAAAAATAATTTCATCAGGGCCATCTTTCTAGATTCCATATATGTGTTAGTATATGATATTTGTCTCTCTTTCTGACTTACTTCACTCTGTATCATAGGCTCTAGGTTCATCCACCTCATTAGAATGGACTCGTGTGTTCCTTTTTATGGCTGAGTAATATTCCACCATATATACATAACACAGCTTCTTTGTCCATTCATCTGTCGATAGACATCTAGGTTACTTTCATGTTCCAGCTACTATAAATAATGCTGCAATGAACACTAGGGTACATGCAAATTTTTCAGTTCTGGTTTCCTCAGGGTATATGCCTAGGAGTGGGATTGCTGGGTCATATGATGGTTTTATTCCTAGTTTTTTTTTTTTTTTTTAAGGAATCTCTATACTATCTTCCATAGTGGGTGTATCAATTTATATTCCCACCAACACTGCAAGAGGGTTCCCTATTCTCTACACCCTCTCCAGCATTTATTGTTTGTAGACTTTTTGATGATGGGCATTCTGATTGGTGTAAGGTAATATCTCATTGTAGTTTTGATTTGCATTTCTTTAATAGCAATTGATGTTGAGCATCTTTTCATGTACTTGTTAGTTATCTGTACGTCTTCTTTGGAAAAATATCTGTTTAGGTCTTTTCCCCACTTTTTGATTGGGTTGATTGTTTTTCTGATATTGAGTTTCATGAGCTGCTTGTATATTTTGGAAATTAATCCTTTGTCAATGGTTTCCTTTGCTTATTTTCTCCCATTCTGAGGGCTCTTTTCACCTTGTTTGGACAAACATTACTAACGAAATTTTACAGAAGATGATGAACAAACTAAAAGTAAAAATCTATCAGATAATACAATTTCATGCTTATCAGATCAACAAGAAAGCTTTCATAATCAGTCAGTTCCAAGAATATGTAATGTGATAGCACAGTCATCCTCTGATATTGTGAATATAAATTAGCACAAACACTTTAGAAATAAATATAAATTTTTCTAGTATATTTGAAGATATGCCTACCAGAAAACTCAGCAATCTCACACTTAGCATATTTGAGATGTACTTTATTATATGTGGGAGGCCTGGGTTTGATCCCTGCATTGGGAAGAATCCCTGGAGAAGAGAAGGGCTACCCACTCCAGTATTCTGGCCTAGAAAATTCCATGGACTGTATAGTCCATGGGGTTGCAAAGAGCAACTTTGGGCTTCCCTGGTGGCTCAGAGGTTAAAGCGTCTGCCTGGAATGCAGGAGACCTGGGTTCGATCCCTGGGTCAGGAAGATCCCCTGGAGAAGGAAATGGCAACCCACTCCAGTACTCTTGCCTGGAGAATCCCATGGAGGGAGGATCCTGGTGGGCTACAGTCCATAGGGTCGCAAAGAGTCAGTCACAACTGAGCGAATTCACTTCACTTCACTTTATTATAGTATTCTATATATTATGTGTCTCCTATAAAGTACTCACAAAAAGTTTTCTCTAATATTATATCTTTTTACTTTTTACCATAACGTATCTATTAGCCAGAATGGAAGAATACTCTGTGTATGACCCAATATATTGATAGAAGCATTGCCCATGACACACAATATCTGTGTTCATTGTTAAGATAATGGAGTGAGAAATGAATAAAATCATAGAATGAAATGTTACTCAGCAGCTAAAATGAATTAAGTAGAGTTATGTGTATCAATATAAATTCAAAAACATAGATTTTGAAAAAAAAAAAAATACAGGTTTCAAAAAAATACATGCAGTCTTAAAAACACCCACCTCCTGAGAAACCTGAGTGCAGGTCAATATGCAACAATTAGAACCAGACAAGGAAAATGGACTGGTTCAAAATTGAGAAAGGAGTATGTCAAGGCTATTTATTGTCACCCTGCTTATTGAACTTACATGCAGAGTACATCATGTGAAATGCTGGACTACATAACTCAAAGCTGAAATCATGATTGCCAGGAGAAATATCAACAACCTTAGATATGCAAATGATAACCACTCTAGGGGCAGAAGTTGAGGAGGAATTTAAGAGCTGCTTGATGAAGGTAAGAGAAGAGAATGGGAAAAGCTGGCTTAAAACTCAACACTCAAAAAATCAAGATCGTGGCATCTAGCCCACCATTTCATGGCAAATAGATGAAGAGAAAGTTGAAAGAGTGAAAGATTTATTTCTTCAGGCTCCAAAATCACTGTGGACAGTGACTGCAGCCACAAAATTAAGAGATGCTTGCTCCTTGGAAGAAAAGCTATGACAAACCTAGACAGTGTGTTAGAAAGTAAGAGCCATACACTTTGCCAACAAAAGTCCATATATTTAAACTATGTTTTTTCTAGTAATCATATATGGGTGTGAGGTTTGGACCATAAACTAGGCTGAATGCCAAAGAATTAATGCCTTTGAATGTGGTGCTAGAGAGGACACATGAGAGTCCCTTGGATAGCAAGGAGATCAAACCAGTCAATCCTAAAGGAAATCATTCCTGAATATTCACTGGAAGGAGTGATGCTGAAGTTGAAACTCCAATACTTTGGACACCTAGTGCAAAGAGACCCTGATGATAGAAAAGACTGAGGTAGGAGGAGAGGGGGTGACAGGATGAGTTGGTTGGATGGCATCACTGACTCAATGGACATGAGTTTGAGCAACCTCCCAGAGACAGTGAAAGACAGAAAAGCCTGTGTGACAGTTCATGCAGCTGCTCAGAGTCAGTTGTGACTTAGCAAATGAACAAAACCAAAAATGAACAATTTATCTGTTATGGATAAATATACATGTAATAAAACTATAATATAAAGCAAAAACAAGATAAATTCTCCAGTTCACAAGAAAGAAATATGCCTTTAGGAGGGGATAAGCAAAAAATCAACTTATATTTTGTAATATGTATTTATTTATTTGGCTGTGTCTGGCACACAGGACCTTTCACCGAGGACCCTCTAGTTGTGGCATATGGGCTTGGTTGTTCTGTGGCATGTGGGATTTTGGTTCCCCACAATGGATTGAACTTGTGTCTCCTTCATTGCAAGGCCATTTCTTAACCACCTGGACCACTGGGGAAGCCCCAAATGTCAGCTTATTGACTAGAGTCTTCTCAAACTAAAAACTGGCTCTGTATGTGTTTGACTGGTTACATTTTTTTTATCTTATTTATGCAATACACATTTTTGCCACACAGTAAGACATTTAATTAATATTCCAGTTCCAGTTCAGTCGCTCACTCGTGTCCGACTCTCCGTGACCCCATGAACCGCAGCACGCCAGGCCTCCTGGTCCATCACCAACTCCTGGAGTCTACACAAACCCACGTCCATTGGGTTGGTGATGCCATCCAACCATCTCATCCTCTGTTGTCCCCTTCTCTTCCTGCCCTCAATCTTTCCCAGCAACAGGGTCTTTACAAATGAGTCAGCTCTTCACATCAGGTGGCCAGAGTTTTGGAGTTTCAGCTTCAACATCAGTCCTTCCAATGAACACCCAGGACTGATCTTTAGGATGGAATGGTTGGATCTCCTTGCAGTCCAAGGGATTCTCAAGAGTCTTCTCCAATACCACAGTTCAAAAGTATCAGTTTTTAAGCACTCAGCTTTCTTTATAGTCCAACTCTCACATCCATACATGACTACTGGAAAAACCATATCTTTGACTAGAAGGACCTTTGTTGGTAAAGTAATGTCTCTGCTTTTTAACATGCTGCCTAGGTTGGTCATAACTTTCCTTTCAAAAAGTAAGCATCTTTTAATTTCATGGGTGCAATCACCAACTGCAGTGATTTTGGAGCCCAGATAAATAAAGTCAGCCTGTTTCCCCATCTATCTGCCATGAAGTGATGTGAACAAATATCATGATCTTCATTTTCTGAATGTTGAGCTTTAAGCCAACTTTTTCACTCCCCTCTTTCACTTTCATCAAGAGGTTCTTCAGTTCTTCTTCACTTTCTGCCATAAGGGTGGTGTCATCTGCATATCTGAGGTTATTGATATTTCTCCCAGCAATCTTGATTCCAACTTGTGCTTCTTCCAGCTCAGCATTTCTCATGATGTCCTCTGCATATAAATTAAATCAGCAAGGTGACAATATACAGCCTTGACGTACTCCTTTTCCTATTTGGAACCAGTCTGTTGTTCCATGTCCAGTTCTAACTGTTGCTTCCTGACCTGCATCTCAGCAGGCAGGTCAGGTGCTCTGGTATTCCCATCTCTTGAAGAATTCCCCACAGTTTCTTGTGATCCACACAGTCAATGGCTTTGGCATAGTCAATAAAGCAGAAATAGATGTTTTTCTGGAACTCTCTTGCTTTTTCCATGATCCAGCGGATGGTGGCAATTTGACCTCTGGTTCGTCTGTCTTTTCTAAAACCAGCTTGAACATCTGGAAGTTCACGGTTCACGTATTGCTGAAGTCTGGCTTGGAGAATTTTGAGCATTACTTTACTAGCATGTGAGATGAATGCAATTGTGTGGTAGTTTGAGCATTCTTTGGCATTGCCTTTCTTTGGGATTGGAATGAAAACTGACCTTTTCCAGTCCTGTGGCCACTGCTGAGTTTTCCAAATATGCTGGCATGTTGAGTATAGCACTTTCACAGCATCATCTTTCAGGATTTGAAATAGCTTAACCGGAATTCTATCACCTCCACTAGCTTTGTTCATAGTGATGCTTCCTAAGGCCCACTTGACTTCACATTCCAGATGTCTGGCTCTAGGAGAGTGTGAGTGATCACACCACTGTGATTATCTTATCATAAATAAAAAGGATTATACAATCATAACTACCTAAATATTATCATAAGTATTCAGTTACATCAACATACCCATCAAATGTAATTTTGTCCAAACATAAAACATTTATGAAAGCTCTATTGAGAATTAATTATAATACATTTTCTATGAGTGCAAAAAACCATATATAGTGTGAAATTGATTGTAAGATTATGTATCAATTTTTTATCTATGGGATACATTTCCATGTTATAAAATTTCCACCAAAGATAACAGCTGCTTTTTATTTGAGTACTAAATGTTAGATTCTTTGTAACAATTTTGTGTATTGTTTCAACTTACACAAAAACTATTTCATATTTATAGCTAAGAAAAAAAATTCTCTTTTAATTTTGAAATGATTCAAACTGTTAGTTTCACTTAAATGCATGCATACAAATATATACACACACATATATCCCCCAAATTGCATATCTAAATGGTAAGATGAGGCCCGTATTCAAAACTCATCCACTTTACTTGCTAAGATGTCACAATTCCAGCTGGACAGAACTGGATGTGATTCTATCTCTAATGTCTGTTTGGGCTTCCTAGGTGGCACTAGTGGTAAAAACCCACCTGCCAGTATAGGAGACATAAGAAATGTAGTTCAATCCCAGAGTCGGGAAGATCCCCTGGAGGAGATCATGGCAACCCACTTCAATATTCTTGCCTGGAGAATCCCATGCACAGCGGAGCCTGGCAGGCTATAGTCCATAGGGTTGCAAAGAGTTGGACACAACAGAAGTGGTTTAGCATGCACACACTACCATCTACTAGTTGTAAGACCCTGAACCGTACATTCAACTTACTTTTGCTTTTACCATTTGGCCTAATACTTGTTATTCTATTTGCATATATGTTAATAAGAATAGTCATTCTTCAACTATTACCTTGTAGATGGGTAAATATCAAAACTACACAGTTTAAACCTAAAATTCATTACATTATATAACCATAGTCATAGCTTGCTTGGTTTTATGTAAGAGAAAATGCAACATTATAAAATTTTAGTGGATTACAAATGTGGCCACAATAAATTTTGAAGACTGACTTTTGACCTTAATCATAAATATTATGTATGTTTCTAAGACACTCATTTATATATTGAAATACATATAAGATGTCTGCATAAAACACGTGAAAAGTCTTATATTGGAAAAGCATTATTTGCCCATCATCAAAGTCTCTGATGAAATTGAGTGATTCAGTGGAATATCCTATAATGATTAAGCCTACATGGAGCATCAAAATAGTTAAGCAATTCAGTGCACAGTCTTCCCAGGTATTTGGCATCATGTGCAATAAACACCTGTCTGATTAAAGACAATTTTGAGTAAATTCACTGAACTAGCCAGAAGTATTCTGTTTTCAGAATACAGACTGACATATTTCTATATTACTAATTATCCTTCTCCCTCTCAGCTTTCTGGAAAGGAAGGGGAATTGACCCAGATATGTTTATTCCATGAAGGATCCTGCTAAGTTTCTATAAATGATAATTTCATGCTATGGATCAAGCAATCAACTAAGGCAGAATGGAAAGTGAAATCAAAACATGACAGAGAAATCAGTATTTGGGAGGACAAAAAGAGAAAGAGAGAGAGGAGGCAGGAAGAGGGAGGGAACAGAAGGAAAAGGAGAAGAAAAGAAAGGAGAGGACAGGAGAAAAGGAAGAAATAGAGAAAGAAAAAAAAAATTAAAGTTCCAGGCAGTCAGTTAGCTTGGAAAACACATCTTAAGCTGATAAACTGAAACTTTGTAGAGCTTTCTTTTGATGTAGATTTTAATGATTGCTTTCATACATCAAGGTTCCTTTTTTTTCAGTCTATATTCAGATACTTTTTTAAAATTCTGTAGAAAAGGATTGCATATGAGTTTAAATAGAAAATCCATGCTGAGACTGGAAACATCAACATTACAAATGTTATGTCAACATGAATAGGTTCTTAATTTTCCAAGGCCAACTTTCTCAACTCTAATTGCTTTTGGCATAAAATTCAGAAAGGCAGAAACATCTTAGGTTAGCAGTGTTCTTGGCATGAACAGTTGAACTGTTGATAGTATTGGATTTCTCTGAGAATTTCAGAGTCAGTTTGCTTAGAAATATGCATATGTCTAATTTAACACTTTTCTTGATACCAAAAGAGAATATATCTCACATGTGAGTGTGTGTCCTGATCTAGAATTTCAGAAAGATCCCAATTCTTCCTCCAAGATTCTATTCACACTGAGTTTTCCTAAGTTCCAAAATTGGTACATTTTTCAGGTCCATCGGGAATGAAAAGGAACTGAATGAAGTAGAGTGATTCATCAAGTCTGTAAAGAAGAGATGTAGTCTATTTTATATAGTTTACTAATTAAATTCTTCTAAATAATAAATCTCTTTTAACTTTTCTCTCCCTCTTCCTCTCCGCCCCCCCGGCACTTCCTGGTAATTGAGTTCTAAAGACATAGGTGGACAGAACAAAGCAGGCATTCGAGCAGATGGCGGTGGGGAGAAGCCATAGCAATCTAGCACTGTGTTACAGTGTGAGTGGTGGATCAAGGTTATTTGGGTCAAGGTATCAGAGCCTCAGCAGAGGGAAGATGAGGTTCATAGGAGGGAAAGCCCAGCACAGGGAAAGCCCAAGGGAGTTGAGAAAGGCATGAGTGAGATAAACAATCTGCATAGTGTCACAGCCTGAATTGGGTGAAATGGAATCCATGGCAACCTGGCATAAGATGCTGGTGTGCATCTGGAAAGAGAAGGCCAATCCCTACATGGGACAGTCTGCTGGATGGTGTCAATGCCTGAGCAGGGTGGGATGTACATCCGTGCATGGGATGGGGACTGCCTGGTCTCAGGAATCATAGCTCAAACAGGACAAGGAAGGTGCCCACAAAACAGCACCACCTGTCCTGGGGGTGCCTGAGCAGAAGCACATCCACTTGGCAAGGATGGGGTAGGCCAGTCCACCTCAAGGTGTCAGAGTCCAGATAAGATGAATGAGGAGGACAGAGCCATGAAAAGGAGTCAGCGTGCAGGTTTTCAGATCACGAGCATTCTGATGAAGGTGTACTCATAGCACAGAATGTCAGAGCCTGAGCAGGGCAAGGACAGTTTCCATGCAGTGGGTACAAGCTGACATGAGATTCAGGAGCCCAGTCATGGTAAGGAGAGTGTCTACATGGGGGAGGCACAGCACGGAGGGTCAGAGTCCTAGTGAATGAAAGGGGCATCAGCTTGGAAGGGTGTGGTGGTAGAGATGGGAGACCGGTTGCATGCAGAAAGAATAATTAAATTCTTAATATACTAAGGGTAATAGAAACCAAGTTTGTCACTATTGGGAAAGGGAGTTAGAAGTAAGAAAACACAGGAAACTAAAATGAACCCTGAATGGTTGAATTAAAATCAGAGATATCAATGCAAAGTCAGTGATTTTGATGGATAGAGAGATGGGAATAAAACAAATAAATATAAATGGGCATATGTTATGTGCATGTGTATATTATGTATATAGTATTTATTTACACATAATTATGTACGTAAATATGATGCAAATGCATTTATTTCCTATTCTGTCAACTGAGAGGATGGGAGATGCAAAACCTCAATAACAATGAGCATATCTGGTGCTAAGTGTTGGCTTCTAAACACAGTTCTCCATGAAAAGGAATAAAGGCTCCTTAGAGAGGAGGAGGCACAGAAAATGCAAGGTAAGCCAGCAATATCTGTCTATGCCAAAAAGCAAGGAAATACTAAAAAAAAAAAAAAAAAAGGCACGTACCTGTTAAAAGAAAACAACAGATCATGGCTTGAGAGGGCTCTTACTGGTCATCAGGGACAATTTGAACATCAAAATAAATGCTGGTAGTAAGATAAAAATCCACTGAATAAAATGGGAAATGATAAATCCATAGTGATATTCATTAGTTAAATGTTCAGTGAATCTATTTACATTGATTCAGAATAATTGCCCACAAAATCAATTTTAATTATAGTAGGGAAAGCAGTAGCTTTACATTGGAAAAGCCTGACACACTATTTTAATACACTGATTAAACTGAACATCATGTTCCAAATTATATTCCACCTTATAGGATGCAAAGAAGAGCACATCATTTCTATAATTATTCAACCAATGATTCATAGCCTGAATCTTAATATAAGAAAATATCAAACCCAAATTAGGGTGCATTCTACAATAACTTTAAAAGTACCAACATAAGGAAAGACAGAGAAATCTTTCTAGATTGAGACATGAACACTAAATGTAATATGTAACTTGGAGCTGGGTTCATTTGCCATAAAGTACATTACTGAGACTATTAGTTTAACTTCTATAAGTCTGTTGATTAGACAGTGAGAATGTATCAAATATCAATATCCTAATTTTGAAAATTATTAGGTTATTATAAAATAAAATGTCCCAGTTTTTAGCAAACTATTTTTGAGAGTGATGGCCATCAAGTTAAGAAGTCAAGGGAAAAAAATCTAAACTTGACATTGATTAGTCTTTATTCATACTGAAAATTTCTTAAAATGTTTTGAAATACATAGTTATATCTGTCTTGCATGATGACACTCCTAAATAGAGTTATACTCACTAGAACCTCTTTCTGCTCTAGGTCTGCTTGTTCATCCATTTAAGTCAAGATCCCTTAAGTCTCATTTTTCATTTCAAATGCATGTAGATAAAATCTTACTGGTTGAAGTGTGCTTGGGTTCTTCTACATGGTAACTTTATATTACAAAATATGACTCTTCTAAAACCTATTTTTGGAAAAAATCTGAAGCCTACTCAAAAGGAAAAAATATGTATCCCTGATGCTTTCTCACTTGATGTTGTCATAAGGTAAAAGTATAGAAAAAAAAAATGGAGGGAAATATAAATTTGCATAATAAGAAATCTGTTCAGTTCAGTCGCTCAGTCATGTCTGACTCTTTGCGACCCCATGGACTGCAGCACGCCAGGCATCCCTGTCCATCACCAACTCCTGGAGTTTACTCAAACTCATGTCCATTGAGTCGGCAATGCGATCCAACCATCTCATCCTCTGTCGTCCCCTTCTCCTCCCACCTTCAAACTTTCCCAGCACCACAGTCTTTTCAAATGAGTCAGTTCTTTGCTTTAGGTGGCCAAAGTATTGGAGTTTCATCTTCAACATCAGTCCTTCCAATGAACATTCAAGACTTATTTCCTTTAGGATGGGCTGATTGGACTCCTTGCAGTCCAAGGGACTCTCAAGAGTCTTTTCCAACATCACAGTTCAAAAGCATCAATTCTTCAGTGCTCAGCTTTCTTTATAGTCCAACTCTCACATCCATAGATGACTACTGGAAAAACCATAACCTTGACTAGATGGACCTTTGTTGGCAAAGTAGTGTCTCTGCTTTTTAATATGCTGTCTAGGTTGATCATAACTTTTCTACCAAGGAGCAAGAGTCTTAATTTCATGACTGCAGTCACCATCTGTAGTGATTTCAGAGCACAAAAAAATAAAGTCTGTCACTGTTTCCACTATTTCCCCATCTATTTCCCATGAAGTGATGGGACCAGATGCCGTGATCCTAGCTTTCTGAATGTTGAGCTTTAAGCCAACTTTTTCACTCTCCTCTTTCACTTTCATCAAGAGGCTTTTTAGTTCTTCTTCATTTCCTGCCATAAGAAATATATGATATAAATTTTTATATTCATAAAATAATAAAAAGTGAAAAATCAAATCCATTACATAGAATATTGGTCAAAAAAGTCCCAAGCATCCAGATATAAAAATTCACATGATAGCACAAATTGTTCTTTGATCTAGTTATCTTGAACTTTAGAACAAAATATAACAAAACTTTCAAGGGAGCAAAATAAAAATGTCTAGAAATAATATATTATCCTATTCAATATAATAATAAGATGAGTTGGAGAACCCAGGAACTTAATTTTGGAAATATGTTACTTACCAGAACATACCAGCAATCTTCAAATATCTGAAGCAGTCTCATGGGGAAGGAGAATTAGGACTAATAAATGAAAACTATAAAAAGACAGATTTCCACTCAGTTTAAAAGAAAAGCAAAAGTTGAATTGTCAAAAATGTAAGAGGCTGCTTAGCAAATGATTAGTTCACTAGAATATTCAAAGTACAGATAACTGCTTCATAAAGGGATCAGATAGAACAGATGCTCTATTAAACTCCTAGAGGAAAACAGAGGGACAACATTCTTTGACATAAATTGCAGCAATACTTTTTTGGATCCATCTCCTAAAGTAAGGGAAAAATAAATAAGACCTAATTACACTCAAAATCTTTGGCACAGCAAAGGAACCCATAAACAAAAATGTAAAGACTATCTTTGGGCTGGGAGAAAATATCTGTGAATGAAGTGATTGACAAGGAATTATGCAGCTCAATATTTTTTTTAAAAGTAACCCAATCAAAAAATGGGTAAAAGTTCTTAACAGACATCTCTCAAAAGAAGACATACAAATGGACAAAAAACACATTAAAATATGTTCCAAATGGCTAATTATTCAGTTCAGATCAGTTCAGTTGCTCAGTCCTGTCCAACTCTTTGTGACCCCATGAATCGCAGTACGCCAGGCCTCCCTGTCCATCACCAACTCCCGGAGTTCACACAGACTCATGTCCATTGAGTCAGTGATGCCATCCAGCCATCTCATCCTCTGTCGTCCCCTTCTCCTCCTGCCCCCAATCCCTCCCAGCATCAGAGTCTTTTCCAATGAGTCAACTCTACGCATGAGGTAGCCAAAGTACTGGAGTTTCACCTTCAGCATCATTCCCTCCAAAGATATCCAGGGCTGATCTCCTTCAGAATGGATTGGTTGGATCTCCTTGCGGTCCAAAGGACTCTCAAGACTCTTCTCCAACACCACAGTTCAAAAGCATCAATTTTTCAGCGCTGAGCTTTCTTCACAGTCCAATTCTCACACCCATACATGACCACTGGAGAAACCATAACCATGACTAGATGGACCTTTGTTGGCAAAGTAATGTCTCTGATTGTTAATATACTATCTAGGTTGGTCATAACTTTTCTTCCAAGGAGTAAGTGTCTTTTAATTTCATGGCTGCAATCACCATCTGCAGTGATTTTGGAGCCCCCCAAAATAAAGTCTGACACTGTTTCCCCATCTATTTGCCATGAAGTGATGGGACCAGATGCCATGATTTTCATTTTCTGAATGTTGAGCTTTAAGCCAACTTTTTCACTCTCCTCTTCCACTTTCATCAAGAGGCTCTTCAGTTCTTCTTCACTTTCTGCCATAAAGGTGGTGTCATCTGCATAGCTGAAGTTATTGATGTTTCTCCTAGCAATCTTGATTCCAGCTTGTGCTTCTTCCAGCCCAGCATTTCTCATGAT
Source organism: Oryx dammah (assembly GCF_014754425.2). NCBI lineage: Eukaryota > Metazoa > Chordata > Mammalia > Artiodactyla > Bovidae > Oryx > Oryx dammah. The sequence goes on from NW_024070186.1 coordinate 117,471,924, forward strand.
GTCCTCTGCATATAAGTTAAATAAGCAAGGTGACAACATATAGCCTTGATGTACTCCTTTTCCTATTTGGAACCAGTCTGTTGTTCCATGTCCAGCTCTAACTGTTGCTTCCTGACCTGCATATAGGTTTCCCAAGAGGCAGGTCAGGTGGTCTGGTATTTCCATCTCTTTCAGAATTTTCCACAGTTTACTGTGATTCACACAGTCAAAGGCTTTGGCATAGTCAATAAAGCAGAAATAGATGTTCTTTTGGAACTCTCTTGCTTTTTCGATGATCCAGCAGATGTTGGCAATTTGATCTCTGGTTCCTCTGCCTTTTCTAAAACCAGCTTGAACATCTTAGAGAAGTGAAAATTGAAGCTCCAATGAGATATCCCCTCACACTAGTCATAATGGCCATCATCAAAAAGTCTATACATAATAAATGCTGGGAAGAGTGTGGAGAAAAGGGAACCTTCCTGCACTGTTGATGGGAATGTAAATTGGCACAGCCACTATGGAAGATAATACAAAGATTTCTCAAAAATCTAAAAATATAGTTACCGTATGATCATGAAATTCCATACCTGGGCATATATCCAGAAAAAATGAAACTCTTAGATAAGATACATGTACCCCAATATTCATAGCAGCACTATTTATGCAACTTAAATGTCCATTGACAAATGAATAGATAAAGAAGATGTGGTATATATGTGTGTGTATGTTTATGAATATACCACATGGAATACACAATGCAATATTACTCATCCATAAAGAAAGATTATTCAGTCATAAAACAGAGAAAATAATGCCGTTTGAAACAATATGGATGGACCAAAGGTCCGTCTAGTCAAGGCTATGGTTTTTCCATTGGTCATGTATGGGTGTGAGAATTGGACTGTGAAGAAAGCTGAGCACTGAAGAATTGATGCTTTTGAACTGTGGTGTTGGAGAAGACTCTTGAGAGTCCCTTGGACTGCAAGGAGGTACAACCAGTCCATTCTAAAGGAGATCAGCCCTGGGTGTTCTTTGGAAGGACTGATGCTGAAGGTGAAACTCCAGTACTTTGGCCACCTCATGAGAAGAGCTGACTCATTGGAAAAAACTCTGATGCTGGGAGGGATTGGGGGCAGGAAAAGAAGGGAACAACAGAGGATGAGATGGCTGGATGGCATCACTGACTCAATGGACATGAGTTTGAGTGAACTCCGGGAGTTGGTGATGGACAGGGAGGCCTGGCATGCTGCGATTCATGGGGTCGCAGAGTCAGACACGACTGAGCAACTGAACTGAACTGAACCGAGAGCTTATCATACTAAGTGTAATAAGTCAGACAGAGAAACACAAACACCATATGATATCACTTACATCTGGAATGTAAAAATTACCATTACCAACGAACTTATTTACAAAGAAAAATATACTTACAGGCATAGAAAACAAACTTATGGTTACCAAAGAGTAAGGGAGTAGAATAAATTCTAGGTATGGGATTAAGATAGATACACTACGATAAATAAAATAAACAGCAAGTACCTATGTCATACCACACAGAATTATATTCAACATAGTATAATAACCTATATTGGAAAAGGATCTGAAAAATAATATATAGATATATTTATCTATATACACATATAGACATATATATCTGAATCACTTTATTGTACGCCTGAATCTAACAGAACATTGTAATCCAATTATACCTCAGTAAAAAAAGTTAAACTGTTTGAGAACATTGTAAAGATAAATGGGGGGTTAAATAGCAGTTGATCACAAGGAATCTGCGATACATAAATTCATTTTCAATGTTATAATTCTATAGTTTTATGTATTCAACTATCAGAAATAAGTTAATAACTCCAAAGTTCATATATCAATGTGAACTTAGAAGGTATACATCACATATTTGATTGCTAAAAGTTATTATACAAATATGGTCAGTTTTTTCTAAAAATAATTTCTCTTATGAAGATAAACTATGGCCAAATCCTTCATAAATGCCCAGAAATAAGTCTGTAAATGATAAACTCAAGAGAAATTATATACTGGAGGGCAGACATTGCTTGAAAGGAAATGAATTTGGTTAGCATATTATGTTCATAGTATCACCACAATCGAGCAATATTCATTGTTCTCCAGCTAGTCAATTTTGCATTGCAGTAACATGGGCAAAAACTATTTTTACAATATTTTTTTATTATAGAAGAGTGTGTCTGTTTTTTTAATCATCATTTAGAAAATGACTTCCAAGGACAGGCATGTTTGGGAAATCAGAGCATGACAAATTGCATTACATCTTCTGATCAAGCAATGGAATTTAGAAAACAGGAAAGCAGGTGTCTTTAGGCAATTTGCATTTAATAACTCATTTCTTTGGTGAAATATTATTTAGAAGGTGTATAATTTATCATTAGTACACAAAATAATGCCCAAATTGTGTTAAGATAAAAGTCTTTGTACCTATGACAACAAATGTACCATAAAAAATTAAATTTCATTCTTATAATGTTTTCCTGACATAACACTGTCTGTGTGTATGAAAGTATATGAATGACTAGATAAGTTTGTCTCTTGTCATCTGTATAGCTGCATAATGAGCTGAACATTTCCTTAGATAAAGCTAAAACATCCTCTATCTATCTACCTATTTACTTACCTACCTATCATCTATCTACCTACCATAACTAAGAAAATTCCTTATCCAAGAGTGTATGTCTGGATTGGAAATATGGTTTATGGATTTAATAATGTGAAATGGGTGTGCATGCGTGCTCAGTCACTTCAGTCGTGTCCAACTCTCTGCAACCCCATGAACCACAGCCTGCCAGGCTCCTCTGTTCATGGGATTCTCCAGGCAAGGGTACTGGAGTGTGTTGCCATTTCTTTCTCCAATAATGTGAAATGTATATATATATATATATATATATATATATATGGCTGAAATTGGAGACTCATAAATCCACAAGAGGTGAAATTAGAAGAAAAAATGACAAGAAGGCAAATTCAACTCAAATTTAGAATAATAATTTATGACGATGAAAGTTTCATGACAGAGGGTACTATAAAATGGAATAACCACCAAGAAGCTGATCTGTTGTTGTTGTTGTTGCTTATTCGCTGTCATGTCTGATTCTTTTGCAACCCCATGGACTGTAACCAGCCAGGCTCCTCTTTCCCAGGCAAGAATACTGAAATGGGTTGTCATTCCTTTCTCCAAAGGGATCTTCCCTATTTACATGTAAGAGACCCTTGTGCTGTTTGCTGTGCTTAGTCAATCAGCTGTGTCCAACTCTTTGCAGTCTCATAGACTGTAGCTGGCCAGTCTCCTCTGTCCATGAGGATTCTCCAGGCAAGAATACTAGAATTGGTTGTCGTGCCCTCCTCCAGGGGATTTTCTCAACCCAGGGATCAAACCCAGGTGGATTCTTTACCATCTGAGTCATCAGGAAAGCCCAAGAATACTGGAGTGGGTAGCCTATCCCTTCTCCAGGGGATCCCCCCAATCCAGGATTCAAACCGGGGTCTTTGCATTGCAGATGGATTCTTTACCAGCTGAGCTACTAGGGAAGTCCTTAGTTTCTGATACACTAAGCATTCAGCAGTGTTTATAACTGAATTGGAAATGCATACTAATTTAAAAAAAGATTACTTCAAGGCTTCATTGTTCATTAGGCCGTTGAGCAAGCACCATATTTACAGAAGAAGATGGATAATCTTGAAACAGTCCGTTTGATTTGAAAGTGTTCATAAGGTGATTTTTTGGGTAAATATTCACATGGATATGAACATTTTCAATTCTGAGCTATTATAAGATGTCTACCTTGATAACACTTTCAAAAGTTTCTTCTCAATATTATTATATCCAAACTCTCTACAATCAGGCATAAGATTTTGCATTCCTTATATAAGAACTAGTATAAGCCTTGATATCTGACTACTTAAGAGTAGATATCTGCCTACATCAGAGGATTTATGAAATTCTGGTCCCAATTATACCACTTAATGTTGAAATGCTGAAAGAAACACAAAATTTTCCATTGGGTAGATACAATAACAATTAGTGCATGATGGGTATTTTGCCATACAAAGACACCTTGACGTGTCTGATCACTTGTTGACTCATGGTCAGGCATTTGATCTTCACCAGAATCTAGTAGGAGAGTTTTCTCAAACTGAATCTATTGAAGATGGCACAGCCTTTGCTGAAATCAAATTGGACTCCTCAGTGACTCTCTTATTTACCACAGGTTCCAAGTAGCATTTCAATCTACTGATAACTCTAATATCTAGCCAGTCATTAGATTCAAGTGAATAAATAGTAATATTACATTCTAAACCACCTGGAAGAATTTATTTTGTTCTGGGATCAAATCAAACCTTGAAGCTTTGCTGATTAGATTAATCAGAGAAAACATCTAAAATGGGTATACACTTACTCCAGCAGCCATCTCTTTCTTAGTGGTTGGTAAGCAGAAGATTTTTTATCTTGAAGAGGTTAACAAGAATACCCTAGAACACTGAAAAATTACTTATAATACAGGTATCTTATGCTATTCTTACCTTACCTACATCTCAACTCCTGTTCAGTTCAGTTCAGCTGCTCAGTCATGTCTGACTCTCTGAGACCCCATGGACTGTAGCATGCCATGCTTCCCTGTCCATCACCAGCTCCCAGAGTCCACTCAAAATTTAATTTTAAGACATAATAATTAAACCTAACATTTATTCTCTCTTGCTATGTGCCTGTTACTCTTTTAAATGTCTAAGTACTTCAAATCTATTAACTCATTGGATCTCCAAAATAACTGTATGGGATAGTCACTATTATTAACTACACATCATAGATAAGAGACAAGAAATACAAAAACCTGTCCCAAGTCATATAACTAGTAAGTAGTGGAGCTCAGTTTAGACCACAGAAGTTCATCCTTATTCTTTTCTCTTTTAAAACTTTATTTCTCTTTATTTTTCTTTCCCATTTCTTGCCTCTATTTACTCCACTACATGGGACCTGTAACATATTTCTTTGAAAACATGATAGTTTAATTTTGTCTTAGCACACACTTCATGGCATCCTATATAAACCTTCCTTTTCATTACTTACAGAAAGCAAATGACTGCAAGAGTGTAGTCTGTAGCCTGAGTTATTATCCTTTATTCTCTATTAGCTTCATTTTGGATTAATATCATAAATTCACCATGAAAAGTAAGCAAATTAATCACAAGAATATTGTCAATATAAGAAAAACATATCAATAAATTTTTCCCAGTTAAAAATGATATACTTATTTTCTTAGTGTATTGGGAAGATTGTAATATAACCACCAAATATCACTGGAAAAGTTTTTTTTTTCCCCAGAAAACTCTTAGAATGAAAGCTTACAGCATATCTTGATAATAGATGCTTACTTACACCTAACAGAATTTTTCTTACTCCCTTGTTTCCATCATTAAGTATTCCCAGCTCTGTTTTCTCTGAGTATCACAAGATACAAGAACTAGGGCTTTTTTTTTTTTTTTTTTTTCAGTGAACAGCATAGACTACTCCCTGTTTCTTGATCTTTTCCTGCATTAAACTGTCAACCTTCTGAACAAAGAGTGACTTGGGTTTTCACAAGTGTAGTCAAGAAAACTCCTGTGATGGGTAAGGGATTAGCACTAGTGACAAGTTGATGATAACATATTCCTTGTCCTGGAATATTCTGTTTAGTGCCTCACTGAGTCATAATAAGCTGAAAATCTCCTTCAACCCTTCCCCCATCATCTGTCAAATCTGAGGTATAATCACTCACCCATTGCTTAGGCTGCTGCTGCTGCTAAGTCGAGTCAGTCATGTTCAACTCTGTGCGACCCCATAGACGGCAGCCCACCAGGCTCCCCCGTCCCTGGGATTCTTCAGGCAAGAACACTGGAGTGGGTTGCCATTTCCTTCTCCAATGCATGAAAGTGAAAAGTAAAAGGGAAGTCGCTCAGTCATGTCCAACTCTTGCGACCCCATGGACTGCAGCCTACAAGGCTCCTCTGGCCATGGGATTTTCCAGGTAAGAGTACTGGAGTGGGATGCCATTGTCTTCTCCCATTGCTTAGGCAGTGACAGGTAAATAAAATGGTATCATACAAATAGGATGAGAAAGTGTGAATTCCTGTCAAAGAAAAACAACTTGCAAAATACTTCAGAGTACATCTTGTTTTAAATTTCAATCAAGCTTGATAGAACAAATGTTTACAAGAGAATTAAGCTATCCATGTTAAAAGAATATCAGCAAATGTTTATAAGCAAATATATAACCTATTTATATTCACTCAGTGTTCAAATACAGAAAATGTATTTTGAAAGTTTAGTGAGCAATAAGCACCGAATAGGGTTTCTGTGGTGGCTTAGCAGTAAAGAATCTGCCTGCCAATGCAGGAGACATGAGTTCTATCCCTGAGTCAGGAAGATCCCCTGGAGAAGAAAATGGCAACCCACGTCAGCATTCTCGCCTGGGAAATCCCATGGAAAGAGGAACCTGGCAGGCTAAAGTCCACAGGGTAGCAAAGAATCAGACATGACTTAGGGACCAACAACAACAAAGCACTGTATATATCCTCTCAATTCAGTTCAGTCACTCAGTCCTGTGCAACTCTTCTCAACCTCATAAATCGCAGCATTCCAGGCCTCCCTGTCCATCATCAACTCCCGGAGTCCACCCAAACAAATGTCCATTGAGTTGGTGATGCCATCCAACCATCCCATCCTCTGTCATCCCCTTCTCCTCCTGCCCTCAATCTTTCCCAGTGTCAGGGTCTTTTCAAATGAGTCAGCTCTTCACATCAGGTGGCCAAAGTATTGGAGTTTCAGCTTCAACATCAGTCCTTCCAAAGAACACCAGGACTGATATCCTTTAGGATGGATGGGTTGGATCTCTTTGCAGTCCAAGGTATTCTCAAGAGTTTTCTCCAATACCACAGTTCAAAAGTTATCAGTTTTTCGGCACTCAGCTTTCTTTATAGTCCAACTCTCACATCTATACATGACCACTGGAATAAACCATAGCCTTGACTAGACGGACCTTTGTTGGCAAAGTAATGTCTCTGCTTTTTAACATGCTGTCTAGGTTGGTCATAACTTTCCTTCCAAGGAGTAAGCATCTTTTAATTTCATTGCTGCCATCACGATCTGCAGTGATTTTGGAGCCCAGAAAAATAAGTCAGCCGATGTTTCCACTGTTTCCCTATCTATTTGCCATGAAGTGATGGGACTGGATGCCATGATCTTTGTTTTCTGAAAGTGGAGCTTTAAGCCAACTTTTCCACTCTCTCTTTCACTTTCATCAAGAGGCTCTTCAGTTCTTCTTCACTTTCTGCCATAAGGGTGGTGTCATCTGCATATCTGAAGTTATTGATATCTCTCCCAGAAATCTTGATTCCAGCTTGGGTTTCTTCCAGTCCAGCATTTCTCATGATGTACTCTGCATAGAAGTTAAATAAGCAGGGTGACAATATACAGCCTTGACATACTCCTTTTCCTATTTGGAACCAGTCTGTTGTTCCATGTACAGTTCTAACTGTTGCTTCCTGACCTGCATACAGGTTTCTCAAGAGGCAGGTCAGGTGGTCTGGGATTCCCATCTCTCTCAGAATTTTCCACAGGTTATTGTGATCCACACAGTCAAAGGCTTTGGCCTAGTCAATAAAGCAGAAATAGATGTTTTTCTGGAGCTCTTTTGTTTTTTTGATGACAGTGGATGTTGGCAATTTGATCCTCTGGCCCTTAAAAAAAAAAAGTCAATTATGATTGACTTTAGATTGGTGAGGTTTCAGGTAATTTTTAAAATACATACTTCTAAGTTTTTACAATTTTTTATGTATATCAAAAACACTATATTTTAAAACTATGAAATATATAAATATATAAGGAGTCTTTTTTTCATAAAGTTTATAGTCTGATAAAGGAGTATGACTCAGCGGTAGAGTATGCTTAGCAAGCATGAGACCCTGGGTTCAATCCCTTGTACCCACATTATTTTGGGCTTCCCTTGTGGCTCAGATGGTAAAGAATCTGCCAACAATGAGAAAGACCCAGGCTTAATCCCTGGGTCAGGAAGATCCTCTGGAGAAGGGCATGGCTACCCACTTGCCTGGAGAATTCCATGGACAGAGGAGCCTGGTGGGCTACAGTCCACAGGCTCTCAAAGAGGTAGACATGACTGAGTGACTAATACTTTCACACAAAGACTCCAAAGGGAGTATAAATTATTAGCTAATTTGTATTTTAATGTCTACCAAAAATGAGGACAGACTGTGCATTTCCCTAAATAACAATGTTGCAAGAATAGGCTTCAGGTAGGACCAAAATTCTAGCCTCTTAGAAAATGGTACATTTAGAAAATAACCCAGGTGTCCTTTCTGACTGGGAACTCTAAGTCTTTTATTCTCACTGTAATTCTTGTCACTATTAACTGAGGGAAAATCAACTTTTGGTTCACATATCTCCAATAAGCACTCAGGAATAGTCCTCTGTTAAGCAAGGAGGTAGAGAGCCAGTTTCCTAATTACTTGAAAGGAGCCAATCAGTCCAGTTCAGTTCAGTCCCTCAGTCACGTCCAACTCTTTGCGACCCCATAAATCACAGCAACCCAGGCCTCCCTGTCCATCACCAACTCCTGGAGTTCACTCAAATTCACGTCCATCAAGTCAGTGATGCCATGCAGCCATTTCATCCTCTGTCATCCCCTTCTCCTCCTGCCTCCAATCCCTCCCAGCATCAGAGTCTTTTCCAGTGAGTCAACTCTTCGCATGAGGTTGCCAAAGTTTTGGAGTTTCAGCTTTATCACCATTCCTTCCAAAGAAATCCCAGGGCTGATCTCCTTCAGAATGGACTGGTTGGATCTCCTCGCAGTCCAAGGGACTCTCAAGAGTCTTCTCCAACACCACAGTTTAAAAGCATCAATTCTTCAGCACTCAGCCTTCTTCACAGTCAAACTCTCACATCCATACATGACCACTGGAAAAACCATAGCCTTGACTAGACGGACCTTGTTGGCAAAGTAATGTCTCTCCTTTTCAATATGCTATCTAGGTTGGTCATAACTTTCCTTCCAGGGAGTAAGCGTCTTTTAATTTCATGGCTGCAATCACCATCTGCAGTGATTTTGGAGCCCAAAACAATAAAGTCTGACACTGTTTCCATTGCCCATCTATTTCCCATGAAGTGATGGGACCAGATGCCATGATCTTCGTTTTCTGAATGTTGAGCTTTAAGCAAACTTTTTCATTCTCCACTTTCAGTTTCATCAAGAGGCTTTTTAGTTCCTCTTCACTTTTTGCCATAAGGGTGGGGTCATCTGCATATCTGAAGTTATTGATATTTCTCCCGGAAATCTTGATTCCAGCTTATGCTTCTTCCAGCCCAGGGTTTCTCATGATGTACTCTGCAAATAAGTTAAATAAGCAAGGTGACAATATACAGACTTGACATATTCCTTTTCCTATACAGAATCAGTCTGTTGTTCCATGTCCAGTTCTAACTGCTCCTTCCAGACCTGCATATGGGTTTCTCAAGAAGCAGGTCAGGTGCTCTGGTATTCCCATCACTTTCAGAAATTTCCACCGGTTATTGTGATCCACACAGTCAATGGCTTTGGCATAGTCAAGAAAGCAGAAATAGATTTTTTTTTTTTTCTGGAACTCTCTTGTTTTCTTGATGATCCAGCAGATGTTGGCAATTTGATCTGTGGTTCCTCTGCCTTTTCTAAAACCAGCTTGAACATCTGGAAGTTCATGGTTCACATATTGCTGGAGCCTGGCTTGGAGAATTTTGAGCATTACTTTACTAGAGTGCGAGATGAGTGCAATTATGTGGTAGTCTGAGCATTCTTTGGCATTGCCTTTCTTTGGGATTGGAATGAAAACTGACCTTTTCCACTCCTGTGGCCACTGCTGAGTTCTCCAAATGTGCTGGCATATTGAGTGCAGCATTTTCACAATGTCATCTTTCAGGATTTGAAATAGCTCAGCTGGAATTCCATCACCTCCACTAGCTTTGTTCGTAGTGATGCTTTCTAAGGCCCACTTGACTTCACACTCCAGGATGTCTGGCTCTAGGTGAGTGATCACATCATGGAGATTATCTGGGTCATGAAGATCTTTTTTGTACAGTTCTTCTGTGTATTCCTTCCACCTCTTCTTAATATCTTCTGCTTCTGTTAGGTCCATACAATTTCTGTCTTTTTTCAAGCCCATCTTTGCATGAAATGTTCCCTTGGTATCTTTAATTTTCTTGAAGAGATCTCTAGTCTTTCCCATTCTGTTGTTTTCCTCTATTTCTTTGCATTGATCGTTAAGGAAGGCTTTCTTATCTCTTCTTGCTATTCTTTGGAACTCTGCATTCAGATGCTTATCTTTCCTTTTCTCCTTTGCTTTTTGCTTCTCTTCTTTTCACAGCTATTTGTAAAGCCTCCCCAGACAGCCATTTTGCTTGTTTGCATTTCTTTTCCATGTGGATGGTCTTGATCTCTGTCTCCTGTACAGTGTCAGGAGCCTCTGTCCATAGTTCATCAGGCACTCTTATCTATGAGACCTAGTCCCTTAAATCTATTTCTTACTTCCACTGTATAATCATAAGGGATTTGACTTAGGTCCTACCTGAATGGTCTAGCGGTTTTCCCTACTTTCTTCAATTTAAGTCTGAATTTGGTAATAAGGAGTTCATGATCTGAGCCACAGTCAGCTCCTGGTCTTGTTTTTGTTGACTGTATAGAGCTTCTCTATCTTTGGCTGCAAGGATATAATCAGTCTGATTTCAGTATTGACCATCTGGTGATGTCCATGTGCAGGTTCTTCTCTTGTGTTGTTGGAAGAGGCTGTTTGCTATAACCAGTGCAATTTCTTGGCAAAACTCTATTAGTCTTTGCCCTGCTTCATTCCGTATTCCAAGGCCAAATTTGCCCTTGACTTCCTACTTTTGCATTCCAGTCCCCTATAATGAAAAGGACATCTTTTTTGGGTGTTAGTTCTAAAAGGTCTTGTAGGTCTTCATAGAACCATTCAACTTCAGCTTCTTCAGCATTACTGGTTCGGGCATAGACTTGGATTACTGTGATATTGAATGGTTTGCCTTGGAAACGAACAGAGATCATTCTGTTGTTTTTGAGATTGCATCCAAGTACTGCATTTTGGACTCTTTTGTTGACCATGATAGCTACTCCATTTCTTCTGAGGGATTCCTGCCCACAGTAGTAGATATAATGGTCGTCTGAGTTAAATTCACCCATTCCAGTCCATTTTAGTTTGCTGATTCCTAGAATGTCGATGTTCACTCTTGCCATCTCTTGTTTGACCACTTCCAATTTACCTTGATTCATGGACCTGACATTCCAGGTTCCTATGCAATATTGCTCTTTACAGCATTGGACCTTGCTTCTATCACCAGTCACATCTACAACTGGGTATTGATTTTGCTTTGGCCCCATCCCTTCATTTTTTCTGGAGTTATTTCTCCACTGATCTCCAGTAGCATATTGGGCACCTACTGACCTGGGGAGTACCTCTTTCAGTATCCTACCATTTTGCCTTTTCATACTGTTCATGGGGTTCTCAAGGCAAAAATACTGAAGTGGTTTGCCATTCCCTTCTCCAGTGGACCACATTCTGTCAGATCTCTCCCCCATGACCAGCCCGTCTTGGGTGGCCCCACAGGCATGGCTTAGTTTCATTGAGTTAGACAAGGCTGTGGTCCTAGTATGATTAGATTGACTAGTTTTCTGTGATTATGGTTTCAGTGTGTCTACCCTCTGATGCCCTCTTCCAACACCTACCATCTTACTTGGTTTTCTTTTATCTTGTTTTTTTTTTTTTTTAAATTTATTTTTTATTTTACTTTACAATTCTGTATTGGTTTTGCCATACATTGACATGAATCCACCACGGGTGTACATGAGTTCCCAAGGGTATCTCCTCACCACTACCCCTCCTGACCTTGAATGTGGAGTAGCTCCTCTAGGCCCTCCTATGCCCGTGCAGCCACTGGCTCCTTGGATGTGGGGTTGCTTCTCCCAGCCATCATCCCTGGCCTCGGGTGGGGGTTATCTCCTCTCGGCCACTGCCCCTAGCCTCGGGCAGAGGGTAGCTCCTCCTGGCCGCCACCCCTGACCTTGGACACGGGTAGCTCCTCTCGGGTGCCGCCCCTGACTTCGGATGTGGGGTAGCTCCTCTCGGCCACACTATGTGTGTGGTGGCAGCTGCCTGTCCTATGTGCTTAGTCTTCTTTTAAATGAAGCCACGGGTCTGCCTTTGTCTGTTCTGGAGGTCTGTCTCAACAGCCCAAGTAAAACAGTCAGAGGAGGAATCAGAGGATCTCCTAGCATTCCTCCTCCTGGAAATGAAAGTGGCCTCACTCACCACCTCTAGGCCCTTCTGTCCAAGGGAGGGAGCCCTGCAGTCCAGAAAGGGGGGATCCAGTCCACTGCACAAGGCTCAGCCAATAGGACATGTAAATTCCTCACCCTGTGAAGATGCAAAGGAAAATTCTTGAGGAATGTGATGGTGTCTCTGTCACTCTCAGGTGTTATCCCTGGCAGAAGTAGCACCCTATTGGAACCTAAAGGCAAAGGGATCTTTCCAAACTGCAAGATATGTCACTGCATCTTTGGCTCTGTGCAGCGATCTCTGTAAGGTATTTTTTCATTCTCACTTAGTTTAAGTGAACATATGTCTATAAGCTGTGAATGTTAGTACCTTTCCATCAGTTGTATCACTATTTCATTGGGAAAACAGCACACTTGAAATGGAATTTATATTTGTTTTTGTCTTTATAACAAGAACAGTAAAAAAAAAAAAAAAAAAACAGAAAACTCAAGCCTTTTGAATCATTTAATCTACTGTTTATCCGTATGTTTATCTATGTGGTGGACAATTATTAATTAGCTTCACAGAAGCACCCCACATTCTCCTTTTAACCACCTTGATTTAAATTTTTGCAAGTTGAATGTGTGCCAAATCCTGCAATGTCATGTGTAAGTTATGCTGAACCAATTGGACATTCCATCCCTCTGCCATCATGATTGGTTTAATAGTAAACCAGTTGGTTTGAGTGATCCAGTCCACTCAAAATGAAATTCATGATGCTATCTGGGAATACTGGTAAAAGACATTCACTCTCATTTCTAAAAATAAATAATGAAGAGACAAGTAGACCAGGAACTTTGGGAAGACTTTAGGACCACAAAGAGAGTCCACCTAGGTATAAAGCAAAATAACTGAAAATTAGGGGGAAAAAAGAAAAAACAAGAAAGAAACTGAGTTCCATGTTAAATAATAGTTGAATTTTCTTAACTTTGAAAATAAAAAAATCTATAATTTACATACATTACTAATATTCGGTAGGACTCTGAGAAATTTAAAATATCCAGTCACCTTCAAATGAAAGTAAAAATTTAAATCTAAATCAGTAGTAGATGAGTATTCTTGAATCAAAGCTAGATATTATTTAGTGTGTGTACCAAGCACACACATAGTAAAGCTTGTTTATGCTTAACTTGATTACTTGATTAATTTGAATTTTTATTTCTTTGGGGATATGGAAAGACATTTGAGCTCTAAGAATTAATTGTTGTCTTATGTCTCATTTGTTTTGTTTCTATTTTTGAGACACATAATTGTTTTAGATAATATTAGGAATTCTAATATGAAAGTAAGCTATTATTATATTTTAAATTCTCAAACTTGAAATCAGAAAAAGTTTTGCTTCAATTAGTAACAACTTTTCTGTCTGCTTGTACATTTACACATGTGCTCTTGGCCACAAAGTGTTGCTCAGAATGTCACTTCCTTTCTATAATTTCTCCTTACCTCCCACAAATGGCTAAAAAAAAATATGACTTCTTCATCCAGCTCCCTACAGCATTTGATGAGTATATTCTATTTATTTGCCAACCTGCCTGTCTCTCCTTCTGGAACACAAGATTTTTGATGGCAGGGATTATGTCATATATATCTCAATATTTCCAGGGTTTGCTATTGTTCCTGACACATAATAGACATTCAGTAAATAACTGTAGGGTGATGTTAACAGTAGATTTACACAGTAAGCCCTGATTTATCTGTTTTGATTTGGCTCATACAGTGAAGAAACTACCATGGAAGTCTTCTCTTTTATATTATAAACATAGCCTTTCTGTAGTATGAACATAGCCTGAGCTTAAGTTTGTTTTGCTCTTTCAGGGAAGAATATATCACAGGCTAAAGAAGGTAAAGTCTCTTTCCTAAGTCGGTATTTAAGTAAGTTTCAACCAGTAAGATACAACTGATTTTTTTTAACAAAATCATTTTTGTTAGTAACTTGTTAAGTCTCAGGCATTCTTTTATTGCAGCTTTCTAGACCTAATAACAATGCTAAGTTAGAAAGGCCAGGCACTTGTGAGAAGTTTTACTTCCCTGACCCAAGCCAGCCATGTGGAGAGACTGCATGGGGAGAGAGATCCCTTGTTAGCCTCAGATTTTACAGTGTTCTTAACTCAGGCACCATACAAAGGAGTAAGAAAGCCATTCTGGACATTTCAGCCCCAGTGAACTGATGTGTAGAAGAATCAAGGGATTCATTTGACAGTCAGAACTAAAAGCTCTCTATCTATCTCTGATAACTCAAACCACAACTCTCTCTGGGCCTGCTCAATTTTCTGACTCCCAGAATTTTGAGAATATTAGAGCTGTTGTTGCTTCATGTCTAGGAAACTAGAAAATGAGAGAAAAGAAGAAACCTGCATGAATCATACTTTGGGCCAAGATATTATTTTAGTACCAGTGATTATTCTCTAACATGGTATTCACCGATCATTTCCTTCTAGTCATCTAGAAAAGAAGGTAGCTTCATGAAGACATGACATGTACTTTGGATCTATAGACCAACCTTAATAGGAAATATAGCTTCTAAGACATCTGAAATATAACAGATGGCCTGCTGGATCTAGTCAGGGCTTGTCCTTGCTTACACAACAAAACTAGTGTTCCTTTGTTGCAAAAAGACTCAGTTATATGTGTTCAACAGTGCCCAAATGGTTTCAATAATTTTTTAGGAAACAATGCAATTAATAGAGAAGAAACAAAGATAGTTTGGTAAACAACATACAACATGAACTAGTGTTATAGAAACATCTCAAAATTCTGGGTATTTCTAAATTTTTTACTTTCTAATAGTAAAAATACAGTGGTAGTAGCTAGTCCATATCATGTATACTGTAGAAAATACCCCCATGCTTTTCTAGCAAAAGAAAAGAAACATGAATAGGGTTTTTCAATTTTAAAAAAATGTATTTTCTTAAACAAGGTTTCTTTGTAATTTAATTTCTTTGTAACATATCATGTTGGTATTATTCAAAATGTCCAAGTAATCCCTATATAAACAGCCCCTTCCCTATGTATGTATATCTCATAGAGCTTCTAAGTTTTTTCAACATCTGGTAGTGTATGAATTGACAAGCTATTTCAAATACCATTTATAAATAAGCATTCCTGAAACAAATATTGAGTAAAGAGCTATTATTTACCAAGCACTATAGACAGTGTGTTAAAAAGCAAAGACATCACTTTGCTGACAAATGTCCATACAGTCAAAGCCATGGTCTTTCCAGTGGTCATGTACAGAAAGCTGACACAATAAAGAAGAGTTGCACAATAAGAAAGGTGAAATACTAAAGAAATGAGGCTTTTGAACTGTGGTGCTGGAGAAGACGCTTAACAGTCCCTTGAAAATCAAGATCAAATCAGTCAATCTTAAAGGAAATCAACCCTGAATACTCTTTGGAAAGATGGATGCTGAAGCTGAAACTTCAATACTTTGGCCAACTGATGTGAACAGCTGGCTCACTGGAAAAGACCCTGATGCTGGGAAAGATTGAAGGGAGAAGGAGAAGAGGGTGCAGAGGATGAGATGGTTAGATGGCATCACCAATTCATTGAACATGAACTTGGGCAAACTCCAGGAGATGGTGAAGGACAGGGAAGCCTGGGGTGCTGCAGTCCATGGGGTCACAAAGAGTCTAACACAACTTGGTGACTGAACAACAACAACAACAACAACAAAGTGCTGTTCCAGGAGCTGAGGATACAAGTATGAGCAAAACAAAGGTCTTGTCCTACCTAATGTAGTTTAGAACTTAATGTAAGATTTAGATGTTACCCATAATCCATTAAAAAAGAAAAACTGAAAAGGAAGTAGGCAAGAAGAGGAGCTTTGCAATATGAGTGTTGAGGAAGGCTTGCTATAGAAGTGACCTTTCATCTGAGGTCTGATGGATGACAAAGCATTGCCTTAACCTGAGGAGCTGGGGCATTGACTAATGTTCTAGGCTAGTAATGAGTATATGAAAGGCCAATATGTGGGAGAAAGCACAGAACACTCAAGTAATTAAAGGATTCAGGCTGATATATAGAGAACTGAGTCATTTAAGACAGGACTATAGAAATAGGGGCCAGACCTCACATGGCCAGTATGATCTACAAGGATTTAATTTTTTTGTTCCATAAGAAACATGTGAAGCTATGGTTAGAATGAGAGCACTTAGGAGGAGAATATAGAAAGAGAAGAAGAGGGATCTTGAGTACCCTGGTATTTGAAGGTCAGATAAAAAAGCAGGAGCCAGCAAAGATCAGAGTAAACCCAGAACAGTGACATAAAATTGAAAGGAAAATAAAAATGCAAGAAAATGAGTGCACTCAGCCTTGTCAAATGCTGCTGAAAGATTAAACACGCATTGGCTGCACTATCTGGAAATCACCTGTTACCTTAGTGAGAGGCCTCTTAAGGAGGTTGGGAAGTAGTGATGTGAAATCTAGATTAGACTGAGTTGAAGGATACATCTGTGATTAAGAACTGAAGACAGAATACACAGACAATGCTTAGGAAATTTAGATGTGGAAAAGAGACAATAAATAGAGAAGTGGTGAAGGGAAATGGAATTAGGAGGTTGTAGTTATATCTGTTTATGGAATGTATGTGTTTTAAGATGAGAACAGCTAGTGAACACTTCAATGTTCCATGAGAAGGACTCAGTTGGGAGGAATATGCTGAAGATAGAAAAATAAGAAGAGTACTTCTAGAGTAAGGATCAAGAAAAAGCAGACAGGAACCAAAAACAGGGTATAGGCAAATGTTTGACACATTATACTTACGTATACAGTTTATATTTTCAGACAATGTATATTTCCACCCTTATGCCCCTTTCAATCTTCCCAAGTTCTTAGAATCAAATCAGAAAACTAATGTATTTAAATTGCTATGAGAAAATTCACATCTCCATTGTTATAGGAACAGATTTTGTCCATGAAAAATGCAAATGAACATTCAATTATGAATATGTTTTTCATAAAACAATGCAATGATTCAAGATATTTAATAAAGACACAATGAATTGTAGTTCTAATAAAAGTAAAATTTTTGGAAAATTCGTACAGCTTTCCATAAGCTGGTCTTGCTCATTAAATCATAGTTTGATTAACAATTTATTTCTATTAAAAATGTTTTAAATCCAAGTTACTTCATATTCATAAGAAAATAATGCCCATTTCCTTATTACTTAAACTAAATAAGAAAACCAAATTGAGTTATTTTTTCTCTTTTATTTCATAGTTGTACAAAGAAGACAGATTAAAATTGCTTCTTATCCAGCAACAAAAAGGAATATAAGTCCTCTTTTAGTCTAATTATTAGTCTAAATAATAGAGCCTGACGGGCTACAGTCCATAGAGCCACAAAGAATTGGACATGACTGAAGTGACCTAGCATACACAGCATCAGAGATGAATTCTAGAAACTACATGTGAGCAGAAATGTGAGTGTTGGTTACAGTGCATATACGTTTTTTAATCAAGCTATACACTTAAAAATTATTGTGTTTTATTGTACCTAAATTATAACTCAATACAATTACACTTGATTATTTCCATTAAAATTCAATAGCAAAAGGGATTTGTTAATTTTAATCAATACTTTTTTGGGGGGTACTTATTACTTTCCAAAAAAAGAACAGACCTCTTCAGAAAATTAGGCTTATCTTTTGCTGGCATCCTCTCTTCACCAGCCTGTGTTATCTGAGGTCACATTTTTATTGTGGGCATTGAGCCACTTCAAACAGTCCCCAAGTATATTCCAGAATCAAGTAAGAGATTGTTCTGCTGCATGAATGCATACTAAGTCACTTCAGTCGTGTCTGACTCTTTGCGACTCCATGGACTGTAGCCTCCAGGCTCCTCTGTCCACGGAATTCTCCAGGCAAGGGTACTGGCAAACAAATACATCAGCTGTGTTTCCACTCACTCAGTCTCCACATTCAGCCACCATTTCTAACTATCCTGGCAGCTTTGGTACCACTGCCTCCCCCTTGAGTCTGATTCTATGCTAAGTTGGCTTACTTGTAGGGAAGTAAAAGAGCAGTGCCCTCATTTTTGCCAAACCTTCCCACTTATAAAACAGTCCCAGCCTTTCAGTTGCAAATAATGGTTGAGATTACTTCACTCTGCACTACTGCTGTCACAGCCTATTAACCTCTGATTGGTCTTTTTTTGTTAGATCTAGTCATCCTGAACACAGGGAAAACTCCAAATATACTAATACAAGTCCACCTCTTTAGCCATCTCTTTCTATTCAAGGATAAGCCTCATCCCAGTTTGACTTTCTGTGGGGATACTTGTTGCCTTTGAGAAAAACTATAAACTGCTAAGAGCAAAGTGTGTACTCACCTATGGATCAAATTCAACAATTGCATCAGAACTGAATAGTCCAACTGCAGTACAATTTCTGTTATGCAGACACATCTCTATATACTAACTGGTGTTGAGCTCTGTCTACAATAATAATTCTTTTTTAGCTACCTCTTCAGGAAGAGATATTGATTCAGCCTAAGTATTATCCTACTTTCCCAACTGTTTCACCTTCTCACCTCAAATACACATCACACACCAGGACAGGCAGAGTTTATAAAGGCACTACCTATACTCCACACAAAGGAGACAAAGCTACCTCTTTATCTCCAAGTAAAGTCTCTGACACATACCTGTGGCTCAACCATTAATGGTATTTCACATTATTGAATGATTGGATTTCGATTTCTAAATCCAAAACACATGTTCCTCTGTTTTCATTGTTTCTTCAACAATCTTGGGCAATGTTATCTGTGAGTTTAAGTAGGTCTCCTTATGACACACTTTCCCATGCACATCCCCTCAAAAGATAACTTTTTACAAATTTAAAACTCAAAGTTATATTTCTTAGAGAGACAAA
The DNA here is from genome assembly GCF_014754425.2 of Oryx dammah. Classification (NCBI taxonomy): domain Eukaryota; kingdom Metazoa; phylum Chordata; class Mammalia; order Artiodactyla; family Bovidae; genus Oryx; species Oryx dammah. The sequence continues at coordinate 117,491,164 of NW_024070186.1, forward strand.
CTTTCTTTAAATCTTTATTTTTTTAATTCATCCAATGAGTTTTTTTAATTTATTTTAATTGGAGGCTAATTACTTTACAATATTGTAGTAGTTTTTGCCATACATTGACATGACTCAGTCATGGGTGTACATATGTTCCCCATCCTGAACCCCTCTCCTACCTCCCTTCCCATCCCATCCTTAAGGGTCATCCCAGTGCACCAGCCCTGAGCACCTTGTATCATGCATCGAACCTGGACTGGTGATCTGTTTCACATATGATAATATACATGTTTTGGTGCTGTTCTCTCAAATCATCCCACCCTTGCCTTCTCACACAGAGTCCAAAAGACTGTTCTATACATCTGTGTCTCTTTTGCTGTCTCACATATAAGGTCATCGTTACCATCTTTCTAAATTCGATATATATGTGTTGTATTCTGCATTGGTGTTTCTCTTTCTGACTTACTTTACTCTGTATAATAGGCTCCAATTTCATCCACCTCATTAGAACTGATTCAAATGTATTCTTTTGAATGGCTGAGTAATATTCCATTGTGTATATGTACCACAGCTTTCTTTAAATCTTTAAATCACATTTTCTACAACTTTCTGTCTCTAAATATTTTTTAACTTCTGAGGGAAGAATTTCAGATTTGTTGTAAAAACAAAAACTAATATTGTTATAGCTTCCATAACCAGTTCAAACCTTTTTTGAACTGATCTATTAAGTATATTTTGGCCCCTCCCTACTCTCCAAAATGATGACAACAGATGATTTATTAATTGAATATGCTAATCATGAGATTTTGAAGTGGAAAAAAGGAAGAAAACAAACAGAAACCTTAAATGACAAAAGAAAATGAATAAAAGAAAAGATGGCCAAAAAAGAGGAAAAAAAGGAATTAATGAAGAAAAAGGAGGATTTAAAAGTAGAGAGTAAGACCAAAAAGGGGAAAGGAGTGGGAAGATGATCCTGATTGAAACATACTTAAATTTGAATTAGTGGCTCAGTTGGTAAAGAATCTGTCTGCAATGCAGGAGACCCAGATTTGATCCCCAAGTCTGGAAGATTCCCTGGAGAAGGAAATGGCAACCCACCCCAGTATTCTTGCCTAGAGAATTCCATGGACAGAGAAGTCCAGCAGGCTACAGTCCACGGGATTGCAAAAAGTCAGACGCAACCGTGCAAATAACTTTTCATTTCATTTTTCCAATATACTTCATACAACATCTTCACATCTTTGCAGTTTTCAATAAAAGGCTCTAAACCCACCTTGTGGAGTTTGCTTTTCTCAATTTTAATCAACAAGCCAAGCAACAAAGCACATATTTAAAAAACAAATGTATTTTTCTCAAATTTATCCTAATTCTTTCACAGCACAATATCTGGGATATGCAAAATAAATCTACAGCTACAATTTCTCCTTTGTGGCCCTGATTTCATTAATATAGATGTCTGCAGCAATGAAATTCATTTAAAAAAAATGAATAACATAACAATTAACACATATGCATTAGATACCATGTTGAGCACTTTATACACCTTATCGTTAATGATCGTCTCAACAATACTGTCAGGTTGATACAGCTGAGAAAACTGAGATTCACAGAGATTAAGCAAAATGTCCACAATTCTACACCAGATATCAGGATCTAGTTTGTCTGATGTCACATCAACACACTTTCCTCTATACCATTGGAGATTTTTGGAAATTTATCAACCATTATTTCCTATCTCATGAGGATACCCACACTATTTCTGATGTTCTTTGTAATTTTCACTCTCTGTGTACTACAATTTTTTTCTTATCATTTATCCTGAAAATCTAAAAAAAGTCCTTGGGTTTGCTGATTATCAGTTCCTGTCTAAAGCTGGGGTGATTTTGGAAGCAGTCACAAACATGGCTCCGACTTAGTTTGTGCAAAAAAAATCCTACAATACACTGAAAGTGGCCACATTTGGATGCTTTCCCTCCACTTATTATGGGTGGCAATGTCCCATCTAGATTCCTAGTCATATCATTGATAAGACTTTTCTTGCTGCAAACATTCCCTAAACACTTTGCTACTGGACTACATTCTGCCTGAACACATGGGTTCTTACGATTCTTGGCAGGATTTCAAAGACAGGATCAGACAGTCTTCTGCAGGACAGAAAAATGCGGTCTTATGAAGCCAGTTTCTACAGAGTCACACAGACAAACAGACACACAAAGATAGATGGCAGGACTGGAGATGTCAAGAGTCATTTCTGAGGGGGGGAAAAGTTTCCTCTGAATCATACATCTGCTTGGCCAGACAAATTTCTATTCAAAAATCAAAAAAAAAAAAAAAAAAAAGAATTTGAAGCTCTTGGCAGAAAGCCTTTGAATGCTGTACAGCTAATTTCCCAAGATAATAGCAGGCATTGTATCATGTTTGTTTGGTTTTTAACACATAAAACCACAAACTTGTTTTTAGTTTTATTTTTTTATAGAAAAATTGGTTAAATTAAAAGTTACTGCCTTCTTTTGCTGAAGGGGTAAAAAGGATACAGGTTTTTAATTTTCTTTCATGAACTGAAAACTATTTCAAAGTATGAAATACTCCAAGTATAATAGAAAGGAAATGAACAGCAGCCTTAAACTGCTATCTCTTTTTGTTTTGACACAACCACAATTGAACATGGCATTCAGTATATTTTACAATAGTGGAACAGGAGAATACAGTAGTAATGAATAGTGCTTAACACAGTCTGTCTCATTTTTCAAGACAGAAATGTCCTGTAGAACGAGTTTAAGGAAATGAAATTTTGTAAAAAAGGAAATCGAAGGGAAAAATTGGACATAAACTGTGACCCTTCTAGGTTTCTGAAGCTGTAAAGAAAACAAAAGTAAAAGGAAGAAAAAAAATCCATATAAAAGTGGTTGGTAAGCACCCTGTTTAAAGAGAGAAAATATTCGAACAAGAGCTATATTAACACTTGCCTGGATCCTTACTACTTATAACAAAGTCTAGAAATGAAGAAAAGGAAAAACTAAAAGCTAATAATGGAGAAAAACTGAAGGAAGGAGAAAAAAATAAGTTGCAGAAAACATAAGAAGTTTTGATGTTTTTAAAGTTAAAATGTGCATATGGGGAGAATAAGGAGAACACATCATCATCACATATTAGTTCAGTCGCTCAGTCATGTCTGACTCTTCACAACCCCATGAACTGCAGCACACCAGGCCTCCCTGTCCGTCATCAATTCCCAGAGCCTATGCAAACTCATGTCCATTGAGTCAGTGATGCCATCCAACCATCTCACCCTCTGTTGTCCCCTTCTCCTCCCACTTTCAATCTTTCCCAGCCAGGGTCTTTTCAAATGAGTCAGCTCTTCACATCAGGTAGCCAAAGTATTGGAGTTTCAGCTTCAACATCAGTCCTTCAAATGAACACCTAGGACTGATCTCCTTTAAGATGGACTGATTGGATCTCCTTGTAGTCCAAGGGACTCTCAAGTCTTCTCCAACACCACAGTTCAAAAGCATCAATTCTTCAGCACTCAGCTTTCTTTATAGTCCAACTCTCATATCCATACATGACTACTGGAAAAACCATAGCCTTGACTAGATGGATCTTTGTTGGCAAAGTATCATTACTTGCCTAAAAATGCATCATCTACATAAAAAAGATAAATTTGCACAGCCTTACTAACCTCACAGATAATTCCTAATTGTACCCCCAAACCAGTGGTTCCTACAAGCACAGTAACTATCTACTCCTGGGTGAGGCCGTAAGCAACTTTAAACAATGGAGTTACATTATACTTAGTGGAGTAGGAAGACACTTAAATTTTTTCTTATGGACAATTTGAATACTTAACAAATTTAATTGATGTAGAGTCCTGACAATTGAGAAATTTTATATCTGTAAACAAACTCAGAGTTCATTTAGTCATAGAATCACACAAAACTAGAATTGAAAGAAGGGTTATCTCATGTGTACTCCTATATCAGTATGGATTTCTCTATATTAATGTCACCATTAGGTGATCTTCAAGACTATGTTTGAAAACTCACTTATTTTCAACTTTTTCACTCTGTAAGTAGCAAAGATAAAACCCAAGGAAGATGAATATTTTGCTTTTATCCCCACAGATGCTCATTTATAGATAAGAAAAATCCTTAAGAGTCAAATGGATCTTGAAGATACTGAACTTTAGTCTGCATTAGAGAGGTTGATCCACTGCAGAGCATTGCATGAGTTGACTTTACTAATTTACACTGTAATTTCCCAAGACCATTGAAGCTTTTTTCTTGTTTTGATGAATTGAGAGGGTAGAGAGGGTGGCAGGAGGTGGGGAAAGAAGTTGAAAGACTCGTTTTCCTCAGAATATATTTTGGAAACATTGATCTAAGTGGCTTTTTCAAACATATACTATATATAACCTAAATGTCAAAACTCGATGGGGGGCGGTCCTAAGATGGCGGAGGAATAGGAAGAGAAGACCACTTTCTCCCTCACAAATTCCTAAAAAGATCATTTCAACACGGAGCAAACTCCACAAAACAACCTCTGAATGCAGGCAGAGGACATCAGGCAACCAGAAAAGCAGACCATTGTCTTCAAAAACAGGTAGGAAAAAATATAAAAGACGAGAAAAGAGACAAAGGAGGTGGGGAGGGAGCTCCGTCCCAGGAAGGGAAGCCCGTCCCGGGAAGGGAATTCTAAGAAGAGAGGTTTCCAAACACAAGGAAACACTCTCCCTGCCGAGTCTGTGGCGAGCCTTGGAAACACAGAGGGCAACATAACAGGAAGGAAAAACAAATAAATAATTAAAACCAACAGATTACAAGCCCAACAGTAACTCCCCCAGTGGAAAAGCAGCGCAGACGCCTGCAACCGCCACTAGCAAGTGGGGGCAGGGCAGGGAAGCGTGGGAGGCGCGGGCTGCCGAGCTCGGTAAGAAGCGGGCAGAAACGCCCCACGCGTAACCAGAGTGATCGAACTTGGGCTAGCAAACCAGACTGGGGGATAGCTACCACGCGAAAAGCTGGAACATAAGACCCCGCCAGGACCGCGCACAGAACAAAGGACTGAACGGAATAGCTGGCTGCAGATCATCCCCCCAACCGGGGACAGGCAGCCAGAGCTGTAAGGGCTGGAAAGGGGCAATCGCAGCCCGGGAGAGACTATACCTAACAAACTGCAGGCAGACTTCTTTGCTGAGACTTCAGGGGGTGCTGGACAGTCACCATCCACCTCACAAGGAGCGCCAGCAGTACACCCAGAAAACTGAGCAGTAGAAACAGAGAAGGGGACAAGTCGCGGCGACTGCGCTCGCCAAACTCCTGAGCTGCTCAGACCTGGGAGGGGCTCAGAGCGCAGTCCCAAACAAGTCTGTGCCGCTGAGGGCTACCTGGGCGCCAAACCTGAGCGGCTTGGACCGGGAAGGTGCGCGCAGCCTGGGGCCAGCCTCGGATGGTTCCCGGCTGAACGCCGTGGAGCCAGAGCGATTTGTGCGCCGTGGTCGGGGACAGGTCCAGCGGGGCTGAGACGCTGTGTGCCCACAACAGGGCTATTTGTTTGCAGCATCCCCCCCTCCCCACAGCGCGACTGAAGTAGTGAGCCTAAAAAAAAAAAAAAGTGTCCACCACCACACCCCTGTATCAGGATGGAATTCAGACACTGAAGAGACCAGCAAACAGAAGAAGTTAAACAGAGGGAACCGCCCTGGAAGTGACCGCACATGGCCCATAACATCAGAGAAGGGCTAGATATATCTTCACGATTTTTACAATCATTCCTTTTTTTTTTTCTTTTTCCTTTTTTTTCTTTCTTTTTTTTAAATTGTTGTCTTCTATTTCTCTACTTTTTATTTCTATAACTTACTATTACTTTTCAAAAAAAAAAGACTCTACTTTTTTAAGGCAAACACCATATATAGTCTTCGCGTGGTTGTTGTTGGTATTTCTTTTTTAATCTTGTGGGGTTTTTTTGTTTGTTTTTGTTTTTTTTCTTATTATTTTTTCTTTTTTCTTTTTTTTTCTTTCTTCCTTCTGCTTCTTCTCTTTAATATTGTATTTTTGAGAATCCAACCTCTACTCTAGGTTTTTAACCTTTGCTTTTCGGTTTTTGTTGTCAGTCTGGTACATTTCATAATCCAATTTTACCTGACAGCAAGATTACTGGCTTGACCACTCTCTCCTCCTTTTGGACTCTCCTTTTTCTCCACCAGGTGGCCTCTGTCGCTTCCCCCCACCCCCATCTCTTCTATATCCAACTCTGTGATTCTCTGGGTGTTCTAGATGGTGGAGAACACCTAAGGAACTGATTACTGGCTGGACTTGTCTCTCTCCTTTTCATTCCTCTCTCTTACCCTCCTGGCCACCTCTGTCTACTTCCTCTCTCTCCTCTTCCCTGTATAACTCCGTGAATACCTCTGAGTGGTCCAGACTATGGAGCACACATAAGGAAGTGACTATTGACTAGCTTGCTCTCTCCTCTTTTGATCTCACTGCGTCTCATTCCAGTCACCTCTAACTACCCCCTCCCTCTTCTCTTCTCCATGTAACCCAGTGAACCTCTCTGGGTGTCCCTCAATGTGGAGAAACCTTTCATCTTTAACCTAGATGTTTTATCGTTGGTGCTGTATAGATGGAGAAGTCTAGAGACCACTGTAAAAATAAAACCAAAAACCAGAAGCAGGAGGCTTAAGTCCAAAGCTTGAGAATATCAGAGAACTCCTGAATTCAGGGAACATTAAGCAATAGGAGCTCATCAAATGCCTCCATACCTACACTGAAACAAAGCTCCACCCAAGGGCCAACAAGTTCCAGAGCAAGACATATCACACAAATTCTCCAGCAACACAGGAACACACCCCAGCGCTTCAATATACAGGCAGCTCAAAGTTACTCCAAAACTTTAGACGTCTCATAACCCATTACTGGTCACTCCACTGCACTCCAGAGAGAAGAAACCCAGCTCCACCCACCAGACCTCCAACACAAGCCTCCCTAACCGGGAAACCTTGACAAGCCACTGATACAACCCCACCCACAGTGAGGAAGCTCCACAATAAAGAGAACTACACAAATTCCCAGAATATATAAAGGCCATCCCAAATGCAGCAATATAACCAAGATGAAGAGACAGAGGAATACTCAACAGGTAAAGGAACAGGAGAAATGCCCACCAAACCAAACAAAAGAGGAAGAGATAGGGAATCTACCTGAGAAAGAATTCCGAATATTGATAGTGAAAATGATCCAAAATCTTGAAATCAAAATGGAATCACAGATAAATACCCTAGAGACAAGGATTGAGAAGATGCAAGAAAGGTTTAACAAGGACCTAGAAGAAATAAAAAAGAGTCAATATACAATGAACAATGCAATAAATGAGATCAGAAACACTCTGGAGGCAACAAATAGTAGAATAACGGAGGCAGAAGATAGGATTAGTGAAATAGAAGATAGAATGGTAGAAATAAATGAATCAGAGAGGAAAAAAGAAAAATGAATTAAAAGAAATGAGGACAATCTCAGAGACCTCCAGGACAATATGAAACGCTCCAACATTCGAATTATAGGAGTCCCAGAAGAAGAAGACAAAAAGAAAGACCATGAGAAAATCCTTGAGGAGATAATAGTTGAAAATTTCCCTAAAATGGGGAAGGAAATAATCCCCCAAGTCCAAGAAACCAGAGAGTTCCAAATAGGATAAACCCAAGGTGAAACACCCCAAGACACATATTAATCAAATTAACAAAGATCAAACACAAAGAACAACTATTAAAAGCAGCAAAGGAAAAACAACAAATAACACACAAGGGGATTCCCATAAGGATAACAGCTGATCTCTCAATAGAAACTCTTCAGGCCAGGAGGGAATGGCAAGACATACTTAAAGTGATGAAAGAAAATAACCTACAGCCCAGATTACTGTACCCAGCAAGGATCTCATTCAAATACGAAGGAGAAATCAAAAGCTTTACAGACAAGCAAAAGCTGAGAGAATTCAGCACCACCAAACCAGCTCTCCAACAAATTCTAAAGGATATTCTCTAGACAGGAAACACAAAAAGGGAGTATAAAACTGAACCCAAAATAATAAAGTAAATGGCAAGGGGATCATACTTATCAATAATTACCTTAAACGTAAATGGATTGAATGCCCCAACCAAAAGGCAAAGACTGGCCAAATGGATACAAAAACAAGAACCCTCTATATGCTGCTTACAAGAGACCCACCTCAAAACAAGGGACACATACAGACTGAAAGTGAAGGGTTGGAAAAAGATATTCCATGCAAATAGAGACCAAAAGAAAGCAGGAGTGGCAATACTCATATCAGATAAAATAGACTTTAAAACAAAGGCTGTGAAAAGAGACAAAGAAGGCCACTACATAATGATCAAAGGATCAATCCAAGAAGAAGATATAACAATTATAAATATATATGCACCCAATATAGGAGCACCACAATATGTAGGACAAATGCTAACAAGTATGAAAGGGGAAATTAACAACAACACAATAATAGTGGGAGACTTTAATTCCCCACTCACACCTATGGACAGATCAACTAAACAGAAAATTAACAAAGAAACACAAACTTTAAATGATACATTAGACCAATTAGACCTAATTGATATCTATAGGACATTTCACCCCAAAACAATGAATTTCACCTTTTTCTCAAGTGCTCATGGAACCTTCTCCAGGATAGATCACATCCTGGGCCATAAATATAGCCTTGATAAATTAAAAAAAAAATCGAAATCATTCCAAGCATCTTTTTTGACCATAATGCACTAAGACTGGATCTCAACTACAGGAGGAAAACTATTAAAAATTCCAACATATGGAGGCTGAACAACACACTTCTGAATAACCAACAAATCACAGAAGAAATAAAAAAAGAAATCAAAATATGCATAAAAACTAATGAAAATGAAAACACAACCCAAAACCTGTGGGACACTATAAAAGCAGTGCTAAGAGGAAAGTTCATAGCAATACAGGCATACCTCAAGAAACAAGAAAAAAGTCAAATAAATAACCTAACTCTACACCTAAAGCAACTAGAAAAGGAAGAATTGGAGAACCCCAGAGTTAGCAGAAGGAAAGAAATCTTAAAAATTAGGGCAGAAATAAATGCAAAAGAAACAAAAGAGACCATAGCAAAAATCAACAAAGCCAAAAGCTGGTTCTTTGAAAGGATAAATAAAATTGACAGACCATTAGCCAGACTCATCAAGAAGCAAAGAGAGAAAAATCAAATCAATAAAATTAGAAATGAAAATGGAGAGATCACAACAGACAACACAGAAATACAAAGGATCATAAGAGACTACTATCAGCAATTATATGCCAATAAAATGAACAATCTGGAAGAAATGGACAAATTCTTAGAAAAGTACAATTTTCCAAAACTGAACCAGGAAGAAATAGATAATCTTAACAGACCCATCACAAGCACGGAAATTGAAACTATAATCAGAAATCTTCCAGCAAACAAAAGCCCAGGTCCAGACGGCTTCACAGCCGAATTCTACCAAAAATTTAGAGAAGAGTTAACATCTATCCTACTCAAACTCTTCCAGAAAATTGCAGAGGAAGGGAAACTTCCAAACTCATTCTATGAGGCCACCATCACCCTAATACCAAAACCTGAAAAAGATACTACAAAAAAAGAAAACTACAGGCCAATATCACTGAGGAACATAGATGCAAAAATCCTCAACAAAATTCTAGCAATCAGAATCCAACAACACATTAAAAAGATCGTACACCATGACCAAGTGGGCTTTATCCCAAGGATGCAAGGATTCTTCAATATCCGCAAATCAATCAATGTAATACACCACATTAACAAATTGAAAAATAAAAGCCATATGATTATCTCAATAGATGCAGAGAAGGCCTTTGACAAAATTCAACATCCATTTATGATAAAAACTCTCCAGAAAGCAGGAATAGAAGGAACATACCTCAATATAATAAAAGCTATATATGACAAACCCACAGCAAACATTATCCTCAATGGTGAAAAATTGAAAGCATTTCCCCTTAAGTCAGGAACAAGACAAGGGTGCCCACTTTCACCACTACTATTCAACATAGTTCTGGAAGTTTTAGCCACAGCAATCAGAGCAGAAAAAGAAATAAAAGGAATCCAAATTGGAAAAGAAGAAGTAAAACTCTCACTGTTTGCAGATGACATGATCCTCTACATAGAAAACACTAAAGACTCTACCAGAAAATTACTAGAGCTAATTAATGAATATAGTAAAGTTGCAGGATATAAAATCAACACACAGAAATCCCTTGCATTCCTATACACTAATAATGAGAAAGTAGAAAAAGAAATTAAGGAAACAATTCCATTCACCATTGCAACAAAAAGAATAAAATACTTAGGAATATATCTACCTAAAGAAACTAAAGACCTATATACAGAAAACTATAAAACACTGTGAAAGAAATCAAAGAGGACACTAATAGATGGAGAAATATACCATGCTCATGGATTGGAAGAATCAATATAGTGAAAATGAGTATATTACCAAAGCAATCTACAAATTCAATGCAATCCCTATCAAGATACTGGCGATATTTTTCACAGAACTAGAACAAATAATTTCAAGATTTGTATGGAAATACAAAAAACCACGAATAGCCAAAGCAATCTTGAGAAAGAAGAATGGAACTGGAGGAATCAACTTGCCTGACTTCAGCCTCTACTACAAAGCCACAGTCATCAAGACAGTATGGTATTGGCACAAAGACAGAAATATAGATCAATGGAACAAAATAGAAAGTCCAGAGATAAATCCACACACATATGGACACCTTATCTTTGACAAAGGAGGCAAGAATATACAATGGAATAAAGACAATCTCTTTAACAAGTGGTGCTGGGAAAACTGGTCAACCACTTGTAAAAGAATGAAACTAGATCACTTTCTAACACCATACACAAAAATAAACTCAAAATGGAGTAAAGATCTAAATGTAAGACCAGAAACTATAAAACTCCTAGAGGAGAACATAGGCAAAACACTCTCCGACATAAACCACAGCAGGATCCTCTATGATCCACCTCCCAGAATTCTGGAAATAAAAGCAAAAATAAACAAATGGGATCTAATTAAAATTAAAAGCTTCTGCACAACAAAGGAAAATATAAGCAAAGTGAAAAGACAGCCTTCCAAATGAGAGAAAATAATAGTAAATGAAGCAACTGACAAACAACTAATCTCAAAAATATACAAGCAACTCCTGCAGCTCAATTCCAGAAAAATAAACGACCCAATCAAAAAATGGGCTGAAGAACTAAATAGACATTTCTCCAAAGAAGACATACGGATGGCTAACAAACACATGAAAAGATGCTCAACATCACTCATTATTAGAGAAATGCAAATCAAAACCACAATGAGGTACCACTTCACACCAGTCAGAATGTCTGCGATCCAAAAATCTGCAAGCAATAAATGCTAGAGAGGGTGTGGAGAAAAGGGAACCCTCCTACACTGTTAGTGGGAATGCAAACTAGTACAGCCACTATGGAGAACAGTGTGGAGATTCCTTAAAAAACTGGAAATAGAACTGCCTTATGACCCAGCAATCCCACTGCTGGGTATACACACTGAGGAAACCAGAATTGAAAGAGACACATGTACCCCAATGTTCATCACAGCACTGTTTATAATAGCCAGGACATGGAAACAACCTAGATGTCCATCAGCAGATGAATGGATAAGAAAGCTGTGGTACATATACACAATGGAGTATTACTCAGCCGTTAAAAAGAATACATTTGAATCAGTTCTGATGAGATGGATGAAGCTGGAGCCAATTATACAGAGTGAAGTAAGCCAGAAAGAAAAACACCAATACAGTATACTAACACATATATATGGAATTTAGAAAGATGGCAATGATGACCCTGTATGCGAGACAGCAAAAAAGACACAGATGTATATAGTGGACTTTTGGACTCAGTGGGAGAGGGAGAGGGTGAGATGATTTGGGAGAATGGCATTGAAACATGTATAATATCATGTAAGAATCGAATTGCCAGTCTATGTCTGATGCAGGATACAGCACGCTTGGGGCTGGTACGCGGGGATGACCCAGAGAGATGTTGTGGGGAGGGGGATGGGAGGGGGGTTCATGTTTGGGAATGCATGTACACCCATGGTGGATTCATGTCAATGTATGCCAAAACCAATACAGAATGGTAAAGTATAAAAAATAAATTTTAAAAAAATGTCAAAACTCTCAGGTATGCATCTTGAATCATGTGTTTTTGTACTTTCATTGGATGTGAAATATTAGCCTTTGATCATTTTCTGTATCAAAAATTTTAGAATTTCCATGACCTTAATCAACTTCCTTCTAAGACTCCATGAGGTTCTTTCCTCATGGATGGATAAGCTGCAAACATTGGTTTGAAGAAAATAATATAGTGGGCTGGGTTGGGTGGAGGGGGTTTATTTATACGGTTCTCAACTTCAAATGATCTCCCTACAACTGTTTGAGCTTGACTAATCAGAGGCTGATTTAATGCATTTGAAAATAGAATTTGTGTCCAGAAAGCTTTAGCTCACACATCATCCATGCCTCTGTATCCCAACTGACAAAAGTTGTATAAGGAGAGACCTGAGCAAATTTTCAAAATAATGGTTAATTGGTATCTAGAAAAAATAATAAGGATCTAGACATGGGACAAGATAGGTGGGAATAAAGATACAGAAAAGGAACCAAAGAAAATACCAACTTAAATTCTGCCTAGGTCACCACTGTGACCTAATATCCTGATTCATTAATTAAAATTCTGCTCTTCAAAGAATCTTCAAAGTGTTCAGAATGTGTCTTCAGTTGAGGGGTCCAAATTTTGATACAGTACTATGTGAGGGTTTTTATCTGAAATAAATATTTTTAATCTTTTATAAGCATTTGTCACTTTGCCATTCTAGGGAGTAAAGATATCTTAGAAAATGCATTTTGATACTAAAAGATAATTAAGAAAAAAATCTATCAAATATTAGGAAACTATAATGAGCCTCTTATTCAACTCAGCATAACCAGAAAACAACTTTCTTATTTTTTCTGATCTTATTCAATAAGAAATTATCTTTTGCTCCCTTTTTTCTTTGACAATTGGCCATAACAACAGTCACAAAAAAGAACAACTTCCTCAGAAACAAAAGGCTTCTTTATTCCTTATAAATGAGATTTGGTGACCAAAGAAGAGCATAAATCAAAGATCAGAAGTCTTACTATAAGAAACTGTGGCAGCAAATATATAATGAAAAAATATTTCCTTTCAGCTGGAATAATCATGAAAAGTGGCATCCTTCAACAATGTAGAAAATATGAATAAAAATTCCCTAAGAAGATTATATTTGATCTGTACTACCCTGATTCCATTATAAAGCCCTGATTCCAACAATAACATCTGCTACTGGCCATTCCCTGTTTTGAATCATTATTGCCCTAGAAACAAAAGCAATGGCATTGAATGACTTGCTTATTCAGCAACTCAAAATATTAAAAATGATTTGGCTAATTCATATGGTGCCTGACTCACATGCTTATTCTCTAATTTCTCCTTTAATTCAGTATTCACTGATTAAATATGTGTTCTCACAGAAGCCCAGCCCTAAGTCTACAACAGCTTAACTGTGCTTGAAATCTTCCCTCAGAGCTCTGAGTGAAAGAAAAATATTGTTCTAATTTCTCTTATAATGAGAACAGCTACTACGTGATGACAGCCAGAGGAAATCTTACATTGACATGAAATGCTTTATTTCAGGATTTAATTTTAACCTCAAAAACATGGATTTGCCTGGCTGTTCCAAGTGTTTTAGAAAAGGACTCACTTCAAGTGTCTGTAAACTGATTTCACAAGATACGTGGTGACATTTAGGTCGCTTGGTAAATGCAAGAACTTATCTTAATACCAAGGGTGGCACTGAAAGCCAGCTTTGTAAACTGGACTGTACTTGTCATTTCTTGTCATTCCCACTATAGGATTTATGACTCCTGTAGCAGACATGAGAAGAAGCAAAGCAATTTGGAGCCAACAGTCTAAAGAAATAACATAGATGGCATCTCTTCTATCATAATCAGGCAGAATGTACATCACAAAAGAAAGGGGACGTTAATAATTTTTGTATATTCTCCCTTTCATTTTTGTTCCTATGTTGTTTACATCACCAGCTGGAAAGAAGGAAATTGTTATTGTAGACATCTTATGTATAACAAAGAGAAATTTTCTTTTTTTTAAACAAGTCAAACATTTCAGATATTTCCTTCTGGCAGATTTTTTTTTTCATTTCCCTAGTAAACATTTACTCCGGGTTTGAAGGTCGAAATAGACATCAACATTATTCTTTTGTGACCATAGCTGTGTTTTTAGTTAGTTTTGTGTCAAAAAGAGAAAAGCCAAAACAAAATAACTGAGCATAAAAATGAAAGAAAATGAAGCAAATTTATGTTTAGAAGTAGTTTAGAAAAAACGCTACCAATGTGGAAGAGGAAAAAAGAGGAAGCAATTACAAGAACATGAATATTACATCTAGAAACACCTCCAGGAATTTAAGTTCCATTGATATTAGCATGCTATTTTCCATATCACTCTCTTGCTCTGTTCTTTGGCCTCTCTCCCATCAGGTGCAATCCTTTGCTCATACTTGGGTCTCCACATTTTTTCCAATAAAACCTGAAAATCACAATTAAAGAACAGAACCTGCTGGCTTCCTTGGTGGCTCAGTGGTAAAGAATTGGCCTGCCAATAGAGGAGACATAAGTTCGATTCTTGGTCTAGAAGATCCCACATGCTGCAGAGCAATTAAACCCATGCACCGCAACTACTGAGTCTGTACTCTAGAGCCTGGGAGCTGCACCTACAAAAGCGCACACATCTAGATCCTGTGCCCCGCAACATAAGAAGCCACCACAATGAAAAGCCCACCCAACGCTACTAAGGAAAAGCTCACTCAGCAACAAACACCTAGCACAGCCAAAAATAAATAAATGTTTAAAATTATTTCTTTAAATGAATCAGACCCTGTCTTGCCCAGGCTTGCAAATAGATCATATTTGGTAGTAGAATTATCTCTTTTGCAAAGGATTTCATGGAGCCCTAATGCTATGAGATATTAATATTTTTTATCAAAAACAAGAAGCACCTGGAGCCATCCCATCTATTATAGAAATGATACAGTAAGAAAAGAATCTGGTATAATAAAAGAGATCATTCTGAGTTCGATGTAATGGTGGGAAAGTCAAATAGACACATGAATTTGGCTAGACATTAATATTCTAAAGACATCTACCAAAATGGATATTGAATAGGAGTTTGTATTCCAGCAGAAGTAGATCTTGAGATAGTATTAGATGCAAGTAGTTTTATTAGGAAGAGATCCTATTAAAGGAGTAGGAAAGTGACAAAGGGAAGGGAAGACAATATAGCATTACCCTGAGACTTACTTCTGGGGAACAATGAGCATGGTTTTATTGATAAAACAAAATCTTCAGACTTATCCCATTGGATAGTTGAGAAAGATGGTGAATTGACATGTCAAACATTGTCAGTCATTGGTTAAACTGCTACCAGTTATTTCTCCTGCCAAAATAATTTCTTGGCACTGCTGTTTTAGCAGAAAGGAACTCCATATCGACAGATAACCCTCAGACTGAGACATGCAGAAACTAGCAGCTGGAAACTAGAGCAGGGTGCAATAAAGTGGTATGGTTGTGAGGAATATAGGCAAGGCAATGATGGCTTGTGCCAGAGAGTCAGTGGTATCCTGAAGCCAGCTTGCTCTCACTTTCAAAATCTGATTGTGCATATCCTTCCATAACTCCCCAGTCAGTGACTTTACATGGGTAGTTTGAAATCAGCTGTGGTGGAAGGAATAACACCATGGAAATGTGTACATTTGCAAATTAACCTTTCTATTGTTTTCTTTCTATTTTGAGAATGTGTTGTTAAACATGTATGAGCACACCACTGCATAGAATAATATTTACTGAATACTACAAGAGGTAAAAACTATGCCAGATAATTTTGTAAGTTATTTTATCTTTAATATTTCTACTAAAACTACAGAAAAGAAAATATTATAAAAACATGAGTTTCAACAAGCTTTGACACCAATTTGGTGTTTTCAAAATACTTCTGAACTTTGGTAATTAAAATAAATAATGTCTAAAGTAATCACAAAGATGAGAAACTAGATAACCTTGTTCCAGGTGAAATATTCTGCTAAGTGCAGAACATGAGGACAGTGGAAGAGGAGTAAGAATTGCCAAGAACAAAAGTGAGGAGATGTAAATGGTCTCCTGGAGCCTGTGAGTAGATGGCAAGATAATCCAGGCAATAGTACTGGGCATTTCTAAGACAGTGCTGGCTTCTCCCAGAAGTTCGCAGCTAATTACAGTGAAGCTGTATTATGATTAAAGGAAAAGCATCAAATGGATGGCTCAAACAGATGATCAATATTAAAATGTCACTTTTTTGATTTGTGGTTGCAAGAGGCAGGGTGGAGATGGGGTGGGGCTGAAATAAGTGAAAGAGTCAAAATGTATAATCTCCAGTTATAAAATAAACACATCATGGGGTGTAATGTACAACATGTTGACTATAGTTAATAATACTCTGTTGCATATTTGAAAGTTTTTAAGAGAGTAAATCTTCAAAGTTATCATAAGAAAAAATTTCTTAGCTATATAATGACAGATATTAACTAGACTTATTGTGGTAATTATTTCACAATATATACAAATTTCAAATCATTATGTCATACACTTGAAACTAATATAATGTCATGTGTCTCTGTGGAATAGAGAATACCTCTATGGAATTATACCTCTATTTTTAAAAGTCACTTTTTTTATAATTCCACTAGTCTAGATTCTTGCAGGGTAATATCAGAATTTTCCTCTCTAATGGTTTAAAAATGGCCAAAGTTTAGCATTTTATATTTATTTAATTTTTCTCAGAATTTGAGCAAGATATGTTTTTTAGTTTCCTAGATCATGGCATCTGGTCCCATCACTTCATGGGAGATAGATGGGAAAACAGTGGAAACAGTGTCAGACTTTATTTTGGGGGGCTCCAAAATCACTGCAGATGGTGATTACAGCCATGAAATTAAAAGACGCTTACTCCTTGGAAGAAAAGTTATGACCAACCTAGATAGCATATTCAAAAGCAGAGACATTACTTTGCCAAAAAAGGTCTGTCTAGTCAAGGCTATGGTTTCTCCTGTGGTCATGTATGGATGTGAGAGTTGGGCTATAAAGAAAGCTGAGCACCAAAGAATTGATGCGTTTGAACTGTTGTGTTGGAGAAGACTCTTGAGAGTCCCTTGGACTGCAAGGAGATCCAACCAGTCCTTTTTGAAGGAGACCGGTCCTGGGTGTTCTTTGGAAGGACTGATGCTAAAGCTGACACTGCAATACTTTGGTCATCTCATGCAAAGAGTTGACTCATTGGAAAAGACCCTGATGCTGGGAGGGATTGGGGGCAGGAGGAGAAGGGGATGACAGAGGATGAGATGGCTGGATGGCATCACGGACTCGATGGACGTGAGTCTGAGTAAACTCTGGGAGTTGGTGATGGACAGGGAGGCCTGGCATGCTGCGATTCACGGGGTCGCAAAGAGTCAGACACGACTGAGTGACTGAACTGAACTGAACAGACATTACTACCATAAGTATTAATATCATTCTGATCTGCACACAATCATCACTAATAATTGCTTTGTCAACAAAAGCAACTACATTGTCCATTACATGCCATGTCTCAGGATATTAGCTTTCTGCAAGCAATAAGCCCTCTATGTTAGATTCCATTTTTTAACTTAAATTTTTATAATTGTTATAAAGCAATTTTAGCACTCTATTTTAATTAGGCAGAAATTAAATCTATATTAAATTCCAAAACAGTCAATAAATTAAAAGCATTAGTAGAAACTGAAGGGTTTCTAAAATGCCTTCAATAAATTTAAACAATTTTTAAATATCTAGAGCACTTTTCAAAATTTTGTTTGAATGATCTCCTCACAAGTTGTCTGAACCCATTGCACCCTATTCTGAAAAGATATTCAAATGCTCAAACCACATTACATTTGATACAGGGTATTAAAAAAGAAATAGAAAATTCTGAAGTAACTTCCAAAACAATACCTGCAAACAAAAGAATCCACTATAGTGTAACTTTGAATTTAGGGTTGACACACACTGACATGGCAAACTCTACAAAATTCTTAAGGTAGAAGTCTATTTGCAGCAGCAACAACAGCAGGAGAGGGACTGATGACAGGGAAAATACAACTTGGCTGGTGTTCCTACTGGTACACCAAGGAGATACCTTGGTAAATCTGTAGCTTATTCTTGAGCAAACTCCCTTTAGGAGAAATACTTAGCCTAAGAGGGTCTAGGTTCATATTTTACTATACTTAGAACTTAACTCATCACAGAAAAACCCATAAGGATCTCAGTTATTCATTTCACTTTGCCCCTGGAGATGGCAAACAGTGGGCAAAAAATTCCCAGTTGTTGATTAAAATAAATCCCACTCCCAGGCAGCTAAATAGCTGCCTAGTTTGAATCAGATATTATTAAATGCATTAAGTTCTCCATGATTTTTTGCATGATTCTCCTGCTGTGGGGCATGTAATTGACAGACAACCTGAGATGCTACACTCTGAAGCCATTGCAGCTACACTGAGGCCACGCTTCCCCCAGCTGCTCTCAGCAAATTATTGAGTATGATAAGGATAATAAAACAGTTTCAGTCCTACAAGAGGTGTGATTCCTCGCTTGAGGGCTTTTGGCTTAAGGATGCCACCATGGGCCTATCCAAACTTTCTCAGAAACGTGCTGTAATCCGAGACTCTTTCTATACAACCCTTCCTTTCTCCCTCACAGGGATCAGACCTGTATGATGGTGTTATAGGTTCACCATCACCTCCTCTGACTCCATTCCATTTTCCCTTATAGACACTTTCCCCGAGTAAATCCCAGATGTATAATCCTGCCTTAGTACCTGCCTCTCAGAGGACACAAATTCACACTACTGGCACTGAGAGTGGCCCAACAAAACAAATAACATTTAGAGTTAGGACTCAGTGCACAGTAGGCAAAGGAGATGGATGAGGTATAGATAGTCTCTGGCACAATAGCTAAAACTTTGACTTGTGATGACCTGGGCAAGGTTCAGTGGAGAGGAATGTGTAGGTCCAATGATCCATGCATATGATAGTAGAGTTTACTGGTTATTATCAATATGTACTGATAGCCTGCAGAGAGATAATGAGAAACTGAAGAACAATGACAACTAGTGAATGGTCAAATTTAACCTAGGTAATCTGCCGTCTATGGGGTCACACATAGTCGGACATAACTGAAGCGACTTACCAGCAGCAGCAGCAATCAAGAAACTGAACCATTGATAAAGTTGCAGAGCTCCAGAGGTATTTGAATCTCATTCAGACGGATCAATTTTGTTCAGATCAGAGCCCTGGTTATAGAAGTGTGGGATTCTAAGAAATGGTATACGGAAATTTGGATAAAGTCCTCTGAGGATATTGGCTTGAGAAAGCTGGCCTACACTTCCAGAATGAAAGCAAGTATTTTCCCAATTCTGGAGGACATTTCAATTGTATCTCCCCAAAAGGCAACAAATGGCCCACTCAGGAACTGTCCAAGATCAGGTTATTATAAATTTTCACTGAGAAAATGACCAGCATCAGTTATAAGTTCCATATGTTCCCCTCTTCAAGCCACAGCTGATGGAAGGAGAGGCAGTCACTGGGCTGGCATCATGGATATCCATGGAAATGATGGGACCAGGGGTAGCATATAGCTACAAGAAATCAGGGGCCCCTAAGTACCATAAGGATGCAAAGTAAGAGAAGCATGGAAAAGGGCCTTACCTCTCCCATTTGTTTTCTCAAAGGAAAGCTCACCTGAAAGAAAAATACCAGAATTCTTGTTTAAAATGCAAATCTCTGGGCCTCAACCAGTGGCACAAAATTAAAATTTGGAGGATAAGCATAAAGCATCACCAGTATTTATAGAGAGATATACTTTATCTACTGTGTCCCTAGTAGCTCAACTGGTACAGAATCCACCTTCAACGCAGGAGTTCAGTTCAGTACAGTCGCTCAGTCGTGTCTGACTCTGCGACCCCATGAATCACAGCACACCAGGCCTCCCTGTTCATCACCATCTCCCGGAGTTCACTCAGACTCACGTCCATTGAGTCCGTGATGCCATCCAGCCATCGCATCCTCGGTCGTCCCCTTCTCCTCCTGCCCCCAATCCCTCCCAGCATCAGAGTCTTTTCCAATGAGTCAACTCTTCTCATGAGGTGGCCAAAGTACTGGAGTTTCAGCTTTAGCATCATTCCTTCCAAAGAAATCCCAGGGTTGATTACCTTCAGAATGTACTGGTTGGATCTCCTTGCAGTCCAAGGGACTCTCAAGAGTCTTCTCCAACACAACAGTTCAAAAGCATCAATTCTTCGGCACTCAGACTTCTTCACAGTCCAGCTCTCACATCCATACACGACCACAGGAAAAACCATAGCCTTGACTAGATGGACCTTAGTCGGCAAAGTAATGTCTCTGCTTATGAATATGCTATCTAGTTGGTCATAACTTTTCTTCCAAGGAGTAAGCATCTTTTAATTTCATGGCTGCAGTCACCATCTGCAGTGATTTTGGAGCCCCCAAAAATAAAGTCTGCAACTGTTTCCACTGTTTCCCCATCTATTTCCCATGAAGTGATGGGACTTGATGCCATGATCTTAGTTTTCTGAATGTTGAGCTTTAGGCCAACTTTTTTGCTCTCCTCTTTCATTTTCATCAAGAGGCTTTTTAGTTCCTCTTCACTTTCTGCCATAAGGGTGGTGTCATCTGCATATCTGAGGTTATTGATTATTTCTCCCGGCAATCTTGATTCCAGCTTGTGTTTCTTCCAGTCCAGCATTTCTCATGATCTACTGTGCATATAAGTTAAATAAGCAGGGTGACAATATACAGCCTTGACATACTCCTTTTCCTATTTGGAACCAGTCTGTTGTTCCATGTCCAGTTCTAACTGTTGCTTCCTGACCTGCATACAGGTTTCTCAAGAGGCAGGTCAGGTGGTCTGGTATTCCCATCTCTCTCAGAATCTTCCATAGTTTATTGTGATCCACACAGTCAAAGGCTTTGGCATAGTCAATAAAGCAGAAATCGATGTTTTTCTGGAACTCTCTTGCTTTTTCCATGATCCAGCGGATGTTGGCAATTTGATCTCTGGTTCCTCTGCCTTTTCTAAAACCAGCTTGAACATCAGGGAGTTCATGGTTCACATATTGCTGAAGCCTGTCTTGGAGAATTTTGAGCATCAGTTCAATTCCTGGTTTGGGGAGATCTGCCAGAGAAGGGATAAGCTACCCATTCCAGTATTCCTGGGCTTCCCTAGTGGCTCAGCTGGTGAAGAATCCACCTGTGATATGGGAGACCTGTGTTTGATTCCTGGGTTGGGAAGATCCCCTGAAGAAGAGAATGGCTACCCACTCCAATATTCTGGCCTGGAAAGCTCCATGGACTGTATAATCCATGGGATCACAAAGAGTCGAACACAGCTGAGTGACTTTCACTTTCACTTCACTTCATCTGCTTGATTATGTTGGGAGAAGCAATCCTGCTTCCCACCTCTCAGTTAAAGACAGTCACAATATCAGCAGTCCTCAAACCTCAAAGGCTGACCTCCACTTTGAGGGTTCTGAAAGTACAGAGAATTTACAACTTTACCCTCAAAACTGAACATTTTGAAACTTCTGTGGTTTCTACAGGTTGCCAGTGTTCAGAACTACCTGGTATTGAAAATTCTTGAAATTCTACTCACTTAAACAGGTTTTCTGAGGCTTTGGAGGAGAGCTGTATAGTGTTAGAGACACAATGGTCCAGGGAAAATTCTTACATGGCTTTGACTTTATGTTTCTACTCAATTTCAACAAGAATCATCAAGGAAGAAGGGACTCAACTGTTCTGGAGAACTATTGAGCAGAGGCCTAGATTTAGGGTATAAAAGCAAAATAGCACACAGTTTTACTCTGTGATTGTTTCCCTAATTTCAAACAATAATTCAGAATAATTAGTATAAATCATATTTATAGACAAAGCCATGTTATATACAAATATAACTAAGTAATGTTATACATAAAAGTAATAACAGGTTTATAAACAAATCAATGTAATTTTTATTAAGACAGAAGAGAGGGAGAGCCATGAATAAGATGATTACATGTATAGAGAAATATGCATTTACTCAGATTAAAAAAAGAAAGTTCTAAAAAATTGTCAACAAGGTAACATAAATATTTAGCATTTCTTGGAAGAGTTTGGACCTGTAGTCTGCATAATTCAAGTTACATAATTCAATGCAAATATGTTTCTTAAATTATTTAGACACCTGTTACTCAGTAAAGCGTGACTGGAGAAAGGCTAATATTGATATTTATCATTCAGGTTAAATTGTAGTGTAAAGAGAATGCTGGCCAAACTTAGATGGAACAATTCAGTTTGAGTGTGTTCTTTTCTGGCTTCTAATTAAATGATGCACTTAAAAAGATGATGAACTCATACATCAGAGTTGATGTTTCAAAAATAAGCATGCTGTAGTTAGACAATAAAACTCTAGGTGGTAGTGGCTGGGGGAGACATTCAATATTTTATCACAGGAAATATAATTAAGTCAATGACATCTGTGCAATGGAAGAGATGTTCTCAGTTTAGATTCATTTTGAAAGCTGTTCTCATCTTGCCAAGACTGAGGATCTATAAAGATCCTCCTACCATGTAGCTTAATTTAGTCCAGTGGGAGGCTGAGCCTTATCATGAGCAGAGAGCAGAGGCAGGAGCCCAGAAGCCAGCATTTGGTAGACAACATGCATTGGAGGAGGGCAAGTCTACTTGGACAGTTTTAGAGGAGAATATACATAGTGTTACATGTGGGCTAAGTCACTTCAATTGTGTCTAACTCTGATCCCATGGACTGTAGCCTGCCAGGGCTCTCTGTTCATGGGATTCTCAAGGCAAGAATACTGGAGTGGGTTGCCATTTCCTTCTCCAGAGGATCTTCCCAACCCAGGGACTGAACCCATGTCTTTTATGTCTCCTACATTAGCAGGCAGATTCTTTACCACTAGGGTCGGTGAAAATGTAATTGCAGTTTCAGACCATGAATTGTTAATCATCATAACTAGGCTCAAACACATCTTTATTAATCAAAATAGGGAAAATTACAGCGGAAAGAGTAACAATCAACATATTTTTGCCAATGAGAAATAAATTGCTTTATTCCTATAGCATAAAAATCCATGCTTTAGGATTCAATGAACTTTTGGAAAGGATTTTCTGCCTCCTGTTACTTGTGGAAGCATTTTCCCTGCAAAAAGTCATCAAGATGCTTGAAGAAGTTGTAGTTGGTTGGTTGGTAAGAGGTCAGGTGAAAATGGAGGATAGGGTAAAAGTTTGTATCCCAACTTGTTCAACTTTTGAAGCGTTTGTTGTGTAATGTATAGTCTGGAGTTGTGGAGAAAAACTGGACCCTTTCTATTGACCAATGCTGGCTGCTGACATTGCAGTTTTGGTGCATCTCATCAATTTGCTGAGCATACTTCTCAGGTGTAGTAGTTTCCCCAGGATTCAGAAAGCTGTAGTGGATCAAACTAGCAGCAGACCACCAAAGAGTTATCATGACCATCTTTTGTTGTCGTTCAAGGTTTCTCTTGGGAAGTGCTTTGGAGCTTCTTCTCAGTCCAACCACTGAGCTGGTCATCACCAGTTGTCATAAAAAATCCACTTTTTGTCACATGTCACAATAGGATTGAGAAATGGTTCATTGTTTTAACATAGAATAAGAGAAGACAACACTTCAAAATGACAATTTTTTTTGAGGTCTCTGTCAACCCATGAGGTACCCACTTACTGAGCTTTTTCACCTTTTCCATTTGCTTCAAATGCTGGGTTCTTTGGCAACCTCTCATGTAGTTGTAAGAGGATCAGCTTCAGTGATCATCTCAATTGGTCCTTCTCAAATTTTGATGGCCAGCCACTGTGCTCCTCATCCTTAGCCATTTGACCTTGGGCAAATCATATAATCTACATAGTTCTATTTCAACTTAAAATTTCATTTGAGTGATGGAGAGAATATTAAAGAATTCTGTTGTTATTCAACCATTGAATTGTGTCCCTCCCAAATCCATATGTTTAAATCCTAACCTTCACTATTCAGAATGTGCCATTATTTGGTGATAAGATTTTTACAGAGATAAATCAAGCTTAAATAAGGTCATGAATATGTGTCCTTAGTCCAAGATGATCACTGTCCTTATACAAAAGAGAAAATTTGAACAGAGACACACACAGAGGGACAGTAAGTGAAGAATCTTAGGGAAAAGATGTCCATCTATAAGTCAGGAAGAGAGGCTTGGAACATATCCTTCCCTAACAGCCCTCCAAAACAACTGTGCCAACACCTTTACTTTGGACCTCTAGTCTCCAGAACCATGAGGAAATAAGTTTCTGTTATGTAACTCATCTAGTTTGCAGTATTTTACCATGAAAATCCTGAGAGTACTGTTGGTAAAGAGAGATCGCTATAAAATTTATCCCAGCCATGTGGTTGTCATCAAACTGTCCTACCTAGTACTAGAGCAGAGATCAGTCATTCTTCTGTAAAAGGGAATACTTTAGGCTTTGTAGGCTATGTGCTACTTCTGCTGTATATTTTATTTTAATTTTTAAAAAGTGGAGTCTTATGTCACAGGCAAGATTTTTAGGATCTTTTTCAATAAATTCTAAAATACCATTCAGATGCATGTAACAAATATTATCCATCAATAATTATCCAAAAAATTATCCATTTCAATAATTTTTTCAGTTATTTAAATAAAATATTATTTATCAATCAATCCTCAACTCTTTACCCACAAAAGTTATGATAAAGCCTTAACCTCTTTTTTTTCTATCTTTTATCAACTACAAAAATGTATTTTTGAAGAAATATTTCAATGTTGTATGTGAAAATATTTCAATGTTGTATGTGAATTTTAAGTGATATTGCTGACAAAAAAAAATTCTCTTATGTTTAGAGTAACATTTATTGTGACAGTTTGATCCACCCAAATATGCATGAATTAACAAGCTTAGTACCAACATGCCATTAGGCTTTGCCCTCAATTCAGAATTAGCTATTTTGATTCCTCAGTGATGCAAAAAAAAAAAAAACAAAAACAAAAAAAACAACCTCTCATTAATATGGCCTGTAAAAAGACTGTAAAAGACTTTACAGATCAAAGCTCCAGAACAGCTTCAAAACTGTCCAATAAGCACAAGCTAGGCAGTTTGTGTGCTAATAAAAAAACTGAATTTGTTTCTAAGTACTGAAATTATAATTGCAGCCTTGGTACTCACTACTATTTTTTAGGAAATCAGTTATTAGGTTTATGAAGTGATAAATAGCACCTTCTTCTGCTAAAGTGACTAATCTTTTCTCTTTATAAATCTATCTCTAGGCATTAAAAAAAAAACTGTCCTTCTGAATGCAAAAAAATTTACATTTAATTCTAATCAAGGTTCAATTGTGAAGATGAAAATAGAAATTTATTGTTGGCCAGTGAGTAAACTAGCACACAATTTTTTAAATCAGCAGATATTTCCTCCTTTATCTGTGAACATCTTATCTGATTTGCTTCCAGTTACATTTTTTCTTCTTCCATGAACAGCAAACATGTCATTTCTATCATTCTCCTGCTGCTGGCCTTCTGGAAGATGATTGAATTACCCAATCTTTGGAAGGAACAAGCTGTTTTATGTCTCGAGTGCCATGGATTTTGTAGATTCTCTTGCTCTGGGGTCTTTCTCAGGTTATTACAGATTTTAAGCTACTTTCACTGAGTAATGTTCTCCTGAGGGAAATGAAAGAATGAATACTCTGGCTGCATGCAGTTCTCCCAGGCACAAAATCGCAATGATGAGCTTTTCCTACATCTTAATGAAAGATGGAAATTGTGAAAAATAATTCAGGGTTTCTCAAACTAGCTAAGAAACTATCTGCACCAAAGTCCCCTCTGTTATTTGATAAACTACAGGTTTTAATTCTGACCCCAGATCTTCTGAATCAAGATCTCCAAAAGGAAGTCCCATGTGCTAGTATTCTGCTGCTTCTAATAAATTACCACAGTTTGGTGGCTTAAAACAAAACACACAAAAAATGAGGCTCTTATTACTGCATATCATCACATAATTTCTGAGGATCAGGAGAGGAGGCACAGTTTAGCTGAGTACTCTGCTCAGGGTCTCATGGGTTGAAATCAAAGCATCATTCAGACTATTTACCTTGCTAACATTCAAGGTCCTCTACCAAGCTTAAACCCTGTTGGAGGAATTCAAATTCTTGAGGTTCTGCTTATAGGACTGAGTCTCAGTTTATTAACAGCTATTGACTGGAGGCCACTCCCAGTTTCTAGAGGCAGCCTGCAGTTGTGGCCTTTCCATTAGCAGTTCAAAACAAGGTTGTTTGCTTCCTGAAAGCCAAAAGGAGACCCTTTCTCAACAATCTGCTAAGATAGAGTCTAAATCCTAAGTATAGAGTCATAACTCTAAAACATAGCTCCCAAGATTCCATAACCTAATCCCCAGTACTAGTAAATATGTTGAGATATCACTTCAATGATTATTATTCTATATAGCACATTTGATCTTAAGAGATGATGATTATTCATGTGGACATGATTTAAATCCCACAAGCCCTATTATAAACAGAGAGTTTTCTCTACCTAATGGTAGAAGAGGAGGTAAGAGAGATTGGAAGCACAAGAAGGGACTCCAACATGCCACTGGTGGAGATAGATGAGGCCATGAGGAAAAACAACAGCAGTCCCCGGGAGCAAAGACCAAGTTCTGACTAATAGCAGGGAAATGGGGGCCTCAACACAGTAGCCTCAAAAACTGGATTCTACCAACAGCACAGATAACCTTGGATGTGGATTCTTTCCCTATTCTTTGGTTAGAAGCAAATCACAAGTTCTGTCTTTACTCAAAGAGAGGGGACTACTTCGGTGGGAGTAATTCTTAACCTGGAGCCTCCAAAAAATAAATAAAATCTTGCGGACAAATTTATTTTAGTCCAGTGAGACTTATTTTTTGGCTTCTGAACTCTCAGATTGTAACATGATAAATTTGCGTTGTTTTAAGTCACAAAGTTTGTAGTAATTTATTGCATCAACAAAAGTAATTTAATATATCATTCTTGTCCCTTAAGATCTGAATAATTTTTTTCTGAGTCAAATTACAAATACTCTTCTCTCTATTCTTGTAAAGCTTAGTTTATAACAATTGGATAATACTTAGTGCATGATCTCTCAATTATCTAAATTCAACTCTGCATCTCTCCAACTGTTAGCTACTCAAGGGCAGGAATAGTACTGTAAACAACTCTACGTCTGGCAGTAACTATCACAAAGCCCTGCTAGCCTCTGATGCTCCATGTTTATTGAAAAAAATCATAGTTGACTATTTTGCAACAGAAGACAATTTCCATGATAAAACTTATGACAAGACAGTGATAAAATTTGTCTCTAAAAGAGACAGATTCAAAATTTCTTTGATATGGCATTATTCAAACTTTCTCTAGAGGTTTATGCTAAAAGAATAACTGCAAACATGTCCTTAAAAAAGTGAAATCACTTCTATTAATTGCAAGTTTTTTTTTTTATGCCAGTCACTTGTGCTATCTAAGAAAAGAATGCATTCGACTTACAGTAAAGATGAGGAATATACTCAAATAACTGAAGCACATAGATCTTAATCTAGTTTAAATTTGAATCCTGAATGGCTGTAGAGTTGTCATATCTTTTATAGGGTTCTCTGTTCTTATAGTCACTGAAAGTGATCAGAACATCCTTAAAGTTTTTTACAGACTAACATTGGTGCTCTTTTCTCCCCTTTATGTTAGTCCTCTTTTGTATAATTTTGTGTCACTCTATTGCTCTCTAGTTGTGTTTTATAACATCTCTGCAGGCTGCTGTTCTCTCCTTTGCAACATTTGATCCTGAACATGGGCTTCTCATTTGGTGCTAACGGCAAAGAATCTGCCTGCCATTTCAGGAGATGTATGAAGCACAGATTCAGTTCCTGGCTCTGGAAGATCCCCTGGAGAAGGACACAACAACCCACTCCAGTATTCTTGCCTAGAGAATCCCATGGACAGAGGAGCCTGGTGGGCTACAGTCCATGGGGTCACAGAGTCAGACATGACTGAAGTGACTTAGCACCAGAACAGCACATCCTGAACATTAGAGGCTGAAGCTCCCTTAATTTAACAAGCCAAATTAACACTCAGTTTTACTATTTGCCAGAGAACACAATTTTCAAGATTCAAGTATTAGAAAAATAAAACAGAAGTTTTCATACGTCCTCAATTTCTTCATTGAAACTCCCTTAATCTATTTGTGTTGATGAAATATCACTTTCCTCTAAGGATATACTTCCCTTGATACTCTTTTGTGATAATCAACCTTATATGTCAACTTACTGGGTCATAGGGAGCCAAGTTATTTGGTAAAATACTATTTGGAGTGTATCTGTGAGGGTGTATCTGAATAAGATTAACATTTGAATCAGTAGACTAAAGCAGATTGTCCTGCCCAATGTGAGTGGGTTTAATCTAATCCACTGAAGTTCTGAGCAAGCAGAACAACAAGGCTGATGAAAGAGAGTGTGTTCTTCATCTGACTATTGAGCTTGGATATCTGTCTCCTTCTGCACTTAGAGTGGAATTTATGCTATTGACCCTGTTGGTGCAGACAAATCGCACCATTGACTTTCCTGCTTCTCCAGCTTTCTGACTTCAGATCTTGTAATCTCTCAGCCTCCATAAAAGTTTGAGTCAGTTCCAAGAAAGAAAGAGAGAGAAAGAAGGAGAGAGGGGGAAAAGGGAGGGAGAAAGAACCTACTGGTTCTGTTCTTCTAGAGAACCTTGATTAATGCACCTTTCAATTAAAAGCTACACTCTTTTTGACACTCTACAGACTCAAGAATAGAAAAATTTCTAAAAGAGTAGATCCTGAAAATTCTTATCTCAATGAAATAAAAGAAAAAAAATTTTTTTTACCTACATGAGATAATGAATGTTGATTAAACTTATAGTGGCAATCATTTTTCAGCATATATCTTATTATGCTGTACCCCTTAAACGTAGTGCTACATGTCAATTAGATCTCAATAAAAATGAAAGAAAAAGGTGGAGTTCATTTCCTTATGTTCTCTAGTACTACTTTCAGATCATTACTTCATCTTCATATTTAAAATTTCTGCATTTTTGGAATTATTGCCATTCTATTGCAATATCCTCTCTTTCTTCTTCTCTCTTAAATATTGTCTTTTCCCAAACTCCTCTTCTTCATACTAAGTAAATGGAGAATTTAGGATTTTGTTTTCTGTTTTCCTCTGCACTCCCAATATTATTAACATTCAAGTTCTTTCTTTCAACACCTCAGCATTCAATTTTCTGACTTTTTTTTACTGTCAGAGAGTTTTTTTTTTTTTCCTTGATTTTACTCCATCATTTTCCCTTTTTCTTGCTGACTAAAAATTGGCACTTGTCATCTGCCTCTACAAGTATTAAATCACAAGCTGCAGTAACTGCTGACTTTCAACACACCTTGAAAAGATCTCAGGGTGGAGATCAAGAATGAGACACTCTGTGCTCTGGGGAAAACTGGCAGAACAGGCCTTCAGATAGATATTTTTAGAAGAGTTTATAAGCCTAATTCTTGCATCTCCTCATATATAGAAAAACACTGAATCTGTTCTTCATTACTAACAGTAAACTTCATGAAACAGCAGGATCCTTCTGCAAAAATGTGTGCTTGATTGCATGTACCCTCCCACTTCACCAAAATCACTTATACTGACATTCCCCCCTACGGCTTTGGAGCAATTTCCCAGAGTTATCTGAAGTGCTATTTCCCACCTATAGTCCTCATTTTGTCCCCCAATAAAGTTTAACTCACAACTTTCACATTGTGCCTTTTTTTCAGTTGACACTCTCAACAGGCATCCCATAACTCTATGACATTAAGAAGTAAGCATCAGCAATCACACTCCCAGGTCTTCAGATCACATGGAGAGCTGTGGGTTTACAAGTTGACCCAGGTGACAGAAATTTAATTTGGGCAGCTCTGCTTCAAACATTTGTGACTCTTTTGGAACGAAATTAAATTAAATATATGACACTTCTCAAGACCTAAACTAATCATTGACATACAGATATTTCTGCTTACATGTCATTGGCCAATTCAAACACATTAATGGAGCACAAAAGTATATTCCATCCACAGTGTCAGAGGAGGTGAGAGCAAATATTTGTTTGAACAATAATCCAAACCATTATATCTTTCACAGATAAACTTTTTGATGTGTCATCATATGGAAATATTCTAGTTTAAAAATAAAGGAAATATTTCCTTGTAATCAAGACTTATTGTCCATCATACTAAGTCAAGTGCTTCCCAATACATCATTACTATGTATAAATCTCCAATATCCTAAAATCCCTAATATTTCACAAGTTATCATTTGTTTCATATTTATAACTTAAATTCTTTTAATATCAACATTTTTTGTTTGACAGTTTTTCCTTACCACTAACAAGACAAGCCTCAACTCAGAATTTAAAAATTGCATGATTTCTCCTTATCTATATCTAGGTTATTGATTGGGTAAGAGAAAAATCATGCAATGGTATAGGTTATGTCTCCTGTATATTCTAATTTTTCCTATATCCTCAACTCTTCCAGGAATTCATATAATCTACAAAAGTAAGTTTTTTCTATGTTTTTCTCAAAGTCTGTGTCCTCTTAAAGTTTGCATCTATGATTTACCAAAAAAAATTAATCTTGTTCTCTCTTTCTCCTGTGCTGCCCCACTCTTCATTGTCTTTATTCCAGTCTGAGAAGGTGGGAAGTTTTTTTTATGAATTATTCAACATAGTGATAGGGCTGTTAGTAGGAATTGCATTTTTAAGTTGTTTGTTTAGCACATTAACTGGTGTGATTAATATTAATTTTCTTTTCTTTTCCATTGGAATATTAAAATCTGAGGTTTTGGATGTATATTTAAAGAAAAAGGATGAAGTGAACCATTTGTTTGTAATTTTGTTGAGGCTTTAGACTGTCTAGGCAAAAAGATCTAACTACAAGTCCTTATCCTACATCACTCAAGTTCTGCACTTGAATTTAGGAGTAGCATAATCAAGTTTTAAAAAGTGATTTCTTTTACCTGAATTTATCAGCTATGAATATTTTTCCTTTAAGTATCTAAGGAATAATAAGTATCTATTAGAAAACAAAGTCAGATGATACTATGTCTCAATTCTCTCTGTTTCTCTGTTTCTGTCTTCTTCTCAAACAATTGCCTTTTATCAAAAGATAAACTTACCTTCTACTCCACAAAGTATAAGCTATCAAAATGACACTTTCAATTTTTCACCACATCTATGACTTTTCCTGAATGTCTACCCACTGTGGGCTCTATGCTTTTTTTACTAGGGAAGGCCTCCCTTACTACCCATCACTCCAATTTCCACATGCACACAATTTAAGCCTTCACATAGTTTCTGTCAGATTCTAAACGTAACTTTTTTCTTTTCTAC
Source organism: Oryx dammah (assembly GCF_014754425.2). Lineage (NCBI taxonomy): Eukaryota > Metazoa > Chordata > Mammalia > Artiodactyla > Bovidae > Oryx > Oryx dammah. The sequence continues at coordinate 117,522,849 of NW_024070186.1, forward strand.
AAACAACTTCAACCCCATAAATACTTCCTACATTCCACTTTATGCTCAACTTCTATCCTTTTGCTCCTTCCATTTAAAACTTTAAGATATATCCTTTACATTTACGTTTCTAATTCACCTACAACTACAAAATTTCAAAGACAGGTTTCTCTTACTACCACACTGCTGAAGTTATTTATTTCATGATCAGCAATGACTTCTTTTTTGCTAGGGAAACTTTGTAATGCTTATCTTCATGAATTCCTAGTAGCTTGGACACTGTCAACAACCTACATTGTTGAAATGTTGTCTTCATGTGTGTTTGTGACACTGTGTCTTTCTCGTCCCCCTCCCCATTCTATTTCTGACCATATTACAATCACATTTATTGACAATGTTTCTTCCATTCATAACCCTAAGGTTGTGTTTCTTATCACCTCTTTTCTGACAATAGCCTCTACCTGACATTGTGTTATGTGCCTCCTCTTTAGCTGGCGTCTAAATTAACAAGTTGTTAGAAGAGAGGCAATGCATCATTGTGGTTAAAATTACGTGATACTTGGGTTCAAATCAGAACTCCATCACTTGCAAACCATGTAAACTTGGGAAAAACAGTTACAATGTGCATGTGTGTGTAATTTCAATAAACCTCAAACTTACCATTTGTGAAATGAGGCTAATAACTGCATACCTATTTCAAAATATTGTTGCATTAAATATATATCTCCATTGGAACCAGGTCTGCAACATTTAATTACTGGACAGGTGACATGTATTGTGATTAACTATTAGAGCTCTTTCTCCAGCTCAAATGTACTTTTAAGCTCAAGAGCTCAATATTCAAAAAATATTTACTAGAAACCTCCAAATGTAATTCCCCAGTCATTTTAAACTTAATATATCCAAAACTGCACTTTTCTTCTTCTTCACTAAACTTCTTTCATATCCCAAAATATTATCTTTCTTAGTTATTTGTGCCATCACCTACGTGTTTGATCAAGCCAGACCAAGACATTTTACTAGATTTTTTCAGCTCCCGCATCCAGTCATATTTCTTGTCAACTTTTCAATATAAATTTTTTTTCTAATCTATTTTTCAAAGTTTCATATTTAAAAATTATATCCTGAATTACTAGATATTCTAGGTATTTTCCTATGCATAGAAAATACATAACAAATAAAAACAGCACCCTATGGAACTTAGAGTCAAATGAAAAATAAAATTTAAATGATATTACAAATAAATGTAAACTTATATCTATATCTCCTTAATCTTCTAGTCTTATTGAACTACCTAATTCAGGTCATCATTACCTCTTACCTTGACTATTTTCTATGGGTCCCTATTCCTTTCAGTTTCTTCATACTTGCCCCATTTTTCAGTTCTTATCAGATGATCTGATTAGTTTAAACTCAAATTTAAGTGCATCATTCAACTGTTAAAATCCCTTCCCACTGTCCTTATGAAAATATTAAATTATTTAACAAGTGTTTACATGGTTCTATATAATCTCATTTTTATCACCTCCTTGGTCTCAACTTTTTTTTTTTTTTTTTTAAGATTACCTCCTTGGCCCATTTTTAAGCACTCTTCCACTCACACTATGGTCCAATTATAATAAAGTTATTTTAGTCCATGGAAATCACCACATCTCCTCTTGGCTAGTGGGCAGCTAACAAGCTGCACCATCTCCCTGCAACTTCTTGCTAACACTCCTCCCATCACTGGCTACATTTCCTACATGCCCCATTCCAAACTTCTTCTGACAACTATGCCTAATTTATTTTCATTCTTCAGGTTTCAAATTCAGGCCAATATTGGGTTATTTACTTCTTTTTGCTCTTTAAAACTTCATGATACTTTCTATTATAATATAACTTAACATAGAAGCTTTTTAACTTACTATTTGGTTGTGTGTTTTCCTCACTAAAACATAAGCAACTTGAGGGCAAAACCATCTTTGCTGTATGTACTGTCAGTTTTTTGCACAGTGCATGTCACATATTATGCATTCAATAAATACTTTGAGTATAAAATACTTTGGTATAAAGTTAAAGTATATAATAAAGAAGGGAATATTCTGAAGCAGACACAAACCAAACATTTTGATGGTACATTGAGAGGTTTCTCCAGAGTTTGGCCCTAGCTGCATGTGTTGGAAACAGAAGGAAAAAAAAAAATTGCCATACCTGGTACACAGTGGATGCTCAATAAATATTTCTCAGGTGGAAAACTAGGAAAGACCACTTAGAAGTGGTTAAAATCAAAAGAAAAATTAAGGCTGATTCCAAAGCAAACAGGAAAACATTGAAGGATTTCAAGGCATTACATTACAATAGATATTTTACCGCAATATTCATCATTGACATGTTCAAGATTTGTACCTTATATTTTGCATATATATTTCCATTTAATATTTTGAATAGATGAGAAAGAGATGTATAAATTTTAAGTTTATATTTATGCAATCACAAAATTAGCATGATATAACAAAGGAATTCAAATTCAGAGTCCAAATTCTGAGTCCAAAGAATGTTACTTACTACAGTTGGGTCAGAGAAAGCATGTCAAGAGCTATTTCAGCAATCTAGATATGAAAAGCTAAAGGTCTATGTTAGGGTGATGACAGTGAAAATAGAGAACAGGATAAAATTAAAAGTTTTAAGTCATGGGTTATAAACAATGAAGGTAGAAAATAAGTTTTTATAATAACATGAAGCTATTTCTCAGAAAGTAAAATCATTCTTAATAACTTTAAAATTGATCAGTTAATTTACATTTTTTGGATGTTAAATATTTAATTTTATTTTCAAAGTATTAATATGACTTCCCTATAGCTCAGACAGTAAAGTGTCTGTCTACAATGCGAGAGACCCGGATTTGATCCCTGGGTTGGGAAGATCCCCTGGAGAAGGAAATGGCAATCCACTCCAGGACTATTGCCTGGAAAAGCCCATGGACAGAGGAGCCTGGTAGGCTACAGTCCATGGGGTCGCAAAGAGTCATGAGTTATAAGCAATGAAGGTGGAAAATAAGTTTTTAAAATAACATGAAGCTATTTTTCAGAAAGTAAAATCATTCTTAATAACTTTAAAATTGATCAGTTAATTTACATTTTTGGATGTTCAATATTTAATTTTATTTTCAAAGTATTAATACATAATAATACTGAAATTCTTAATGAGGGTTGTTTTTTTTTTGTAAGATTACTTAACTTTCTAACACAATGCTTATATTGTCTCATAAAATAATATAGAATTTTACCTACAAGCAACTCAATATTTTTCTAATGTTATTGACTTAATTCAACTTTCTCATTCAGTCTTTTCAATACCAATAATTGTGGAGTAATGCATTTCTAGGACAGAGGCTTTGGAACAGAAGCTCTAGAGGCACAAAACATATCTTTATCACTCAGAAACAGAATAGAGGGGCAGTATATTTAGAGGGCTTTTAACACCCTTAATCTACAAAAGGATAAAGACTCAACTAAGAAGTTTTCTAATATTTTTCTTTCCTTAACTATTTTCCTAGATATGTCCTCTATAAAACAGACCCTTCTTTCATCAGCTCTAGAAAAAGAATGTGGCAACCTTGCATTAGTTCTGATTCTCCAAGAAGTAAATGTCAGATTGAAATTAGACACACAAGAGGTTTGCATTGTAAATGTCCATGACAGAAAAGTTAGAGAGTCAGAGAAAGTAAGGAGAACTGTAAGATTATGATGCATGTCTGGTCTTTGGAAGTAAAAAGTGAAAGTGTTAGTGGCTCAGTCATGTCCAATTCTTTGCAACCCCATGAACTGTAGCCCTCCAGGCTCCTCTGTCTATGGAATTCTCCAGACAAGAAATACTGGAGTAGATAGCTATTCCTTTCTCCCTGGAGTCTTCCCAACCCAGGGACCAACCCTGTGTCACCTGCATTTCAGGCAGATTCTTTACTGTCTGAGCCACTAAGGAAGCCCCTTCAGGACAGACAGAGAAGAAAGGACTGTGAAGAAAGAGTCTCAGAATACAGCATAGTTCTAACAAAATCTTGGCCAGACTGATGAGGAATTTTGGATCCAAAGTCATCACTCAGAAAAATCCCATATTTCATAGGACTGGGCCTGCCTTAGTGTCCATCCTGTTCTTAGTTATTAGCTGCAAGTATCCCATGGGAAGTATGGGCTCAGAGAAAACAGCACATAGCACAACTTCTAATATTGTCACTAAATTAAAGATCTTGTTCTACTCTTCTGGTCATCATAGTCTCTAATAAGAAGCTTACAGAATTTTAAATTTTATTTCCTGTGAAGAAAACTGAGCACTGAAGACTTGATGCTTTTGAACTGTGGTGTTGGAGAAGACTCGTGAGAGTCCCTTGGACTGCAAGGAGATCCAACCAGTCCATTCTAAAGGAGATCAGCCCTGGGTATTCTTTGGAAGGAATGATGTTAAAGCTGAAACTCCAGTACTTTGGGCACCTCATGTGAAGAGTTGACTCATTGGAAAAGCCTCTGATGCTGGGAGGAATTGGGGGCAGAAGGAAAAGGGGATGACAGAGGATGAGATGGCTGGATGGCATCACCAACTCGATGGACGTGAGTTTAAGTGAACTCCGGGAGTTGGTGATGGACAGGGAGGCCTCACATGCTGTGATTCATGGGGTTGCAAAGGGTCGGACATGGCTGAGCAACTGAACTGACTAACTGACTGATGCAATGTGTTAGACTTCCCTGGTGGCTCAAACGGTAAGTAATCCATCTGCAATGTGGAAGACCTGGAATTGATCCCTTGTCGGGAGCTGCGTTAGGCATTACTGACAAAATGGAGGCACGGCCCCAGCCCCCTCTCATTCCACAGACATGGACGCGGGATGAAGGAGTTAGGCCTTGTAATTCTGACTTGTTTTTTCCTCTCCTCGGCTGAGTTGACTAAAAAGGAATATTAAGATGCTTATTGTTCTTGAGAGGAGCATGAGACGGCACAAAGCCTTCTGTAGCTGTGCTCAGAGAATAATTCATAAAGTTAATCATTGACATTTGTTTAAGGACTTTTACAAAAGAGTGTTCCAAGATGAGGACATAGGCCGCAGCTTGAGGCCATGGGAGGGATTGCTATCTGAAAACTATTTGTGAGGAAAATGTTTATGGCAAAGGAGTTTACTGAATTTAGGGCTTAGAAATAATTAAAATACTTAGAAGTTAAAAATCTAAGAAATGTTGTAAAGTTAGTGTATTTTACTATAGTTTATAGAAGTTAGGAATTTTTAGAGACATTATAGCTAGAAGCCTTTTTAAGAGATAGTGAGCTCAGGATGTTAGAGGCAAACAGGATTTAGGAAGATAAGTAGTAGACTGAGGAATGTAGCATGAGTTACGATGTAATCCCGTTAACTATGGGACACATTAGAGGAAGTAGATAATAGATGGTAAAGCTGATTCTGAGAGAATCACTGAAGCAGGAACTCTGTTTGAAGAGCAACAATGATTTATAGAGATAATAAATCTGGGTGAGGGAGAACTGAAAATGTCAAACCTCTAATGCTTTTGTAAAAGTATAAAAAAAAATCTTAAACTTGAAATAAATAGGCAGTCCAAGAAAACCGAGAGACTGCCTCATTTTTCTCGCCGACGCAGTCCATCTCTTCAGGTTGATTCCCTGGCTGCTGGAGCTGGACTCTGGCAATCCTTCGGTTGGGAAGATCCCCTGGAAGAGGGCATGGCAACCCACTCCAATATTCTTGCCTGGAGAATCCCCACGAACCAGAGGAGCCTGGCAGGCAACAGTCCATGGTGTCGCAGAGTCAGGACACGACTGAGCGACTGAGCACACAAGCAACGTGTTATTCTCTGGTGCTTTCAAAATTTGTTTTTTAGGAAGCAAGATCAAAATAGCAGGGTAAGAAAATTCTGAGTTCACCTCCTCTCACAGACACATCAGAACTACAACTACATATAAAATAATTCTCTCTGAAAACAACTTGAAGACTAACCAAACAGTTCTTCTACATTTAAGAATATAAAGGAAAAACACACTGAGATTAGTAGGAAGGTCAGAGATGCAGTCTAGTCAGGACCCATACCCTCAGTGCAGTGACCTAAAAATGGAAGGAGATATCTCAAACACACAAGTCAAGCTTCACAAGGTTCTCCAGTCCTGAGGACCTACACTGGAAAGAGAAGGCCCCATAGTGCCTGGCTTTGAAGACCAGGGGGCTTATGTCTAGAAGAGCCCAAGAACTGCAGGAAATCAAGGCTTTTTTCTGGAAGAGCTCAAACACAAACTCACATGCTCATTCCTAGTGCAGAGGCAGTAGATTGAAAAACATCTGGATCATAAAAAAAGATTCACTGACTAATTTCAGGGTGTGTGTGGAGGGGCAGTGAGCTGGTGGAATATTCTCCATCGACAAAAGCATTGTCAAGTGCCATTTGTTTTGAATTATCTTTCCACATAGCTGACACAGTGCTGGTGGGTGCCATTTCCATCACTCTATATAAACCCAACTAACACCATGGACCCCACCAGAGCAGTTTACTGAAGACTGTCCCCATCACACTCACCAGCCCAGACTGGTCTCTCCAAAGTAGCTCTCTCCCACCATACCTGGCAGGCAGGCTGCTTTAAGACCAGCATCCACCTAAAGCAGCTCCCACCTCAGAGAATCAGGCCTGCTCACCAGTGCACCCAAATATCACAACTGGCCCCCACAATCATGAACAACAAGACCAGCCCTGCCCCCAAAAGGCAGCAGCCACGACCAAGCTTTATAGTCAGGCCCAATGGAGACTAGATGCACCCATTAAAGAGCACCAACAGCAATCCTGGCTAGTCCTCAGGGCCAGTCCCACACACCAGAACACATGCAGAAGTTGCAGCATTGACACAACAGGAAGGCACAATCACTCTACACAGAGGATACCCCTGGAGCAGTTGACTCTGATGAACAGAGGGGATTTCTCTCCAGAGGGGGAGACTTTCTACATAAGGTCACTTCTTTAAGACTGGGAAATGTAGTTGATCTACCTAGTACATAGAAACAAACACAGAGAGTTAGGCAAAGTGAAGAGATAAAGAAATGTGCTCCAAATGAAAGATCAAGACAAAAGCTCACACAAAAGAAAATTAAAACAGAGATGAGTAATCTATCTGATAAAGAGGTAAAATATGGTCATAAAGATGCTCATTGAACTGCAGAAAAATGGCTAAACACAAAAAGAATTTCAACAAGGAGTCAGGAAATGTATAAAGAGCCAATCAGAACTAAAGAATACAGTAACTGCAATGAAAAATACCCTAAATGAAACAAACAGCAGATTCTATGAGGCTGAAGAACAGATCAACAATTTAGAACACAGGGTAGTGGAAATCATCCAGTTGGAGTGGCAAAAAGGAATAGGAATTTTTAAATGATGATAGATTAAGATATCTTTGGAACAACAACAGGTGTACTAACTTGTACTTTATAAGTGTCCCAGAAGGAAAAGAGAGGGAAGAAAAGACATTTCTTTGAAGAAATAATGGCTGAAAACTTCCATCATGATGAAGGAAACAGACATCCAAGTTCAGGAAGTACAGAGAGTCTCAAAAAAGATTAACCCAAAGTGATCCACAGCTAGACACATAATTAAAATGTCGTTTTAAAAATAAAGAATATTAAAGGCAGCAAAATAAAAACAACTTGCTATGTACAAGGAAGGTTTCCCAGGTGATGCTAGTGATAAAGAAGCTGCCTGCCAGCACAAGGAATATAAGAGACATGCATTTGATCCCTGGGTTGGGAAGACCCCTTGGAGTAGAAAATGGCACTGCTCTCCAGTACTCTTGCTTGGAAAATTCCATGGGCAGAGAATCCTGGCAGGCTACAGTCCATGGAACCACAAAGAGTCAGACACAACTGAGTGACCAAGCATGCATGGACCCCCCTCATAAAAGTATGAATTGATTTTCCAGCAGAAATTTTATAGATTAGAAGGATATGGCACAATACAACCAAAGTTCTAAAAGATGCAAAGCTTATAGCCAAGAATACTCTATCCAGAAATTTTAACATTCAGAACTGAAGGAGAAATAAGTAGTTTCCCAAATAAGCAAAACTGAAAGAGCTTACCACCACTAAACAAATCATATAAAAAAATGCTAAGGGATTTCTATAAGCAGAAAAGAAAAAGATCATAAGTAGAACTAAAAGAATATTTGAAAGAAAAATACTCACTAGTGAAAGCAAACATATAGTAAAGGTAGTGAATCAATCACCTACAAAGCTGGTATAATGAAGGTTAAAAGACAAAAGTAGTAAAATCAACTATAAGTGCAATAGTTAGTTAAGGGACACACATTAAAAAATATGTGAAATATGACATCAAAAGTATAAAAGATGGGAACGAGGAGTAAAAATGTAGTGTTTTCAGAATGCATTCAAACTTAAGTGACTTTAACTTTTAAGTTCATTAACTTAATATAGACTGCTGTATACATAGCTTACTATTACCAACCTCATGGTAACTACAAACCAAAAAACAATAGTAGATGCACAGAAAAATAAGGAGAAAGGAATCCATACATTACACTGAAGAAAATCATCAAACCACAAAGCAACAGAGCAAGAGAAGAAAAAAGGCATAGAGCATAAAATACAACCGGAAAACAATGAACAAAATTGCAACATGGGCTTTCCTGATGGCTCAGTGGGTAAATAATCTGCCTGCAATGCAAGAGACACAGGAGACACAGGTTCCAATCCTTGGGTCAGAAAGAGCCCCTGGAGTACAAATGGGAACCCACTCCAGCATTCTTGCCTGGAAAATTCTATGAACAGGGTCACAAAGAGTTGGACATGACGGAGCACACGCACATACATATACACATGGTATAAGTTTAAGCTGTACAGAATAATGATTTTACTTACATAAATCATGAAGTGACTATCACAGTAAGTTTAGTGAATATCCATCATCTCATATAGATATAAAAGAAAAAGAAAAAAATATTTTCCTTATAATGACAATTCTCAGGATTTATTATCAACATCTTTCATAGATAATATTTAGCAGTGTTACTATTATATTAACCATGAACATTACATCCCTAGTAATTATTTATAATGGAAGTTTGTATCTTTTGACAAACTTCATCATCATACCAAGATATTACATTATTATTTGCTCTATTTCCCACACTGTACCTTTCATTTATTTCTCAATTCTTAATTTCCCTCAATTATTTCACTGATCCTCCCAGCCCTCTCCCCTCTAACAATCACCTGTTTATTCTGTTATCTATTTTGTATCATTTTGTTATTATTATTCATTTGTTTTGTTATTTATAAGTAAAATCAAAATCTATAGTATCATAATATATGGAGTCCAAAATCAAATACATCAGTCCAAGTGTGATCATACCAGTAAAAATATTGAAGAATTACCATGTCTTTCACACACTAGCTACTACACATTTCTCTCAGAACTGCCCCAAATAGGCCACCTTTTTAAAAATTTCCACATGTAATTATATTAGGAAATAAATCTAGCTGAGTTTGTCACTTGACAACTTTACATTGAACTGCAAACTTTTAAATCTATATGTTTTTGCCAATAAACCATATTTATTTGTCATATGAAGTTGTTAAACAGATGGCAAATAAATATTGCCTATAGCTTGGTAGTCATAATCAGAACTAATAGTCACCTTTTCTAGTAAAAGGCTTGGATTATTTGAGTATCTCCTATACTAGTCTCTGTGCTAAATGCCTTCATAATCATTTTATTTAATTATCACTGCAGTATGCCACAATTGGTGCAATTATTATTAAAAAAAAAAACAGATGAAGATCAAACAGAAATTGAGCTGAACGTGTTAAAAGTAGTGTGTAGAGAACAAAAATGAATTTAGGTCTGTGTGGCTACAAAATGCAAGCTTCTTATATTGTTACACAAACAAATACAAAGATTTGAAATTAAGGCATCAGTTCAGTTCAGTTCAGTTCAGTCGCTCAGTCCTGTCAGACTTTCTGCGATCCCATGAATCGCAGCACACCAGGCCTCCCTGTCCAACACCATCTCCTGGAGTTCACTCAGACTCACGTCCATCGAGTCTGTGATGCCATCCAGCCATCTCATCCTCTGTCATCCCCTTCTCCTCCTGCCGCCAATCCCTTCCAGCATCAGAGTCTTTTCCAGTGAGTCAACACTTCTCATGAGGTGGCCAAAGTACTGGAGCTTCAGCTTTAGCATCATTCCTTCCAAAGAAATCCCAGGGTTGATCTCCTTCAGAAAGGACTGGTTGGATCTCCTTGCAGTCCAAGGGACTCTCAAGAGTCTTCTCCAACACCACAGTTCAAAAGCATCAATTCTTCAGCGCTCAGCCTTCTTCACAGTCCAACTCTCACATCCATACATGACCACAGGAAAAACCATAGCCTTGACTAGATGGACCTTAGTCGACAAAGTAATGTCTCTGCTTTTGAATGTACTATCTAGGTTGGTCATAACTTTTCTTCCAAGGAGTAAGTGTCTTTTCATTTCATGGCTGCAGTCACCATCTGCAGTGATTTTGGAGCCAAAAAAATAAAGTCTGACACTGTTTCTACTGTTTCCCTATCTATTTCCCATGAAGTGATGGGACCAGAAGCCATGATCTTCATTTTCTGAATGTTGAGCTTTAAGCCAACTTTTTCGCTCTCCTCTTTAACTTTCATCAAGAGGCGTTTTAGCTCCTCTTCACTTTCTTCCATAAGGGTGGTGCCATCTGCATATCTGAGATTATTGATATTTCTCCCGGCATTCTTGATTCCAGCTTGTGTTTCTTCCAGTCCAGCATTTCTCATGATGTACTCTGCATAGAAGTTAAATAAGCAGGGTGACAATATACAGCCTTGACATACTCCTTTTCCTATTTGGAATCAGTCTGTTGTCCCAGGTCCAGTTCTAACTGTTGCTTCCTGACCTGCATACCGATTTCTCAAGAGGCAGGTTAGGTGGTTTGGTATTCCCATCTTTTTCAGAATTTTCGACAGTTTATTGTGATCCACACAGTCAAAGGCTTTGGTATAGTCAATAAAGCAGAAATAGATGTTTCTTTTGGAACTCTCTTGCTTTTTCCATGATCCAGTGGATGTTGGCAATTTGATCACTGGTTCCTCTGCCTTTTCTAAAACCAGCTTGAACATCAGGAAGTTCATGGTTCATGTATTGCTGAAGTCTGGCTTGGAAAATTTTGAGCATTACTTTCCTAGTGTGTGAGATGAGTGCAATTGTGCAGCAGTTTGAGCATTCTTTGGCATTGCCTTTCTTTGGGATTGGAATGAAAACTGACCTTTTCCAGTCCTGTGGCCACTGCTTAGTTTTCCAAATTTGCTGGCGTATTGAGTGCAGCACTTTCACAGAATCATCTTCCAGGATTTGAAATAGCTCAACTGGAATTCCATCACCTCCACTAGCTTTGTTCATAGTGATGCTTTCTAAGGCCCACTTGACTTCACATATCAGGATGTCTGGCCTTAGGTGAGTGGTCACACCATTGTGATTATCTGGGTCGTGAAGTTCTTTTTTGTACAGTTCTTCTGTGTATTCTTGCCACTTCTTCTTCATATCTTCTGCTTCTGTTAGGTCCATACCATTTCTTCTTTATCGAGCCCATCTTGGCATGAAATGTTCCCTTGGTATCTCTAATTTGCTTGAAGAGATCTCTAGTCTTTCCCATTCTGTTGTTTTCCTCTATTTCTTCACATTGTTCGCTGAGGAAGGCTTTCTTATCTCTTCTTGCTATTCTTTGGAACTCTGCATTCAGATGCTTGTATCTTTCCTTTTCTCCTTTGCTTTTCACTTCTCTTCTTTTCACAGCTATTTGTAAGGCCTCCCCAGACAGCCATTTTGCTTTTTTGCATTTCTTTTCCATGGGGATGGTCTTGATCCCTGTCTCCTGTTCAGTGTCACAAATCTCCGTCCATAGTTCATCAGGCGCTCTATCTATCAGATCTAGGCCCTTAAATCTATTTCTCACTTCCACTGTATAATCATAAGGGATTTGATTTAGGTCATACCTGAATGGTCTAGTGGTTTTCCCTACTTTCTTCAATTTAAGTCTGAATTTGGCAATAAGGAGCTCATGATCTGAGCCACAGTCAGCTCCTGGTCTTGTTTTTGTTGACTGTTTAGAGCTTCTCCATCTTTGGCTGCAAAGAATATAATCAATCTGATTTTGGTATTGACCATCTGGTGACATCCATGTGTAGAGTCTTCTCTTGTGTTGTTGGAAGAGGGTATTTGCTATGACCATGCATTTTCTTGGCAAAACTCTATTAGTCTTTGCCCTGCTTCATTCCGTATTCCAAGGCCAAATTTGCCTGTTACTCCAGGTGTTTCTTGACTTCCTACTTTTGCATTCCAGTCCCCTATAATGAAAAGGACATCTTTTTGGGGTGTTAGTTCTAAAAGGTCTTGTAGGTCTTCATAGAACCATTCAAATTCAGCTCTTCAGTGATACTGGTTGGGGCATAGGCTTGGATTATAGTGATATCAAATGGTTTGCCTTGGAAACAAACAGAGATCATTCTTTCGTTTTTGAGATTGCATCCAGGTACTGCATTTTGGACTCTTTTGTTGACCATGATGGCTACTCCATTTCTTCTGAGGGATTCCTACCCGCAGTAGTAGATATAATGGTCATCTGAGTTAAATTCACCCATTCCAGTCCATTTTAGTTTGCTGATTCCTAGAATGTCGACGTTCACTCTTGCCATCTCTTGTTTGACCACTTCCAATTTGCCTTGATTCATGGACCTGACATTCCAGGTTCCTATGCAATATTGCTCTTTACAGCATCAGACCTTGCTTCTATCACCAGTCACATCCACAGCTGGGTATTGTTTTTGCTTTGCTCCATCCCTTCATTCTTTCTGGAGTTATTTCTCCACTGATTTCCAGTAACATGATGGGCACCTACTGACCTGGGGAGTTCCTCTTTCAATATCCTATCATTTTGCCTTTTCATACTGTTCATGGGGTTCTCAAGACAAGAATACTGAAGTGGTTTGCCATTCTCTTCTCCAGTGGACCACATTCTGTCAGACCTCTCCACAATGCCTGCTCGTTTTGGGTGGCCCCACAGGGCATGGCTCATAGTTTCATTGAGTTAGACAAGGCTGTGGTCCTAGTGTGATTAGATTGTCTAGTTTTCTGTTATTATGGTTTCAGTGTGTCTGCCCTCTGATGCCCTCTTGCAACACTTATCATCTTACTTGGTTTCTCTTACCTTGGACATGGGATATCTCTTCAAGGCTGCTCCAGGAAGGTGCAGCCCTTGCTCTTTACCTTGGAAGAGGGATATCTTCTCACCACCGCCTGTCCTGACCTTGAATGTGGAATAGCCTGCACAGCCCAGTCCTTGGACTTGGGGTTGCTCCTCCCGGCCACCGTCCCTGGCCTCGGACGTGGGACAGCTCCTCCCCACCGCCACCCCTGGCCTCGGAGGTGGGGCCTCTCGCCCGTGCTCTGTGCACCATCGCAGCTGCCCGTGCTCTGCGCACTGTCATATGTTAGATGAAAAGATTATGATTCCACAAGCTCTGCAATGGAAGATAATCAAGGCTTTATATGAAACTTGGAGAAAGAAATGGCAACCCACTCCAATGTTCTTTCCTGGGGAATTCCATGGAGAGAGGAGCTTGTTGGGCTCCAGTCCATGCAGTCACAAAGAGTCAGATACTACTGAGTGACTAATACACTTTCTCTCAAAATGCATTGCTTTTCTCACTTCATACAATTTCAACCTAGATCAACTTCTTTATTTAGATGTCCATCTCACACACACACACCACATCTAAAGCAAGCTTTTGTATGTAACTAGTTTTAATTAAACTGAGAGAAAATATGATTTACATGTTATCAAATAATAAAATTCAAATTGAATATAAGTATCCATGTTCTCTGGAGAAATAGGGAAAATTTGGACATTGAGTATTCAATAATTCCAAGGAATTATGCTTTGCTGCAAAAGTGATAATAAAATTGTGGTTATATATATATATATATATATATATATATATATATATAATCAAGAAACCTTATCAACCTAGACCAACCTTTTTATTTAGACATCCATCACATGCACGCATGCACGTGCACACACACACATATACACATCTTAAGCAAGCTTTTGTATGTAACTAGTTTCAATTAAGCCAAGAAAAAATATAATTTACATATTATCAAGGCAACTGATTTTAAATTGAATATGGGCTTCCCTGGTGTCTCAGATGCTAAAGAATCTGCCTGCAATGCAGGAGACCCAGATTTGACCCCTGGGATGGGAAGATTCCTGTGAAGGGAATGGCTACCCACTCTAGTATTCTTGCTTGGGAAGTCCCATGGACAGAGTAGCCCGGTGGGCTACCAGTCCATGGGGTCGCAAAGACTCAGACATCACTGAACAACTAACACTTTCACTTTTTCATAAGTATCCGTGTTCTCTTAAGAAATAAGGAAGATTTGCACACTGATTATTTGATAATGCCAAGGAATTATGTTTTGTTGCAAATAAATAATGAACTGTGATTATTATATATATATCAAGAGACCTTATCTTATAGACATATATGCTGATTAATATCGAATAAATGATATACTGAGATTTGGTTTAAAATAGTCCAGCTGAGGGGACAGAGAATGAGTGAGTGCATGGACAAAACATGCGTTGTTAATTGTTGATGCTAGGAGATGAGTACATGGGGGAGTATATCATACTATTTTTTCTTCTTTGTTATGTTTGAAAATTTGTCTACCAAAAGTTCTTCTTTTTTTTTTTTTTTTTTTAAATTTTAATTATATTTTTTTTTTTTTTTTTTTTTTTTTTTTATAATTTTTTTGTTTTTTTTAAAAAAAAAAATAAATTTGCCACAGGTGTACACGTGTTCCCCATCCTGAACCCCCCTTCCACCTCCATCCCCGTACCATCCCTCTGGGTCATCCCAGTGCACCAGCCCCAAACATCCTGTATCCTGCTTCGAACCTGGACTGGCGATTTGTTTCATAAGTTCCTAAATAAATAACCTTCTTTAAAATTTAATGAATTAAAAAAGATACCTCAAACATTCCCTCTCTTTGAAGTCCAGTTCCTCTTGTTTATTGACCCTTATCTTTCTTTTTCTCTTTGCTGCTACTTCTTTCTCTCTTTTTCTCTCAGTAACAACAAAAACACAAAAATGCTTATATTTTATCATGAAGAACCATATATTTATTCCAGTCCTCAGCTCAGACCTTCATTTAAACATCCAAAGACTGAGGTCAAGTACTGTAAACAGGAGCTAACACTTAGGACTAACTGTGGGCCAGACTATTCTAAATATTTTACATGCATCACATCATTCAAGCCTCACCATTCTCCTATGATGATGTGGCTATTACAACACTCCTGACACAAAGAGATTAAAGAATTGTCAGAACCACAAATAGAAGTAGTGGAACTGGGATTTGAACCCAGGCAATATGGGCTTCCCTGGTGGCCCAGTGGTAAAGAAACTGCTTGCAGTGCAGGAGAAGTGGGTGTGATCCCTGGGTTGAGAAGAACCCATGGAGAAGGAAATGGAAACCCACTCCAGTATTTTTGCCTGGGAAAACCCATGGATAGAGGGGCCTGGCAGGCTACAGTCCATGGAGTTGCAAAGAGTCAGACACCAGTTATTGACTAAGCCACCACCACCACAATGATTCCAATCAAGCATCATGCAACACTGTCACTGTATTTGGAAGACTGTAGATAAGCAATTAATTCCAGGAGACAGTCTACTTGCTTCCTGCAGTGACATGGGGTGAAAATAGGGAGGATTTAGTTTTGTCTGTCTAGTTATATACTCGCTTTGTTGATAGCTAGTAATACATTACCTAGAAACACCATTCCGATTTAGTATCACTTATATCCTAACAGATAGTCTAAATTTGTTTCTAAAAGCTCCTTTCAGCATTTTCATCTCATATATTTCAAAGTTCTCGAGTTTACACTGCATCATATTCTTATTTTACATATTATATTAAGATAATTCATGAGTGAGGAGAACAATTTACCAGAATAGACAGGCTTTCAACCTCCATTACCTTCAGAACTACTGAAGGCAAGCCAGCCCCTTAGGTTATACTATTACATTGCAATGCTAATTAGTTTATAATAAATGTAATAAACTTTCACAAATGTGAAGTACATGGAGCCATGTTTCATTGAATCAGTTATGCTGTCTGAGCATTGATAACTCAATTCATAGTTGATTATGTACTTCAGCTTTTATTTTGTCTATTTTGAAAATGCTTACATGTGCCCATAGTTTTAATAAGTAATTATAGTGTTATAGTGATTTTTTTTTGGTATTTTATGTAACATTCATTATATCCAGCCATTACAAGAACTACATAAGGTCATAGACAGAGCTGTAATATATAGCTTAGACAAGATTTATCTAGGTGATACAGTGATTTGTATATGTTTCAGTTTTAGAGTTTCTGGTATCAGTGTCTCAGAGAAATGAAGTGGAAGACAGATTTTTAGTTGATATTTCCAGGAGGTGCATTTTTTTTTTTTTTTTTTTACTGTAGAAAATGTTGCAAGTGTTCTTTGCAAAGTCATTTTCCCCCCATATTTACCAATGAAACTATTCAAAAATGTGTGCAATAATTCTTACTCCATTCTTCACTACCTATTTGATTACTAATCCCAACTCTGATTTAAATTATGGCCAAAATATTGACATTACTCCAAAGAGACTGGTTATTCCTTATAAGATCGGTTCAGTTCAGTTCAGTTGCTCAGTTGTGTCTTACTTTGCAACCCCATGAACTGCAGCGGGCCAGGCCTCCCAGTCCATCACCAACTTCCAGAGTCTACCCAAACCCATGTCCACTGAGTTGATGATGCCATCCATCCGTTTCATCCTCTGTCATCCCCTTCTCCTCCTGCCTTCAATTTTTCCCAACACCAGGGTCTTTTCCAATGAGTCAGCTCTTCGCATCAGGTGGCCAAAGTTTTGGAGTTTCAGCTTCAACATCAGTCCTTCCAATGAACACCCAGGACTGATCTCCTTTAGGATGGACCAGTTGGATCTCCTTGCAGTCCAAGGGACTCTCAAGAGCCTTCTCTTCAAAAGCATCAATTCTTTGGCTATTGACTATTATTTTATTTATTTTTTCCCTGCTTTTTTCTGCTATTACTGAACAACTGCTAGAGTCAAAATAAATTCTTAGCTTATTCAACTCCGAAAATTTTCTCTAACTTTTCCTCTACCCTCTGTCTTTCTTTTTTTTATTACATTTTTTCCTCCTGATGTGAAAATGTTGTGTATCTTAAAGTTGAAAATTTGACTTTTATTTTCCAGCTTTCTACATACTCACTCAAAATGATGTATGGATGATTTTGGCAGTCATCTCTTTCTTCTAAGTTCTCATATTTTAGTTCTTTATTATTACCCTCCCATAGGTAATTCCCTCTTAGATATCATGTCACTAGCAGAAACTTAGTCAAGAACTATTTTAAAGTAAAATTTTTACTAAAGTACAATATACATACCAAAACAAACAAACAAACAAACCATAACTATATGGCTTAGTGGACTTTTATAATGGGAGTCTGAGGATCTGTGGAGCACACATGTGAAGAAATAATATATCAGTAACATCAAAGAACCCCTGTTGTGCTCACTATTAGTTGCTATTCATTTAAGAGTAATCACTAACTTGGCTTCTAACAATGTGGAATAACTTTGCCTTTATTTGTACTTGATTTAAATGGAATTGTAAAGTACATACTCTTGTGTGATGGTCCCCTTTCACTCACCTTATGTTTAAGATATCCACTATGCTGTTGAGTATAGTTGCAATTTGTTCATATTCACTACTAAGTAGCATCCCATTGAATTAATATACCAACTTTTACAATCTATTTTATGGTAGGTGGACATTTGGACAGTTTCCAGATTGGGACTACTATGGACACTGCTGATATAAAGATTAGTATATATGTCTGGGAAGCATAAAACACTCCTGTCATTTCACTGCAGCTAATAGTAGATGTACTTGGTCATGGAGGATATATATGTTCCATTTTAATAAATATTGCAGCACTAATATTCTGAAAACACAAGCAGCTAGTTGGGATTTTGGTGTTCTCGCAGAAGATGAGTGCACGTCCTTCTACTCCACTATCAAGGTCTTTAGATAGATGTTTTTAGAAACAGATTTTATGATCTCATGGAAAGTTGATTTTTTTAAAAAATTCCTTTATGTGAATGTCCTCTATGAGTTATTCAGCAAACATTTTTCATCTTTTATCAGATCCCTCAAATAGTTGGCATGATTACTACAAAAGTTACAGAAAAGTATTGATATTATGGGGAAAGAGAAAATGCTAACCTAGATCAGTACTCCTGGTGCTGAACTATAAACGATGAAGTGTCTGTGAAACTGGAGAAAACGTGATTAATAACTTAAGTGTTTTATGGTAATTTGACATTGCTTCAATGTCCCAGCAATTCTTAATTATTCTGATAAAGAATTTATATTCAATTTTATAAAACTGTTGCTCACAATGGATTAAAGGAAGGAAAGGAAAACTGGCCTGGCTTTTTCTCCAGACAGTTTAAGAAGAGCAAGCCTAGAGAGTAAAGTTGAAGCTAGATTGTAAAGGGGATTGAGTGACATGCTAGATTATTTAAACTTTATCCTATATTAAGGTCTTTGAAATCAGAATAGCCAAATTCACATGACAGAGAATTTTGGCAGCAATATGAAGTGATGTCAAAGGAAAGATGTATTGTTGGCAGAAAAACCTGTTAAATACTGATTCAGTGATTTGGGTAAATAATAATGAAAACTTGGGGAATGCAGATAGAGAAAAGCAGAACTGAAAATCATTTTAGAGGTAGAATTTACTGAACTTCACAAATACATGGGAAGGTAAGGATGATGTGCAGGTGGAAGTGTTAAATATAACATTTCCATATTAAAAGATAGTTAGCAGAAAATATATAAGGAAGAAAAATGTTTGATTTAGAACATTTCAAGTTTAAGTTGATTGTAGAATTTGAAGGTAAAAAACAGAAATACATCTCTAGAGTTGAGAAATGGCATCTAGATGCAGAGAGTGAAGTGGAAGACCTCAGGGTGTATGTAACAATTAAAATCCTGGATGCAAATGAGACTGCTTCCAGGTGAGGTGTATATTGTGAAGCAAACCGATCTGAGTGCAAAACTCTCCTTCCACATTCCCTGAAAAGATAGGCACTGCTCAAGAGTGCCAACATTAACAAGTGAGCTGAAGAAGAATACTCAACAAAACAGGTGAAGAATTAAAAAAAAAAATCCAAGTTAAAATAGTGGAGGGGGGTGTCAGGGGAAAAGAATGGTCTATGAGAATGTGAATGCAGTGAAGGTAATTACTCTTTTAAGAAGCACACTGTAGTAAAAGAAAGAGTTTATATAGTAGCTTAAGTAGGAAAAAAAAATAGATAAGAAAACATCTTCCTGTGGATGAATACAATTGAAGCAAATCTGTAAACTTAGGAGAAGCCAGTGGAGATAAACAGAGAGAAAGTATGAGTTCCAATACCAATTTTTAAGCACATTTCCACAGGACCCTTCCTGATAGAGATTGCTTCTTATTCATATACTACTATGCTCTAGTCCAGGCCCTCTTAATACCTACCTGTTATCTTAAGGCATTAAGTTACTGCATGTTCTCAACTCAAATTGCTAAAGTCCAGTGGTAGCAATTCACTTCTCTGCTCAAAGATGCTTTAGCCTCCTGTTAAACTCTGCTCCCAAAACTTACCTTTCACTTGATTCCAAAACAACCTAATATTTCAGTCATTGAAATGTATCCTGCATGGGTCCCTCCATGCTATTTTGCCATCTCAACATGTCCTTGATCTTTTTTTTAAATCAATATCTATATTACTTTATAGACTTCATTTTTTAGATCGGTTTTATATGTACAGAAAAACTGAGTGCAAAATGCACAGGGTTCCCATATACACCCTCAACACCCTACATACGGTTTCTCCTGTAATAAACATCCTATGTTAGCCTGGTACACTTTTTGCAATTGATGATCCAATATTGACATATTATTATTAATTAAAGTTCATGGCTTTGCATTATAGTTTGCTCTTTGTTTTGTATACTCGAAGTTTTGTGACATATGTACACAGTTATCTTGCAGAATAATAGCACTGTCCTAAATATCTGTGCTCCACCTATTCATCCCTTCCTCTGTCCCCCTGAACTCTTGAAAATCACCAAGGTTTATACAGTTTCCATAGTTACGCCTTTTTCATGATGTCATATATCTGAAGTCACACAATATGCGGCCTTTTCAGACTGGCTTCCTTAACTTACTAATATGCACTGAAGGTTTCACAATGTCTGTTTAAAACATAAGGTTTAAGCTATCAACATGGGCTTGATAACTCTTTTAGCACTGAACACTATTCCATTGTCTAGATGTATCATACTACACTCATGCACTCACCTATTGAAATACATCTTGGTTGTTTCCAAATTTTGGCAATTATGAATAAAGCTGCTTTAAACATTTGTGTGAAGGTTTTTGTGTGTAGTTTTTCCAATTCATTTGGGTAAGTACAAAGTATCACAATTGCTGGATAATGTGGAATGGTATATTTAGCTAGTAAGAAACTGCCAAACTGTCTTCTAAGGTGGCTATATCATTTTCGTATTCCAGTAAGCAATGAATGAAAGTTGCTGTTCTCATTCTCAGCAACATTTGGTGTGTCAGTGTTTTGGAATTTGGTCATTCTAATAGGTTTGTAGTGGTATCTCATTATTCTTTTAATTTGCATTTCCCTGATGACATGTGATGCTGAGCACATTTTAACATGTTTATTTGGCATCTGTATATCTTCTTTGGTGAGGTGTCTGTTCAAATCTTTTGCCCATTTTTAAATTGGGTCATTTATTTTCTCACTGTTGAGTTTTAAGTGTTCTTTGTATATTCTTAACACCAGTTTTTTAAGTTCTTTAACAGATATATATTTTGCAGAGACATTTTTCCAAATCTGTGACTTGTATTTTCATTTATTTAATGGTGTATTTCTCAGAGCAATTTTAATTTCATGAAACCCAACTCTCAATTCTTTTTTCTCTCATGGATAATGCTTTGGATATTGTATTTAGAAAGTCACTGTGAAACACAAGGTCATCTAGATATTCTATACTATTTTCTAGGAGTTTTATAGCTTTGCATTTTACATTTAGATCTGTGCTCCATTTTGAATTCTTTTTTGTGAAAGGAATAAGGTCTGTGTCTAGGTTTATTTATTAATGTATTTTTGCATGTGGTTTTCCTGTTTTTTCCAATGGCATTGAAAAGACTGTCCTTTCTTCATTGACTCACTCTTGCCACAGACCAGGTGACTGTATCTGTGTTCTATTCCACTGATCTATTTTTGTTTCATTAATACTGCACTGTCTTGGCTTTATAGTAAGTTTAAGTAGAGCAGCATCAGTCTTCTGACTTGATTCTTCTTTAATGTTTTACTGTTTATTCTGGATTTTTTGCCTTTCCTTATAAGCTTTAAATCAATTTTTCAATATCCACAAAACAGTTTGCACAATTTTTATTGAAATTGCATTCAATCTATAGATCAAGTCGGAAAAAATCAGCATTTTAATGATATCAATACATAATTTATCATTTCTGTTGTTGTCATTTTCAGTTGCTCAGTCATGTCTGATGCTTTGCAACCCCATGGACTGCAGCATGCCAGGCTTCCCTGTCTTTCACCATCTCCTGGAGCTTGCTCAAACTCATGTCCATTGAGTCAGTGATGCAATCCAACCATGTTGTCCTATGTCATCATTTCAATTATCAAATTTATTTTGTAAACCACTGAGGAAGAGCATAGTATACTAGAAAATGTCAAATACTATAGTCAGAAAATTTGGATTTTTGCTTTGGATTCACTAGTTTGATTAGTATCATTTTGAACACATAACTTACCCTCTCTGAACTTTGTCTTTATCTGTAAAATATCTAGAACAGAGGATATTAATCAATGCTGTTACTTTCTACATAACTATTTTATTGGCTCTTTTTTCATTGCCTCAGAAAATGAATATAGAAAAGGGGGAAAACAAAGAGGAAATCTGATAGCTTTTGGTTTATGTTTTCCACATTTTAAATCACTATAAGAACCTGGAAAAGAAAAAAATTGGGGGACTTAATGTACTGCCAAGCTAACAACATTAAGGAAAAATCAATTTCCCCAGTTGAGAGAGTATACTGAACTCAGTGGTACAAGTGAGGTAGAAAGTGAAAATAAAGAAGAAAGAGATAGACAGAGAGAGGGAGAGAGAAAGGGAGAGAGAAGAGAAGGACAGAAAGGGAGGAAGAAAGCAGGAGAGAGAGAGAGATAGGTTGAAAATAGCCAATAGGGACAGGCAGATATTCCTTCTCCTTGCTCCCTAACAGCTAAGACATAACATGAAAACAAGTTGAACTCTTGCTAAGACTTGAATCTTAAGATACTGACCAAAATGGCCGGTCAGTTAGAATATATTCATGGAATCATTAGCAAAGTCAAAGTTTCAATAGTACAGATGAATTTAGCAACAGTCTAAGTGATGGTTTCTCTGTTGTAACTATAGTCAGATTCTTGGTCTTTTTGCTTCTGATCTGTTACCAAGCATTGTTATCCAGGCTTCCTACTTATTCTATGGGCTTCCAGATATCTTAATAAATCTCTTTTCTTTAAAACAAAGGAAACTATGTTGGCCCCATTTATTGAACAAAGATATCTGAGTGTCACCAAAGTTGTTACCAGAAATGGAATTCCAGATCCAGAATTTTAGAGAAATGGAATAAAACTAGGTAGTATTGCCTATTATAGATGAGTCTAAAATCAGTGAAACTCTTTTGAGTATTAAGACATTAGAATGTCAAGCTTGCAAAGGAAAAAAATGTTAATTGAATTAAAATTTAGATTTACATAAAAGCAAAACCAATGGGGGTGTAGTTGTAATTGGATAGAATATGTTATGAGTTGAATTGTATTACCTAAAAATATACACTGAAATCCTAAACTCCAATATTTCACACTTATTCAAAGTGAATTTCTTTGGAAACAGGATCATTGCATATGGAATTAGTCAAGTCAGGACAAGGCCATTTCATTAACATGTTGTTTAGTCTCTACATGGTTTTATGTTTTTTCTTCTTCTTGGAATTGATTTCTAGCTTCATATCACTGAGGTCAATAAGAATGCATGATATAATTTCTATGCTCTTAAATTTGTTGTGACTCTTTTGTAGCCTAGCATGTGATCTATCCTGGATAATGTACCATATGTACTGGAAAAGAATGTGTGTTCTGCGGTTTGGGGTGATAGTTAGTTTGGTCTAATGTGACATTTAAGGCCACTGTTTCACTACTGATTTTCTGTCTGGAATGATCTATCCATTGAAGTAAGTGGGTTGTTAAAGTCCCCTACTATTACTGTCAATGTCTTCCTTTATATCTGTTAATATTTTCTTTATGTATTTAGCTGCTCTTATATTAGATGCCTATGTTTATGAATGTTATACTCCCTTCTTGTGTTGGACCTTTTATCACATACAATGACCTTCTTTGTCTTTTATTTAGATTTTTTTTAAGTCTACCTTGTCTGATAAGAATATTAGTACCCGCACATACTTTTCGTTTCCACTTACACAATATTTTTTTCCCCTTACTTTCAGTCCATGTCCAGTTCTAACTTTTGCTTCCTGACCTGCACACAGATTTCTCAAGAGGCAGCTTAGGTGGTCTGGTATTCCCATCTCTTTCAGATTTTTCCACAGCTTATTGTGATCCACACAGTCAAAGGCTTTGGCATAGTCAATAAAGCAGAAATAGATGTTTTTCTGGAACTGTCTTGCTTTTTTGATGATCCAGTGGATGTTGGCAGTTTCATCTCTGGTTCTTCTGCCTTTTCTAAAGCCAGCTTGAACATCTGGAAGTTCACAGTTCACATATTGTTGAATCCTGGCTTGGATAATTTTGAGCATTACTTTTTTAGTGTGTGAGATGAGTGCAATTGTGAGGTAATTTGAACATTCTTTGGCATTGTCTTTCTTTGGGATTGGGATGAAAACTGACCTTTTCCAGTCCTGTGGCCACTGTTGAGTTCTCCAAATTTGCTGGCATATTGAGTGCAACACTTTCACAGCAGCATCTTTTAGGATTTGAAATAGCTCAACTGGAATTCCATCACCTCCACTAGCTTTGTTCCTAATGATGCTTCCTAAGGCCACTTGACTTCACATTGCAGGATGTCTGGCTCTAGGTGAGTGATCACACCATCGTGATTATGTGGGTCATGAAGATCTTTTTTGTATAGTTCTTCTGTGTATTCTTGCCACCTCTTCTTCATATCTTCTGCTTCTGTTAGGTCCATACCATTTCTGTCCTTTATCAAATCCATCTTTGCATGAAATATTCCCTTGGTGTCTCTAATTTTCCTGAAGAGATCTCTAGACTTTCCCATTCTATTGTTCTCTATTTCTTTGCACTGATCACTGAGGAACTTAGCTTCCTTATCTCTCCTTGCTATTCTTTGGAACTCTGTATTCAGATGCTTATATCTTTCTTTTTCTCCTTTGCTTTTCGCTTCTCTTCTTTTCACAGCTATTTGTAATGCCTCCTTAGACAGTCATTTTCCTTTTTTGCTTTTCTTTTTCTTGGGGATGGTCTTGCTCCCTGTTTCCTGTACAATGTCATGAACCTCCATCCATATTTCATCAGACACTCTATGTGATCAAGTCCCTTAAATCTATTTCTCACTTCCACTGTATAACTGTAAAGGATTTGATTTAGATCATACCTGAATAGTCTAGTGGTTTCCCCCACTTTCTTCAATTTAAGTCTGAATTTGACAATAAGGAGTTCATGATCTGAGCCACAGTCAGCTCCTGGTCTTGTTTTTGCTGACTGTATACAGCTTCTACATCTTTGGCAGCAAAGAATATAAGCAGTCTGATGTTGACCATCTGGTGATGTCCATGTGTAGAGTCTTCTCCTGTTCTATTGGAAGAGAGTATTTGCTATGACCAGTGCATTCTCTTGGCAAAACTCTGTTAGCCTTTGCTCTGCTTCTTTCTGTACTCCAATGCCAAATTTGCCTGTTACCCCAGGAGTTTCTTGACTTCCTACTTTTGCATTCCAATCCCTTATAATAAAAAGGACATCTTTTTTGAGTGTTAGTTCTAAAAGGTCTTGTAGGTCTTCATAGAACCGTTCAACTTCAGCTTCTTCAGCATTACTGGCTGGGGCATAGACTTGGATTACCATGATATTGAATGATTTGATTGTTTTTCAGACTGCATCCAAGTACTGCATTTTGGACTTTTTTTGACTGTGATGGCTACTCCATTTCTTCTAAGGGATTCTTGCCCACAGGAGTAGATATAATGGTCATCTGAGTTAAATTCACCCATTCCAGTCCATTTTAGTTCGCTGATTCCTAGAATGTCGACATTCCCTCTTGCCATATCCTGTTTGACCACTTCCAATTCGCCTTGGTTCATGGACCTGACATTCCAGGTTCCTATGCAATATTGCTCTTTACAGCACTGGACCTTGTTTCCATCACCAGTCATATCCACAACTGGGCGTTGCTTTTGCTTTGGTTCCGTCTGTTCATTCTTTCTGAAGTTATATCTCCACTGATCTCCAGCAGCATATTGGACACCTACCTACCTGAGAAGATCATCTTTCAGTGTCCTATCTTTTTGCCTTTTCATACTGTTCATGGGGTTCTCAAGGCAAGAATACCGAAGTGGTTTGCCATTCCCTTCTCCAGTGAGTCACATTTTGTCAGAACTCTCCACCATGACCCATCCATTTTGGTGGCCCTACGCAGCATGGCTCATGGTTTCATTGAGTTAGACAAGGCTGCAGTGGCAACCCACTCCAGTACTATTGCCTGGAAAATCCCACGGACCGAGGAGCCTGGTTGGCTGCAGCCCATGAGGTCGCTAAGGGTAGGACACGACTGAGAGATTTCACTTTCACTTTTCACTTTCATGCATTGGAGAAGGAAATGGCAACCCACTCCAGTGTTCTTGCCTGGAGAATCCCAGGGACAGGGGAGCCTGGTGGGCTGCCATCTATGGGGTCGCACAGAGTCAGACAGGACTAAGCGACTTAGCAGCAGTAGCAACAGTGGTCCATGTGATTAGATTGGTTAGTTTTCTGTGATTGTAGTTTTCAGTTTGTCTGCCCTCTGATGGAAAAGGATAAGAGGCTTATGGAAGCTTCCTGATGGGAGAGACTAAGGGGAAAACTAGGTCTTGTTCTGATGGGCGGGGCCATGCTCAGTAAATCTTTATTCCAGATGGGTGTAAGTGTGTTCCCTCCCTGCTATTTACCTGGGGCCAAACCTTGGTGGAGGTAATGAAGATAATGGTGACCTCTTTCAAAAGATCCCATGCATGTACAGCTACACTCAGTACCCCCAACCCTGCCACAGTCCACCACCAGCCCACACCTCCACTGGAGACTCCTGGACACTCACAGGCAAGTCTGGGTCAGTCTCTTGTGGGCTCACTGCTCCTTTCTCCTGGGTCATGGTGCACAAGGTTCTGTTTCTGCCCTCCAAGAATCTATTTCCCAGTCCTGTGTAAGTTTTGGCAGCTCTACAATGTGGTTAATGGCAACCTCCTCCAAAAGGGCTTATGCCACACCCAAGTCTGCTGCACCCAGAGCCTCTGTCCCTGTGGCAGTCCACTGCTGACCCGTACCTCCACAGCAGACACTCAAACACAGTTCCGTCTCTGTCTCTGTGGGTCCCTGGGTCTGGGTGCACACAAGGTTTGTTTGAACCCTCTGGGCATCTTTGGCAGGAATTGGGTTTGATTCTAAACATGAATTCACCCCTCCTACCATCTTGCTGGGGATTCTCCTTTGCCCTTGGACGTGGGGTATCTCCTCACAGCTGCTCCAGAACCTACCATCTTACTGGGGTTTCTCTGACCTTGGATATGGGGTATCTCTTCACAGCTGCTCCAGCAAAGCACAGCCACTGCTCCTGACCTTGAACATGAGGTATCTCCTCAGGGCCACCACTCCTGACCTTGGACGTGGAGTATCTCCTCTTGGCCACTTCAGAGTCACACAGCCACTGCTCACCATAGAGTTCATATAAATTGGTTACCATAGAGTTCATATACATTGACTTATTTTAAACTCATAATTATTGAAGTTAAACACATTCTAAAATATCTACATATTTTATTCTCCATTCCCATGTTTTGTTTTCAGTGTCATATTTTATATCTTCATGCTTGTTCGTTAGCTGTTTATTGTATAGTAGTCAAAAGTGATTTCAAATTTTTGTCTTTTAACCTTTATACCAGCTTATTTAAATGATTAAACCATTGACTTTCTTATATATGTGCCTTTCCCAGGGTGATTTTCCCTTCAAATAATTTCTTATTTATTAATGTAGCTTTTTCCTTTTCATTTAGTAAAAAGACCATTTAATATTTCTCATAAGTCTGATTTAGTGTTTATGAACTCTTTTCATTTTTTGAAAGAGCTTGTTTGAGAAGCTCTTTATTTCTCTTTCAATTCTGAATGACAAACGTGCTGGATAGAGCATCTCAGATTATAGGATTTTTTCTTTCAATACTTTAAATACATTATGTTATTCTCTTCTGTAAAGTTTTTGCTGAATAATCAGTTGGTAGACCGTTCCTTTGATGTGACTGTTTGTTTTCTCTTGTTGCCTTTAAAATTCTCTAACTTCTGCCACTCCAATATGATATAACTTACTGTGGGTCTCTTTGGGTTTATCTTGTCTGGGACTCTGTGCTTCCTGTACCTGGATATCTATTTCCTTCTTCAGGTTCAAGAACTTTTTTAGCCATAATTTCATCAAATACATTTTCTACCCCTTTCTCTCTCTCTTCTCCTCCTATGCCTCCTACAGTGTGAATATTTATACACTTAATGTCTCAAACATCCTTTAACAGTCCTCATTTTTTAAAATTGGTATTTCTTACACTGTTAGTGGGAATGCAAACTAGTACAGCCACTATGGAGAACAGTGTGGAGATTCCTTTAAAAACTGGAAATAGAACTGCCATACAACCCAGGAATCCCACTGCTGGGAAGAAAACCAGAATTGAAAGAGACACTTGTACCCCAATGTTCATTGCAGCACTGTTTATAATAGCCAGGACATGGAAGCAACCTAGATGTCCATCAGCAGATAAATGGATAAGAAAGCTGTGGTACATATACACAATGGAGTATTACTCAGCCATTAAAAAGAATACATTTGAATCAGTTCTAATGAGGTGGGTGAAACTGGAGCCTATTATACAGAGTGAAGTAAGCCAGAAAGAAAAATACCAATACAGTATACTAATGGATATATATATATGGAATTTAGAAAGATGGTAATGATAACCCTGTATGCAAGACAGCAAAAGAGACACAGATGTATAGAACAGTCTTTTGGACTCTGTGGGAGAGGGAGAGGGTGGGATGATTTGGGAAAATGGCATTGAAACATGTATATTATCATATGTGAAACGAATTTCCAGACCAGGTTCAATGCATGATACAGGATGCTCGGGGCTGGTGCACTGGGATGACTCAGAGAGATGGTATGGGGAGGAAGGTGGGAGGGGGGTTCAGGATGAGGAACATGTGTACACCTGTGGCAGATTCATGTTGATGTATGGCAAAACCAATGCAATATTGTAAAGTAATTAGCCTCCAATTAAAATAAATAAATTTATATTAAAAATAATTTAAAAAATAAAGTTTGTTTTTCTTTTTGCTGTTTTGATTGGGTGATTTCCATTATCCTAATGCTGTTTTGATTGGGTGATTTCCATTATCCTATTTTCTCAATCAGTATGCATTCTTCTGTCACCTAATCTGTTGTTAATTCCTTCTGGTGCATTTTTCATTTAAGTTATTGTATTATTCAGCTCTGACTGGATTTTTCAAAAATTTTTCTAGTTCTTTGTTGTAATTCTCACTGTGTTCATCTATTCTTTCCCCAAGTTCAGTTAGCAATCTTATAACTATTGCTTTGAACTCTTCATCAGGTAAATGATTTACCTTCATTTCATTAATTTTTTTGTTTGTTTGTGTTTTTTAGGACTTTTAAATTGTCGTTTCATTTGAAACATATTCCTTTATCTTTTTATCTTGTTTAACTTTTTCTCTCTCTATGAAATTAGGTGAAACAGTTACCTATCCTGGTATTGAAGGTCTGTCCTGGTGTGAAAGGGTCCCTAAGCTGTCTACATGTACTCAGTGGCTTTGTGAGAAAGCTGGATCTGAAGTGAGCACAGGCTATATCTTCCCCTGGGATACACTGACAATTCACATTAATGGGAGGTAAGGGTGGAGTTGGAGGGCCTAAAACCAGAGCCAGGTGCAAAAAGGGGCTTCTCCTATGCTCAGTGGCCATCACCATCTTATTAGGAGGCAAGGGCGGAGCCTGAGCTACTGGAGCAGGATCCCTGAGGGAGTTGGGTTTCTCCTGGGTGTGACTGCAATCTCCACTTTGGCTAGGGGCAGGGCTGAGGCCTGAGGGCTTGGAGCTTCACTTCTGTGCTGGTTTCACTTTTTCCCTGGTGAGTGCACCTTGGTTAGAGGCTGGGTCAGGATCAGAGGGGTTGGAGCCACATTACTGGGTTGCTTGCTGTCCTCTCAAGTATCTACAGGGACATATGCGCTGGTGATCTTCATGGTTAGAAGTAGGTCCAGGGCTTGAGCTGGCTCCTTTTCCTCTAAATGTGCGCAGTCTCACGGGCAATGGTAGCCAGTGCCTTAGTGGGGAGAAGTTCTGGACCAAGACTGGCTGGAATAGGGGCCTGGGGCAGGCTGGAGCATGTGCCAGGGCTGTCCTGGAAGCTGACCAGAGCCCTAGCTAGATTTTAATCTTTTGCCTCTGTGCTGTGACAGGTGGAAAACAAATTTGTTCATGCACTCTTCAAGAGCAAAGTCTTAGGTTTTCACAGCCCTTTAGTCAGCCCCACTGGTTTCCAACCTAGCTAAGGAGCTAAGGGGACTCACCTTCCCTTTATCAGTCCCCAGGCTGGGGCTTCTAACATATGGCTCAAATACCTTGCTTCCAAGAGAGGATCCCTAGGCTTATGATACCTCACTATTCTTCTGGATCCCCTACTAAGGTGCTGGTCCTGACTAAATTGCTTCCCCTCCCTACCTACTAGACTCTGTGGATCTTTCTTTACTGCCTTGATTGTAGAAGAGCCATTCTGCTAATCCTCAGGTCGATTTCAGCAATAGTTGTTCTATATGTACTGGTATTTTTAAATATGCTTGTGAAAGGAGGTAAATTCAGCATCCTCCTACTCTGCCTTCTTGATCCACAGAGATTGAATGTTTGCAGTTGTAAACCAAAGAATACTGAACAATGCCTGCAAGCCATCAGAATCAAAGAAAAGACTCAAGGAAGAATTCTCCTACAGATTTCAGAGGAATCATGCCCTACCAACATCTTGGTTTAGGACTTCTAGCTTCTAGAAGTGCAATACAATATCTTTCTGCTTTTATCCACTTTGGATGTGTGGTAATTTGTTAAGGTAGCGCTAAGAAACTGATACAAAATATTGTTAAAAATGATAAACTCAAAAACTGTAGAGTTTTGTGGTTGCTCTTAACACTGTTTGACAGATTAAGAAGTGCACATCAGATTCCTAAGTTTTAGTTCAAATGATGGACTTGTATCTAGGGGTTTCCTATGATGGTGTTAAAACAGTTATTATCACCTGTACTCACAGGCAGCTGAAAACCAAATGTAAACACGAATCCTCTAAGTTGCTGATTTATAATGACAGTTGAATTTGAAAGCAAACACTAACATTTTCTATAAGGTATGGTGAGTGAAGTCTCTCAGTCGTGTCCAACTCTTTGTGACCCCATGGACTGTAGCCCACCAGGCTCCTCCATCCGTGGAATTTTCTAGACAAGAGTACTGGAGTGGGGTGCCATTTCCTTCCCCAGGGGATCTTCCCAACCCAGTGATCAAACCCAGGTCTCCCTCATTTGGGGCAGAAGCTTTACTGTCTGAGCCACCAGGAAATCCCATAAGGTATGGTACTGTTTTGGAAAAACTAGAATAATGAAAACTTGAAAGAATATATTTGAACATCTGAACAGCATGAGATACTCTCTGAACAACAACAAAGTCCCCTTCTCTGAAAATCTTTTTTTCTCTTGTTTAAAATCTTATCAGAAAAAAAAAAAATCATAATACTTCCCCCACCACTCCCACCTCTTTTAACTCTAGAGGTGTAACAAGAATTAGGATAGGATTCAGTAAAATAACAAGATCTCACCAAAGATAAATGACTATGCACTAAAATAACCTCAGAATTTGCTAATTTTACCAAGAAATTTGTGAGTGATATCAGAAATTTAAAAATGCCTTTATTTTGAAAAGGATTTAGTGACTCCTCTCTGGAGCCTTTATTTGGTTATCAGGGGATTCTGAACTCATGCTGTTAACATTCCCAGTTCTTGAAGAAGATGCTCACCAAGTGGAAAAGCTCCTACATGTCTACTTGCTCTGTGAAGAGTTATTATGGTGAAAATAACAAAGATAAAGTCTTAGAACTCACTTTTTTTTTTAAACAAAAACAATAAATCATATGGTACATCACATAACTGGGAATATGATAGAGAAGAATAGCACCACTGAGACTTGAAAGATGAATGTATCTTGACTGTTTTACCAAATTTGCTGGATGGGTCTTTAAAAAGGGGAATACATTTTTATAAGCTTAATCAGGGAATTATTCCAAATTATAATTACACTTCCAGATGTGGTCCCATTACCAGAACAATTTAATTCAATTCATGAATCTCCCATATGTTTTGGAAAGACATGTGAAAATGACAGAGAGGTAGAAATAAATCCCATACAAATGTACATGTTTCAAGTCTTAGGCGTGTTAGGACATCTACTCCAAAATGCAAGGTTAAGTTGCTTCACCCTCACTCTCTGCAATTAAGAAAGACAATATTTAGAGCATATTTGTGGTTTCAAAGAACATAAACTACATTTGGTGACCCATTGAGATCTATCTGCAGATGTCCTTGAAACCTGTAGTTTTTAATTGGATCCCAAGCTCATCCAAGAAGACTCTCCTGTGTGATACAGTCTGCCAACTAAGGAGCTCTGCCTCTAGGCCCATTAAGACTTGACAGAAGTCGGTGGTCCTTGAAAATCTCTGGTGTATAAGAAAATTGGTATGCCAGCAGAAACCCTGAAGATTTGGTTGTATGCCTTATTTATCAGTTAACTCTCCATCTTAGCAAAATCCTGTTATATTTGCTGAGAAACACTCATAGAGGATGACCAAATTACCAAGGAATAAAAGGTGACCACAGCAGTGGCCACAGGACTGGAAAAGGTCAGTTTTCATTCCAATCTCAAAGAAAGACAATGCCAAAGAATGCTCAAACTACCACACAATTGCACTCATCTCACACACTAGCAAAGTAAAGCTCAAAATTCTCTAAGCCAGGCTTTAACACTTCATAAACCATGAACTTCCAGATGTTCAAGCTGGATTTAAAAAAGGCAGAGGAACCAGAGGTCAAATTGCCAATATCCACTGGATCATCAAAAAAGCAAGAGAAACATGTTCCAGAAAAACATCTATTTCTGCTTTATTGTCTATGCCAAAGCCTTTAACTGTGTGGATCACAATAAACTGTAGCAAATTCTGAAAGAAATGGGAATTCCAGAACACATTATCTGCCTCCTGAGAAATTTGTATGCAGGTCAAGAAGCAATAGTTAGAACTGGACATGGAACAACAGACTGGTTCCAAATTGAGAAAGGAATACATAAAGGCTATATATTGTCACCCTGCTTATTTTACTTATATGTAGATTATATAATGCAAAATGCTGGGCTAGATGAAGCACAAGCTGGAATCAAGATTGCCAGATAAATATCAATAATCTCAGATACGCAGATGAAACCACCCTTATGGAAGAAAGCAAAGAAATAAAGAGCCTCCTGATGAAAGTGAAAGAGGACAGTGAAAAACTTGGCTTAAAACTCAACATTCAGAAAGCTAAGATCATGGCATCTGGTCCCATCACTTCATGTTAAATAGATGGGGAAACAATGGAAACACTGACAGACTTTATTTTCTTGGGCTCCAAAATCACCGCAGATGGTGACTGCAGCCATGAAATTAAAAGATGCTTGCTCCCTGGAAGAAAAGTTATGACCAACCTAGACAGCATTTTAAAAAGCAGAGACATTACTTTGCCAACAAAGTTCCATCTAATCAAAATTATGGTTTTTCCAGTAGTTATATATCGATGTGAGAGTTGGACTATAAAGAAAGCTGAGTGCCAAAGAATTGATGCTTTTGAACCTTGGTGTTGGAGAAGACTCTTGAGAGTCCCTTGGAAAGCAAGGAGAACCAACCAGTCCATCCTAAAGAAAATCATTCCTGGATATTCATTGGAAGGACTGATGCTGAAGCTGAAACACCAATACTTTGGCCACCTGATGCGAAGAACTGACTCATTGGAAAAGACCCTGATGCTGAGAAAGATTGAAGGCAGGAGGAGAAGGGGATGACAGAGGATGAGATGGTTGGATGGCATCACTGACTCAATGCACATGAGTTTGAGTAAGCTTCAGGAATTGGTGATGGACAGGGAAGCTTGGCATGCTGCAGTTCATGGGGTCGCGAAGAGTCAGACAGACTGAGTGACTGAACTGAACTGAACTGAATACATACAAAATAGGGCATCTTATGCAGAAAATGTACATAATTAGCACTGGAAGTTTCTTCATGTTTCCAAAGCATGTATTCCAGCTATAATTCAACTCTCCATCAATAGAAATTAGCAACAAAAACCCATGAATATTCTCTGACATTAGTTGCCCAAAGAAAAAGTAAACATAGTAAACTAAACCTGATGAGTCTATACAAAGTGCTGGCAGCAGATATGGACTTCTCGGACATATCTCAAAATGGCGGCGGTGGTTTAGTCACTAAGTCACGTCCAACTCTTGCGACCCCATGGACTGGGAGTCTCCCAGTCTCCTCTGTCCATGGAATTCTCCAGGCAAGAATACTGGATTGGGTTGCCATTTCCTTCTCCAAGAGATCTACCCAACCCAGGAATCGAACCGGGGTCTCCTGCATTACAGGCAGATTCTTTACTGACTGAGCTATAAGGAAAGCTCTTATCTCAAAATAGGCACATTAAAAATATATATTTAGGTAATCTGTGTTCACATTCAGTAGGTTGCAATTTTGTAAAAAAAAAATCTTAATAATCAAATGGAAAGATATATCAATTTGTGCATTTCCATCACCATACTTTCTCATTCACTGCAGTGCCTGCTCAGTGAGCTCATAGAAAAGCATCTCTAGCAATAGAGGAGGTAAATGCATGGACCTGCACAATGGACTTGCCCTCATTAATTCAATCAATTACTAATGTTAGTGCAAGATTTTTCCTTGGCAGCTATTAACAATGTAACCTCTTTAAGTTTCCTAAAATTATAGAGTTGGGAAAGCCATATAGTTACTTGAGGACAGGTTGGTTATATTGGCACTCCACTTGTAAACATTGGATTAATATCCTTTTCTTCACTAAAATAGACACATTCTCAGTTCAGTTCAGTTCAGTCGCACAGCCGTGTCTGACTCTTTGCAACCCCATGAATCGCAGCACGCCAGGCCTCCATGTCCATAACCAACTCCCAGCATTCACACAGACTCACCTCCATCGAGTCAGTGATGCGATCCAGCCATCTCATCCTCTGTCGTCCCCTTCTCCTCCTGCCCCCAATCCCTCCCAGCATCAGAGTCTTTTCCAATGAGTCAACTCTTTGCATGAGGTAGCCAAAGTACTGGAGTTTCAGCTTTAGCATCATTCCTTCCAAAGAAATCCCAGGGCTGATCTCCTTCAGAATGGACTGGTTGGATCTCCTTGCAGTCCAAGGGACTCTCAAGAGTCTTCTCCAACACCACAGTTCAAAAGCATCAATTTTTTGGTCTCAGCTTTCTTCACAGTCAAACTCTCACATCCATACATGACCACTGGAAAAATCATAGCCTTGACTAGACGGACGTTTGTTGGCAAAGTAATGTCTCTGCTTTTGAATATGCTATCTAGGTTGGTCATAACTTTTCTTCCAAGGAGTAAGCGTCTTTTAATTTCATGACTGCAGTCACCATCTGTAGTGATTTTAGAGCACAAAAAAATAAAGTCTGTCACTGTTTGCCCTGTTTCCCCATCTATTTCCCTTGAAGTGATGGGACCAGATACCATGATCTTCATTTTCTGAATGTTGAGCTTTAAGCCAACTTTTTCACTCTCTTCTTTCACTTTCCTAAAGAGGCTTTTTAGTTCTTCTTCACTTTCTGCCATAACGGTGGTGTCATCTGCATATCTGAGGTTATTGATATTTCTCCCAGCAATCTTGATTCCAGCTTGTGTTTCTTCCAGTCCAGTGTTTCTCATGATGTACTCTGCATAGAAGTTAAATAAGCAGGGTGACAATATACAGCCTTGACAC
This sequence comes from Oryx dammah, assembly GCF_014754425.2. Classification (NCBI taxonomy): domain Eukaryota; kingdom Metazoa; phylum Chordata; class Mammalia; order Artiodactyla; family Bovidae; genus Oryx; species Oryx dammah. Next base: position 117,558,395 of record NW_024070186.1, read on the forward strand.
ACTCCTTTTCCTATTTGGAACCAGTCTGTTGTTCCATGTCCAGTTCTAATTGTTTCTTCCTGACCTGCATATAGGTTTCTCAAGAGGCAGGTCAGGTGGTCTGGTATTCCCATCTCTTTCAGAGTTTTCCACAGTTTATTGTGATCCACACAGTCAAAGGCTTTGGCATAGTCAATAAAGCAGAAATAGATGTTTTTCTGGAACTCTCTTGCTTTTTCCATGATCCAGTGGATGTTTGCAATTTGATCTCTGGTTCCTCTGACTTTTCTAAAACCAGCTTGAACATCTGGAAGTTCACGGTTCACATATTACTGAAGCTTGGCTTGGAGAATTTTGAGCATTAATTTACAAGTGTGTGAGATGAGTGCAATTGTGCGGTAGTTTGAGCATTCTTTGGCATTGTCTTTCTTTGGGATTGGAATAAAAACTGACCTTTTCCAGTCCTGTGGCCACTGCTGAGTTTTGTAAATTTGCTAGCATATTGAGTGCAGCACTTTCACAGCATCATCTTTCAGGATTTGAAATAGCTTAACTGGAATTCCATCACCTCCACTAGCTTTGTTTGTAGTGGTGCTTCCTAAGACCCACTTGACTTCACATTCCAGAATGTCTGGCTCTAGATGAGTTATCACACCATCATGATTATCCGGGTAGTGAAGATCTTTTTTGTACAGTTCTTCTGTGTATTCTTGCCACCTCTTCTTAATATTTTCTGCTTCTGTTAGGTCCATACCATTTCTGTCCTTTATCGAGCCCATCTTTGCATGAAATATTCCCTTGGTATCTCTAATTTTCTTGAAGAGATCTCTAGTCTTTCCCATTCTGTTTTCCTCTATTTCTTCACATTGATCGCTGAGGAAGGCTTTCTTATCTCTTCTTGCTATTCTTTGGAACTCTGCATTCAGATGCTTATATCTTTCCTTTTCTCCTTTGCTTTTTGGTTCCCTTTTCACAGCTATTTGTAAGGCCTCCCAGACAGCCATTTTGCTTTTTTGCATTTCTTTTCCATGGGGATGGTCTTGATCCCTTTCTCTTGTACAATGTCACAAACCTCAGTCTATAGTTCATCAAGGACTCTATCTATCAGATCTAGTCCCTTAAATCTATTTCTCACTTCCACTGTATAATCATAAGGGATTTGATTTAGGTCATACCTGAATGGTCTAGTTGTTTTCCCTTCTTTCTTCAATTTAAGTCTGAATTTGGCAATAAGGAGCTCATGATCTGAGCCAGTCAGCTCCTGGTCTTGTTTTTTGTCGACTGTATAGAACTTCTCCATCTTTGGCTGCAAAGAATATAATCAATCTGATTTCAGTGTTGACCATCTGGTGATGTCCATGTGTAGAGTCTTCTCTTGTGTTATTGGAAGAGGCTGTTTGCTATGACCAGTGCACTTTCTTGACAAAACTCTATTAGTCTTTGCTCTGCTTCATTCCGTATTCCAAGGCCAAATTTGCCTGTTACTCCAGGTGTTTCTTGACTTCCTTTTGCATTCCAGTCCCCTATAATGAAAAGGACATCTTTTTGGGGTGTTAGTTCTAAAAGGTCTTGTAGGTCTTCTTCATAGAACCATTCAACTTCAGCTTCTTCAGCATTACTGGTTGGGGCGTAGATTTGGATTACTGTGATATTGAATGGTTTGCCTTGGAAACGAAGAGAGATCATTCTTTCATTTTTGAGATTGCATCCAAGTACTGCATTTTGGACTCTTTTGTTGACCATGATGGCTACTCCATTTCTTCTAAGGGTTCCTGTCCACAGTAGTAGATATAATGACAGAATATGGTCCATTGGAGAAGGGAATGGCAAACCACTTCAGTATTTTTGCCTTGAGAACCCCATGAATAGTATGGAAAGGCAGAATGATAGGCTACTGAAAGAGGAACTCCCCAGGTCAGTAGGTGTCCAATATGCTACTGGAGATCAATGGAGAAATAATTCCAGAAAGAATGAAGGGACGGAGCCACAGAAAAAACAATACCCAGTTGTGAATGTGACTGGTGATAGAAGCAAGGTCCAATGCTGTAAAGAGCAATATTGCATAGGAACCTGGAATGTCAGGTCCATGAATCAAGGCAAATTGGAAGTGGTCAAACAAGAGATGGCAAGAGTGAACGTTGACATTCTAGGAATCAGCAAACTAAAATGGACTGGAATGGGTGAATTTAAGTCAGACACATTCTAGTTAAGTGCATTTCTTATCTGCCATTGTTCCTTTATCACTATTAACATTAGACAAACTAAATGCCTTATATACAATAACAATATTATATAAACATTGATTCTAATCAAGTAACTGGAGATTTGCTTAATTAGTAACAAGAAGTTAAATGATTCTTTTATACCCAAGGTCTCACTGTGTACCATATTGCACAAAAGAGGTTACCCTTAAGGAAAAGTAGAATGGTGTAAGTATCAACCATTACAGTGCTATAATACAGTGCACTATAGAATTTATATAATTCATTCTTTCTCATGTAATATTTCCTAATCAAAAAGAGTATTTTCATGCTAATTTTGTATACCCAGTCTTATACACAAAATGGATGCTAAAAAGAATGCTGGTCAAAATTAAATAAATCAATTAAAATTACTTTGCATTAGTAGACATAAAATAAGATTACAACACTTTAAAAATGAGATTGGTATCATAAAATATCCAGAAATGCAAATCAAAGTTGTTTTTTTGGGGGGGTTTGCATAAAAATGGTGCTTTGTTAATATGGTTACAGAGGATTCACTGTTTCTTTCAAATAATCAGCTATATTTAAAAGCTTTTTTAACACTCTTTTTACAAAGAACTAAGCATTCTGCCCTTAATGATGACAAAATCTTTGTACAATTGAATTATATCCAAGTCACTGATTTCATTTTGATAACTGTCTTTCCAAAATCATTTGCAAAGCATGTGTTTTTACAGCTCTCAAAGAATTGACATTCTAGTGAGGAACAGTAATTTGATGATCCTGAAATTTAAGGTTTTCAGCTTCTAATTTCCTTGCTAGATTTATTTTTGTTTATTTTATTTTAGTGGTAAGGATAGATTTAGTCAAACCTAAAATATTTTTTTCTTATTGATGATTACTTATATATCTTTTTTTTTTTCATTTTAAAAGATTAGTAGGGCTGCTATGTGACTACATAACTTTAACTGATTCATCCACTGAAGAAAGACTCAGAAGTTGCAGTATCTGAGCTCAGCATAGAATTAGTACACACACACAAAAAAAGGTTCAGTCCTTCAATTCCTTAATCAATCATTGTCTTCTAAAAGCAAGGCAAACAAATTATTATAAGCACTGCAAATAGAGCATGCTTAAAAATATTCTGAAAAGTACAAAGCAAATTTCTTGAATACAGCACAGATTTGATAACTCATGTTGATGTAGGGGGGAAGAAATTTTCCTCTATCCTTCTATGTTCTTCTGGCTGGTCTAAGAATTAAATCGACATGACATAAATTAACAGGAAAAAAAAACAAACAAAAGTTTAGTAACCTGTGTATATGGGAGAGAACCAGGAAAACTGAGTAACTCACCAAAGTGACTGAAATATTTACCTTAAATACTTCAGCTAAAGACAAAAGAGGATGTTGGGAAGTAGTGGATTGGGATTTCAAAGGGGAGAAAGGTGATTGACAGGAGACAGAAAAGCAAATGTTTGGTAAACAAGTGTTTGCTAGGCCATACAGAGACAATGGGACAAAGAGAAGAATTTTAACAGATAGACCCTGCTAGGTTCCTCCCTGCAACACACTTACTTTTTTACTATAGTTATCTATGGTGATAGCCTTTTCCCTGAATCAGGTCTTCTATCTATATTCTTCAGGCAGTTCTGGAAGGCCACAGTTTCTTTCTGAACCATTTGGGCCTTGACTGTTTTCAGCTCAAAATGATCTACATGCCAAAAGAGACATTTTGGGGTGGGAAATTTTGCTCCCTTATAAAACGTTGAATTTTTAAAAAACTAAATATCATGCTATTAGAGAGCAAGCGCATTCATAAAAATCTGCAGAAATCAGTCTAGTCTCTAAATTTAAGAAATTCAATATACTTTTGGTGAATTAATGAACATAATTATAATAACAAAATTAAATGAAAGCTTTAATCATTTTTCCTGAAGTTTTGCACTTTGAATAGCTTATAATATTGTTAGAATACACTGTCTAATCTTTTATTTCCATTTTTCTAGGAGTTTTATAGCAAGTCTGGACTCATTAAAATTCTCTTATCACTTTATACCTTTATTATTTCTTTAGATTTCTGGTAGAATAATTAATCAGAGTTTTAAAACCTGAAATAATCTGAATTTTTATAGTCTACAAATGAAAACAGTATGCTTACTGTGAGGATTTACTTTGTCTACATTTTTCTCCATTCAATCAATAAGACTGTTGAATAGAATTTTAAAATATTGCCTTGTGTTCATAAGTTATGGTGATAATTCAGGTCAAATAAAATCAATTACTTGTAAACAATACTTGTAATTTATTTGGATTTTGAAGCATTTTGAAAGCAGCTCTTTTTCCTGTTTCCTGTATGCCTGTTTCCATTCCCTCCTAACCTTAAAGGAACTTAGTATTAGGAACAAGATCACTAAGCAATTTAACCTAAACTTCTGAATTATACTCTCCTGAGTGTACACAATGCCTTGCCAAACTTGTTGATCTTTATCCTAGATTAAAAGAAGTAAGAATGAAGAATTAAGTAGTCAAAGAATGACTAGTTTTCAACCCCACAAATTTATTTTAACAGGCAGATCATGTGAGCAAGATAACATCTGAAGAAAGAGCCAATCTGCATGCAATGGAAAATGTAAAAAAATTTTTCTCTTTAAAAATTGGCATAGCTGAGCAGAGCCAGTCTTGGAACAAGAGTCCACCTTTTACCCAGATTGCCAGCTTTTCTTCTTAAAGCAACTTTCCACCAACACTTGCCTCTCATATTGGCTTTTGAGTAGCAAGAAACCAAACCTGAGTTCAGTAAAAACTTTAAAAATGTATTTGCTTTGTATGAAGCATGACCTTCTAGAACTAACACCCCCCCAAAAAAATGTCCTTTTCATTATAGGAGACTGGAATGCAAAAGTAGGAAGTCAAGAAACACATGGATTAACAGGCAAATTTGGCCTTGGAGTACAGAATGAAGCAAGACAAAGGCTAATAGAGTTCTGTCAAGAGAACGCACTGATCGTAGCAAACACTCTCTTCCAACAACACAAGAGAAGACTACACATGGGCATCACCAGATGGTCGACACTGAAATCAGATTGATTATATTCTTTGCAGCCAAAGATGGAGAAGCTCTATAGGGTCAGCAAAAAACAACACTGGGAGCTGACTGTGGCTCAAATCATGATCTCCTTATTGCCAAATTCAGACTGAATTTGAAGAAAGTGGAGAAAGCCACTAGACCATTCAGGTATGACCTAAATCAAATCCCTTATGATTATAGAGTGGAAGTGAGAAATAGATATAAGGGACTAGATCTGATAGTGCCTGATTAACTATGGATGGAGGTTTGAGACATTATACAGTAGACAGGAATAAAGACCATCCCCAAGAAAAAGAAATGCAAAAAAGCAAAATAGCTGTCTGAGGAGGACTTACAAATAGCTGTGAAAAGAAGGGAAGCAAAAAGCAAAGGAGAAAAGGAGAGATATACCCATTTGAATGCAGAGTTCCAAAGAATAGCAAGGAGAGATAAGAAAGCCTTCCTCAGCGATTGATGCAGAGAAATAGAGGAAAACAATAGAATGAGAAAGACTAGAGATCTCTTCAAGAACATTAGAGATACCAAGAGAAGATTTCATGCAAAGATGGGCTCAATAAAGAACAGAAATGGTGTGGAACTAACAGAAGCAGAAGATATTAAGAGGTGGCAAGAATACATAAAACTGTACAAAAAAAGATCTTCATGACCCAGATATTCACGATGGTGTGATCACTCACCTAGAGCCAGACATCCTGCAATGTAAAGTCAAATGGGCCTTAACAAGCATCACTATGAACAAAGCTAGTGGAGGTGATGGAATTCCAGTTGAGCTATATCAAATCTTGGAAGATGATGCTGTGAAAGTGCTACACTCAATATGTCAGCAAATTTGGAAAATTTAGCAATGGCCACAGGACTGGAAAAGGTCAGTTTTCATTCCAATCCCAAAGAAAGACAATGCCAAAGAATGCTCAAACTACCACACAATTGCACTCATCTCACACGCTAGCAAAGTAATGCTCAAAATTCTCCAAGCCAGGCTTGAGCAATACATGAACAGTGAACTTCCAGATACTCAAGCTGGTTTTAGACCCAGAGGAATGGTACGGAAAGGGAGCTGGGAAGGGGGTCCAAGATGGGGAACACGTGTATACCTGTGGTGGATTCATGTTGATGTATGGCAAAACTAATACAATATTGTAAAGTAATTAGCCTCCAATTAAAATAAATAAATTTATATTTTTAAAAAATGAAAAAAAAAAAAAAAAGAAAAGACAGAGGAACCAGAGATCAAATTGCCCATATCCACTGGATCATTGAAAAGGCAAGGGAGTTCCAGAAAAACATCGATTTCTGTTTTATTGACTATGCCAATGCTTTTGACTGTGTGGATCACAATAAACTGTGGAAAATTCTGAAAGAGATGGGAATACCAGACCATCTGACCTGCCTCTTGAGAAACCTATATGCAGGTCAGGAAGCAACAGTCAGAACTGGACATGGAATAACAGACTGGTTCCAAATAGGAAAAGGAATACGTCAAGACTGTATACTGTCACCCTGCTTATTTAACTTACATGCAGAGTACATCATGAGAAACGCTGGGCTGGAAGAAGCACAAGATGGAATCAAGGTTGCCAGGAGAAATATCAATAACCTCAGATATGCAGATGACACCACTTTTATGGCAGAAAGTGAAGAAGAACTAAAGAGCCTCTTGATGAAGGTAAAAGAGGAGAGTGAAAAAGTTGGCTTAAAACTCAATATTCAGAAAACTAAAATCATGGCATCCGGTCCCATCACTTCATGGCAAATGTATGGGGAAACAGTGGAAACAGTGGCTGACTTTATTTTTCTGGGCTTCAAAATCACTGAGGATGGTGATTGCAGCCATGAAATTAAAAGACACCAACTCCTTTGAAGGCAGGTTATGACCAACCTAGACAGCATATTGAAAAGCAGAGACATTACTTTGGCAACAAAGGTCCATATAATCAAGGCTGTGGCTTTTCCAGTGGTCATGTATGGATGTGAGAGTTGGACTATAAAGAAAACTGAGTGCTGAAAAACTGGTACTTTTGAACTGTGGTGTTGAAGAAGACTCTTGAGAGTCCCTTGGACTGCAAGGAGATCCAATCAGTCATCCTAAAGGAAATCAGTCCTGGGTGTTCATTGGAAGGACTGATGCTGAAGCTCAAATTCCAATATCTTTGGCCACCTGGTGTTTGAAGAGCTGACTCATTTGAAAAGACTCTGATGCAAGGAAAGATTGAGGTCAGGAGGAGAAGGGGACGACAGAGGATGAGATGGTTAGATGGCATCACCGACTCAATGGACATGGGTTTGGGTGGATTCCGGGAGTTGGTGATGGACAGGGAGGCCTGGCACACTGCAGTTCATGGGGTCGCCAAGAGTTGGACATGACTGAACGATTAACTGAAGCAGTCCAGAACACAAATGAATAATAGTTTCTTCCATGACCTTAATAAATAGAAAGAAACCTTCAAAGCAGATATTTTTTTCTTCTGAGATCAAAAATGCCAAGAACCCCATGGCAATGATTTGTTATGATTGTAATTACAAAGAAGCATTATTTCTTGAGTTCAGTTCAGTTCAGTCAGTCTTGTCCGACTCTTTGTGACCCCATGAATCACAGCATGCCATGTCTCCCTGTTCATTACCAACTCCTAGAGTTCACTCAGACTCACCTCCATCAAGTCAGTGATGCCATCCAGCCATCTCATCCTCTGTCATCTCCTTCTTCTCCTGCCCCCAATCCCTCCCAGCATCAGAGTCTTTTCCAATGAGTCAACTCTTCACATGAGGTGGCCAAAGTACTGGAATTTCAGCTTTAGCATCATTCCTTCCAAAGAACATCCAGGGCTGATCTCCTTTAGAATGGACTGGTTGGATCTCCTTGCAGTCCAAGGGACTCTCAAGAGTCTTCTCCAACACCACAGTTCAAAAGCATCAATTCTTTGGTGCTCAGCCTTCTTCACAGTCCAACTCTCATATCCATACATAACCACTGGAAAAACCATAGCCTTGACTAGACGGACCTTTGTCGGCAAAGTAATGTCTCTGCTTTTCAATATGCTATCTAGGTTGGTCATAACTTTTCTTCCAAGGAGTAAGTATCTTTTAATTTCATGGCTGCAGTTACCATCTGCAGTGATTTTGGAGCCCGGAAAAATAACGTCTGACACTGTTTCCACTGTTTCCCCATCTATTTCCCATGAAGTATCAGACCAGATGCCATGATCTTCATTTTCTAAATGTTGAGCTTTAAGCCAAGTGTTTCACTCTCCTCTTTCACTTTCATCAAGAGGCTCTTTAGTTCTTCTTCACTTTTTGCCAAAAGGGTGGTGTCATCTGCATATCTAAGGTTATTGATACTTCTCCCAGCAATCTTGATTCCAGCTTGTGCTTCTTCCAGCCCAGCGTTTCTCATGATGTACTTTGCATATAAGTTGAATAAACAGGGTAACAATATACAGCCTTGATGTACACATTTTCCTATTTGGAACCAGTCTGTTGTTCCATGTCCAGTTTTAACTGTTGCTTCCTGACCTGCATATAGTTTCTCAAGATGCAGGTCAGGTGGTCTGGTATTCCCATCTCTTTCAGAATTTCCCACAGTTTACTGTGATCCACACAGTCAAAGGCTTTGGCATAGTCAATAAAGCAGAAATAGATGTTTTTCTGGAACTCTCTTGCTTTTTCCATGATCCATTGGATGTAGGCAATTTGATCTCTGGTTCCTCTGCTTTTTCTGAAACCAGCTTGAACATCTGGAATTTCACAGTTCATGTATTACTGAAGCCTGGCTTGGAGAACTTTGAGCATTACTTTACTAGCGTGTGAGTTGAGTGCAATTGTGTGGTAGTTAGAGCATTCTTTGGCATTGCCTTTCTTTGGGATTGGAATGAAAACTGACCTTTTCCAGTCCTATGGCCACTGTGAGTTTTCCAAATTTCCTGGCTTAGGACCTCTAAAATTTCAGACTGATAATTATTTTTTCTAAGAATTTTATAGCTGATCTTAAGTTTCCTGTAATTCAGTAACCAGGATAATTGGTTTCAACCAAAAATTAATACTTTGCCTTTTATCCTAGTGGTCTAATTTAATTTCACTTAAAATACTATTCCTTAGGAGCAATCCATAATCATTCTTTTCAATGGCATATTTTATCTATCAGTTGAGTATTTTCACATCAGATATTCACATTTCCTCCCAGACAGACACAGAGTAAAATCTGAGAAAAATATTATTTTTAACCTTCAAACAAAGTGTAAGTAAGAAACCATGAAAATGATGTTTTAGACAGTGTGATCATCATTCTCTAATGCATTTGTTTTTTTTTCTATAAAAGCATTTTCATTTCTATCTATTTATGATTCTGATGTCTCACGTTGCATCAAAAAAATGAAGAAAAAAGAGGCATGAATCCAAGTGATTATTACTGGTCCTTTTCTACTAATGATAGCACTATTTGAAATAGAAATTCTCTTTTTTTTTCTCCTTTCAGTTCTACAATAATACTGGATTTTAAATATTCCAGATCAGTGGTATTTATTACTGTGAAATAAATGTAGCTTGCAGGTTGAACATCCTGTTTTAACTTATTAAACTAAGTAACAACAGATGGAAGTGCTGGAAATGTTTCCACTACATATTTTATTTGAGCAATACATTTATCATATTGCTTATAGCAGAGCAATGAAAACTGAACGTTTCCCCCCAAAGCAGGTCTTAAAATTTCTCTAGTTTCCTTAAGTAACTCTGCTGTAGATAAAAAGATAAGAAACTATAAATTTTGGGGGTGCTAGTAGTGAAAGGGACTCATTCTGAGTCAAAAATATTTCACCTTAAATATGTACATGTTGTCTTATAATTTAAATTATCTTATAAAATATTATTTTATAAACCCTATATATCACATCAGTATATTTCATATCAAACTTAAATGTGTAATTTTACTGAAATATATTATCTCAGTCTACAGTGACATTTTCAAAGAAGAAATAAAGGATGACTATAAAAATCAATCTACCCTGTAATCTTAGAAAAGTACCTACAGACTATAACAGAGTCACAGTCTTCACTTACAAGGCTGAATCATAGCATCTTAATGTTTGAATTCCATGTTTATACTGGAAAAAAATGAATCAACTGGTAATTGTGAGCTGCATAAACCCAAATGCAGACTTCAGGAACGAATGTCTTATTCAAGATATTTTTCTAAATTATATAATCACCATATCAAATACATAGTGACTGTGAAGAGCATGTACTGCCAGCTTTTTGTGTGTGTGCATAGCATCTTTGGTATTTTCACAATAGCCTTCTAATTGGAGAAAAAAATGGCAACCCACTCCAGTATTCTTGCCTGGAGAATCCCATGAACAAAGGAGCCTGGTGGGCTAAAGTCCATGGGGTCACACAGAGTCAGACACGACTGAAGCGACTTAGCACAGAACAGGACAATACAGCGCAGCCTTCTAATAAATTGTGGATATGCCCAATCAGAAAAGAATGAAATGCATGACTATAACCAGATTTCAGAGAAAAAAAAAATCAATTAAATAGATAAGATGTGCTTAGCAACTCCATTTGCCTTTCCAGATCCGTTCCCCACAGTATTCCAACTTACATCATGCTCCAGGTGGCCAACATGTTGAAGTATATAATCAGATCTCCTGCACTCTTTCAGCTGGGGAAGCCTGGGGGATTCTGGAGGTAGAGCTGAGAGCAAGTTCGAGGCTTTGCTGACCCCGATTCTCTTCCTTTGAAGTCATTTCAGGCTGGCTGTCCCCCTTGAAAAGATGGCACTACTGAACTCAAAATGGCCTACTCTACACAATTCCTTTTTGTTCTGAAAGCCTCTCCTACCCTACATCACTGCTGTACCTAGAAAGGCTAACATTTGCTTCTGTAAGCAAGCTTCCAGGATTTTGTACCTATCTTTGTGTTTTTCAAGACTCCCAGTCACTTCTTTTTAATTTGGCACCTTATAAATAAACCATCTTCAAATCATCCTAATATGAGTGTGTTATTTTCTGATACAGCCATTGATATCAGGAGTGTCCTGAATAACTTACCCTTAAAATGAGATTATGAGATTTGGTTGGTTATATAATCCAGGGGCTCATAGATAACCTCTATTCTGGGGAAAAATAGGATACAAGTAACCTATGGCCTGACATGACATCATAATTGCTCAAATTTTTACTGCCAGTAACATTGGATAAATATAGTTGGAGGAAACAGCATTGTGAGATTGAGTGCTTTGACACTATTCAATGGAAAAGACAGTGATTTTAAAGTTCAAATGTTCACCTGATTTCTTCTAATGCCCCTAGGGAATTAATATAAGGCAAAGAGAAATCTGAAACTATGTGAAATCAAAAATACATGTAGAACAACAAAATGTGTAACAACTTTCATGAAGACTCTTATTTTCTCTAGTCACAAGGAACACATGGCTGAGACCATGTATAGAATGTATGAGTTGGAGTTTCAGCCACAAATTAAAAGCCCAACTCCTCCACTAGAAGAGAAGGAGCAGGATGCAGAGATGTGACCCAGGAGCAACTAAACAGATATTAATCAGATCTTGAAACTTTAACTTCCCCCCCAACCTTCCTCCATCTGAAAAAAAAAAAAAAAATCATTCCATCCTCAACTTCTGGTTGCATCTGGGACAATTAGCTTCATAAGATAACAAAATTCTTTTTGGAAATATCTTCTCTTTCTCCCCTTTTGTCCAGATGTACAATAAGACTTATATCCCAGCATTTTCCAGACATTGTGGTCTATTCTAGGAGAAGATGGTATATATATCACATGAGTTAAAATGTTTCACAAATATAAACTTTGGGATCTGTGTGGTATTTGGTTCTAAATGTGTTAGATCACACGTAGAATTTAAGGTTCAGTTCAGTCACTCCATTCTGTCTGACTCTTTGCAACCCCGTGGACTGCAGCACACTAGGCCTCCCTGTCCATCGCCAACTCCTGGAATTTACCCAGACTCATGTCCATCGAGTCAGTGGTTCCATCCAAACATCTCATCAGCTGTCATCCCCTTCTTCTCCTGCCTTTAATCTTTCCCAGCATCAGGGTCTTTTCAAATGAGTCAGTTCGTCACATCAGGTGGCCAAAGTATTGGAGTTCTAGCTTCAGCATCAGTCTTTCCAATGAACACCCAGGACTGATCTGCTTTAGAATGGACTGGCTGGACCCCCTTGAAGTCCAAGGGACTCTCAAGAGTCTTCTCCAACACCACAGTTCAAAAGTATCAATTCTTCGGCACTCAGCTTTCTTCACAGTCCAATTCTTGCATCCATACATGACCACTGGAAAAACCATAGCTTTGCCTAGACAGAGCTTTGTTGGTAATGTAATGTCTCTGCTTTTTAATACACTGTCTAGGTTGATCATAACTTTCCTTCCAAGGAGTAAGCATCTTTTAATTTCATGGCTGCAGTCACCATCTGTAGTGATTTTGGAGCACAAAAAAATAAATTCTGTCAGTGTTTCCACTGTTTCCCATTTATTTGCCATGAAGTGATGGGACTGGATGCCATGATCTTAGTTTTCTGAATGTTGAGTTTTAAGCCAACTTTTTCACTCTCCTCTTTCACTTTCATCAAGAGGCTCTTTAGTTCTTCACTTTCTAATTAATGGTATGTATCCTTTCACATTGGTTTCAGAATTTATTGTGTAGGCTAGGCTTGAGCACTTATGTGTGATGTTAATATTCTACTAGATTGGCTAATCTAAACCTTCTCTCAACTAAGACCTATCATCAATGAAATTGAAAGGAAAAAAAATACAATTCCACATTATACTGTAATGGAAAGTCTTAATTCTTTTTTTTTTATTTTTATTTTTACTTTATTTTGCTTTACAATACTGCATTGGTTTTGCCATACATTGACATGAATCAGCCACGAGTGTACATGAGTTCCCAATCCTGAACCCCCCCTCCCACCTCCCACCTCATATCATCTCTCTGGATCATCCCCGTGCACCAGCCCCAAGCATCCTGTATCCTGTATCGAACATAGACTGGCGATTCGTTTCTTACCTGATAGTATACATGTTTCAATGCCATTCTCCCAAATCATCCCACCCTCTCCCTCTCCCACAGAGTCTAAAAGTCCGTTCCATACATCTGTGTCTCTTTTGCTGTCTCGCATACAGGGTTATCATTACCATCTTTCTAAATTCCATATATATGTGTTAGTATACTGTATTGGTGTTTTTCTTTCTGGCTTACTTCACTCTGTATAATAGGCTCCAGTTTCATCCACCTCATTAGAACTGATTCAAATGTATTCTTTTTTTTAATTTTATTTTAATTTACAATTCTGTATTGGTTTTGCCATACATTGACATGAATCCACCACGGGTGTACATGTGTTCCCAAACATGAACCCCCCTCCCACCCCCCTCCCCACAACATCTCTCTGAGTCATCCCCGTGCACCAGCCCCAAGCGTGCCATATCCTGCATCGGACACAGACTGGCAATTCGATTCTTACATGATATTATACATGTTTCAATGCCATTCTCCCAAATCATCCCACCTTCTCCCTCTCCCACAGAGTCCAAACGTCCGCTATGCACATCTGTGTCTTTTTTGCTGTCCTGCATACAGGGTCATCATTGCCATCTTTCTAAATTCCATACATATGTGTTAGTATACTGTGTTGGTGTTTTTCTTTCTGGCTTACTTCACTCTGTATAATGGGCTCCAGTTTCATCCATCTCATCAGAACTGATTCAAATGTATTCTTTTTAATGGCTGAATAATACTCCATTGTGTATAAGGACCACAGCTTTCTTATCCATTCATCTGCTGATGGACATCTAGGTTGTTTCCATGTCCTGGCTATTATAAACAGTGCTGCAATGAACATTGGGGTACACGTGTCTGTTTCAATTCTGGTTTCCTCGGTGTGTATGCCCAGCAGTGGGATTGCTGGGTCATAAGGCAGTTCTATTTCCAGTTTTTTAAGGAATCTCCACACTGTTCTCCATAGTGGCTGTACTAGTTTGCATTCCCACCAAGAGTGTAAGAGGGTTCCCTTTTCTCCACACCCTCTCCAGCATTTATTGCTTGTAGACTTTTGGATCACTGCCATTCTGACTGGTGTGAAACGGTACATCATTGTGGTTTTGATTTGCATTTCTCTGATAATGAGTGATGTTGAGCATCTTTTCATGTGTTTGTTAGCCATCCGTATGTCTTCTTTGGAGAAATGTCTAGTTAGTTCTTTGGCCCATTTTTTGATTGGGTCGTTTATTTTTCTGGAATTGAGCTGCATAAATTGCTTGTATATTTTTGAGATTAGTTGTTTGTCAGTTGCTTCATTTGGTATTATTTTCTCCCATTCCGAAGGCTGTCTTTTCACCTTGCTTATAGTTTCCTTTGTTGTGCAGAAGCTTTTAATTTTAATTAGATCCCATTTGTTTATTTTTGCTTTTATTTCCAGTATTCTGGGAGGTGGTCATAGAGGATCCTGCTGTGATTTATGTCGGAGAGTGTTTTGCCTATGTTCTCCTCTAGGAGTTTTATAGTTTCTGGTCTTACATTTAGATCTTTACTCCATTTTGAGTTTATTTTTGTGTATGGTGTTAGAAAGTGATCTAGTTTCATTCTTTTACAAGTGGTTGACCTGTTTTCCCAGCACCACTTGTTAAAGAGATTGCCTTTTCTCTATTGTATATTCTTGTCTCCTTTGTCAAAGATAAGGTGTCCATAGGTGTGTGGATTTATCTCTGGGCTTTCTATTTTGTTCCATTGATCTATATTTCTGTCTTTGTGCCAGTACCATACTGTCTTGATGACTGTGGCTTTGTAGTGGAGCCTGAAGTCAGGCAGGTTGATTCCTCCAGTTCCATTCTTCTTTCTCAAGAAAGGAACTACACTTGGAATAAATCTTTTAAGTGGAATCTTCTTGGTGATGGCCTAACAATATTCTCTTAGGATATCTGGAAGGATATTCCCTCAACAAGACATTAAGAAATGCTTTCATGATGGAGGTATGAACATTCTTGATCTCTCTGGTGCTTATACTCTATAGGCCAGAGATGAGATTGTGAGATGCTACAATGAAAATTGACTCTGTGACCTCAATGGCAAAAATGAGATTCTAGAGTGGTAAAAAAATGTGAGCACAGAAGCCATAAGGAGAAAATGCCTGTGGCTACAATACTGGTCTTTTAAATTTTTATTTATTTATTTGGCTGTGCCAGGTCTCAGTTGCATCATGAGGGATCTTCTGTTGCTACACACAGGCTTAACTGCTTTGCAGCACGTGGGATCTTAGTTCCCTGACTAGGGATCAAATCCAAGTCCTCTGCATTGCAAAGTAGATTCTCAACCACCAAATCACTAGAGAAATACCTACAATAGTTATGATCCATGTAAATCTATTGCTAATTACTCATACCCTCAGAAGTGAAATAAATTGATTCCTAGAAATCTACTTAAGTGCTTCTTAATGTATATAGGATGATAAATTCTAGATTTGCTGAGAAAATTCTGACCCAAATTGCTATTTGGAGATTCACAGCTTTGTTACTACACCAAAGTCAGTTTAAAACAGAGCTTTCCCTAATAATGAGTGATGTTGAGCATCTTTCCACAATGAGGTACCACTTCACACCAGTCAGAATGTCTGCGATCCAAAAATCTGCAAGCAATAAATGCTGGAGAGGGTGTGGAGAGAAGGGAACCCTCCTACACTGTTGGTGGGAATGCAAACTAGTACAGCCACTATGGAGAACAGTGTGGAGATTCCTTAAAAAATTGCAAATAGAAATGCCTTATGACCCAGCAATCCCACTGTTGGGCATACACACAGAGGAAACCAGAATTGAAAGAGACACATGTACCCCAATGTTCATTGCAGCACTGTTTACAATAGCCAGGACATGGAAACAACCTAGATGTCCATCAGCAGATGAATGGATAAGAAAGCTGTGGTACATATACACAATGGAGTATTACTCAGCCATTAAAAAGAATACATTTGAATCAGTTCAGATGAGATGGATGAAACTGGAGCCGATTATACAGAGTGAAGTGAGCCAGAAAGAAAAACACCAATACAGTATACTAACACATATATATGGAATTTAGGAAGATGGCAATGATGACCCTGTATGCAGGACAGCAAAAAAGACACAGATGTGTATAGCGGACTTTTGGACTCAGAGGGAGAGGGAGAGGGTGTGATGATTTGGGAGAATGGCATTGAAACATGTATAATATCATGTAAGAATCGAAATGCCAGTCTATGTCTGATGCAGGATATGACACGCTTGGGGCTGACGCGTGGGGATGACCCAGAGAGATGTTGTGGGGAGGGGGGTGGGAGGGGGGTTCATGTTTGGGAACGCATGTACACCTGTGGTGGATTCATGTCAATCTATGCCAAAACCAATACAGAATTGTAAAGTAAAAATTAAAAATTAATTAATTAATTAATTAAAAAAAAAAAAACAGAGCTTTCCCCATGAAAAACACTGATGCTGTTCAGTTTGAAAATTAAACCTCCATCCAATTTCTCAAATGTCCATTTTCCCATTACCATTTTCCAGAATGATTTTAAAAAGAGAAATATCCATACTTCATAATCTTTCAGTTACTGACTCTGAACTCATGCTTATCTTCAAAAACCCAAAATACTTTTATATTTTATTAATCAGAGTGACTCTTGGGTTGTCCTAACAGTGGCTTCAGAACATGCAGTAAAAATAGAATATATTTAATTATCAAGAAGGAGTCTTATCTTTGTTCCATAGTATATGGAACAAAGTTTATTTTGTAGAAAGAATAAAATTCCCTGTTATCTCATCTCTTCCTGAAAATAGTAAACCATTCCTGGGGGAAATTATAGATATTAGTGCCACAATCAAGGATTTGACATGTGTAAGGGTTGTGAGTCCTAGCATAGCACCAATGAACTAGCCTGTTTGGTCAGTGCAAAAACTTGATGGATCATGGAGAATAGCAGAAGATCATTAAAAACTTAATCAAATACTGATGTCAATTGCAGCTATGATTCCAGACTGGGTATCTCTATAGGTACAACCCAACATAATTTTAGCTCTTATGTATAGTAAATAATTAATGTTCTAGAAAAGTTTGTAAGCAAAATAATAAATGGTTTGTATTTCCATATCAGAGAATACTGTGTAACTTTACTGTCTTGCCACAGGTCTATGTCAACTCTTTAGCTTCCTTTCATATAGAGAATTTGTTAATTAACTAGAGCTCTGGAGAACTCATTAAGACAAACATGTGCCCGAAGGTAGGGAAGCAACTACAAATACTCACGAGTCTGCCCTGTTGGTGTAATTTCTAGGAGTCTAGTAGCTTGGATCATGTCAGAATATTCTTCCTAAAGTAAAAGATAGAACCAGTCTCAAAAGAATAAGCACAATGTTTTGTAGATGTCTATGGATTTTAGAGGCAAAATATCCTGTATTGGATATTTTGGCATCTAATGTGCCTATTATCAGTGTGATCTGGAGACATAAATTTCACTTTATCAGATTTAGATTGTAGGATAATTTTACTTCTACTAGGCATAATGACCCAGAAGCTCAAGTGGTTTTGGAATTATCTTTGGCATACAGATGCTATATGAAGCTTCTGGTGATCCCAGAAAGAAAACCAGAAACATCCCTAGAATAAGACCATGTCCTCCTCTTTTGGCAAATGTTGTACATTAGAAAAGCAGCTCCAGGCTTGTGACTGGGCCCTTGTACAGACTAAGTTACTGAACATGAGATATCTAATGACCACATGAACCAAATTGCTTATTATGATAATTCAACAAACTTATCTTTGGATTTCAATAGGCAGTATTCCCATATAAAGTAAAAGTAAGATATACAAAGTAAGGTTCTAGCAGGCCCTGAAGACATGTGTGAATCACACAAGCAATTAACTAAGAACCATGGCACCTGTGTACAGAAGAGCCTGGGAGGCTACAGTCCATGGGGTCACAAAATAGTCAGACACAAGTGAGCATGAACACTACTTAGTAAACTAGTACCAGATGGAGGTATTAATATATGACTAGCCCTCTTCAATCCCCCTCAGAAATGGGCCTCAAAGGCAGTGGAAAGGAGGGGAACCATCCTGTATGGAAATGGCTCTCCACGTGGTAGAAGGAAGAATAGCCTCCCATAAGTCTATTGGAACAGAACTTAGAACAAAGTCAGAGAGCTAATGAACATGCAGTATAGTAAAAGATAAATAAGGAAGAATGTCACAATCATAAAAAGATTAATCATTTACAAAGAATTAGTCTGCAAGAAAAAAGAAAGACCCTCTCCTATTCTTAAATAAAACAAAAGGCAAATGCTTTTTAAAATATAGAGAAAATATATGAGAATTCCAAGTTAATAATTTCAATAGTTCCATTGTATTCAATGTTACAGTACTGAATAAGCCATGGTTCATTATCATATAAGGGCAAGATTTCTGGGTCTCAATAAGACCACCTTAATATTCTGAGCACTTTCTTAGTCCTTCCAGATAAGTGATTGCTTAAGGCATTTGCAGGGTCATGACAAAGTTCTTGAGTTCAGGACCATTTCAAAGGCCTACAATTAGGACAGCCCAATTATCTGCTGACTTAAATGACCCAAGTTTTACCAAGGCCAATGCCAACTTCAGTCTTTCTTAGTGTTTATATCCTATAATTAATACTTTTATAATTAAATAGCTTAAACTCTTTCTCTGATTATTAAAAGACTCAAAAATCTCTCTGTCAAAGGTCACAACATTTATCAAAAATCTGCATTAGGATTAGAAAATATGTTATTTAACCCAGTAAAAGTAAAAATAAATTAAGAAATACCATCCAAATCATTAAAAAGGAATATGCTTGTCCAGACACAGATTTTCTAAAAATATTTCCTTTTTTCTTATCTAACAGAGAAGTCCTTTCTTTCATAGAAAAGCATAAGTTGAGCATAGGGGGAAGCTGTCATTATTCCTTTTTAAATTCATTTTCAACATACACAAATGAAGAACAAGAAGTATTCATACTCTCTTACATGATAAGTTGGAATCCCTTCATTCGTTTATAAAAATTATTTGGCTTGAAATGTACATATGGTCCAGGATACACAGTTGGGGAGGCAGGAACGTTGGAGAGACTATTCCTGCCCTTGAACGTCCTAGAGCCTAGTGAAGACTGACTGGATGCCTGCTCTGAGGTAAATCTCTAACGCACAAGCAGTTAAACTCCAAAGTCCCTCAAGTAGGTGCATTCACTCTTACACAGGCAGCACTTAGCTCTGCCAATTGTTGTGTCCAGGCTCTGTTCTTCCTCAGGTGAGAACAGGCAAAGTACTCTGCAACTTGAACACTCAACACAAATCCCCAGGACTTGTAAATATAATAGTAAATAATCTTTACTAGATTTCTGAAATCTAGAGATCATTTGCATGTGATTTTCCTGGCCCTTTCACTACACAGGAGCACACTTTGAAATTCTGGCTGTTATTCAGCATTGTACTTTTAGAAAAGCTTAACTTCCATTCAAAATAAATACATTTAAAATCATAATAACTGAATAAGAGCTTATAAAAGTGTTTAATAAGTTTTCAGCTAAAAAATGGTGTTGAATTTCATTGGTTTAACTCTGTGGTTAGGAATTTGAATGAAAGCATATTCTTGGGAATATCTTCAGGTTTCAAGGTCATCTAATCAGATTCCTAACAGTTCTTTAGTGAACAGCATCAGGTCTTACAAATGTGTCTCAGAAAATATTTTTACATTTTTATCATCAAAAATTCAACCTAAAGGTTTTAATGAGTGGTTTAGTTTTAGACTGTGATTTTTTTTTTTTTTCCTAAAAGTCATCAAACTGATACATGCATCAGGAATTTATATCAGGGACTTCCTTGGCAGTCCAGTGGTTAAGACTCTACATTTCTGCTTCAGAGGGAGTGAGTTTGATCCCTGGCTGGGGAACTAAGATACTACATGCTGTGCAGCCAAAAAAGAAAAGGAAATTTATAACCAAGTATTCATAACACTGTAAGTAACATTCTCAGGCCTTTTAGTGTAGAACTTGAAGTACACAATGGTGGGAACATGATGATATCAAGACCTCAGATCATTTTGTTTCCAGGGGCTATAAGGATATAAAGCCTAAGATTTCATTTGGTTGATCAGATGCAGAGAATAAACTATGAAAATACAATGGAACTATTGAAATTATTAACTTGGAATTCTCATACATTTTTCTACATTCATAAACTGTGTCCTCCCTGAATAATAAATACTCTTTTTGTTTTAAATTGTATAGATAGTTTGCATATGTGTGTGTGTATGCTCTGTCATGTCTAACTCTTTGTGACCCCATGCACTATAACCCACCAGATTCCTCTGTCCATGGAATTTTCCAGGCAAGAATAATAGAGTGGGTTGCCATTTCCTACTCCAGGAGATCTTCCCAACCCAAGGATCAAATCTGAAGCTCTCATGTATCCTGTATCAATAGGCTAATTCTTTATGACTGTGCCACCTGTGAAGCCTTGCATATGGATACAATGTGTTAAGTAGCTAAATTATACAATGTAAAACATATCAGTGATTATTAGAAACAGCTTTTTTCAAATTTCCCAACTTACCAACTATGAATCCATTTGCAAAAATTTTTTAATTTATAACAAATCTAGGCGATCCTTGAAACTGTCACCCATTTTTGAAATGCTTAGTAAATAGAACCAGCTGTGATTCTGATGGCCATGGAAGTAGATATAATACCTTTTCTTCTTTCTCTTACATTCTGCTATATATTTCTATGTTCAACAAATATAAAGATGTGTTCCCAAGTTATTTGTAATATACCTATAATGTTTCACAAGGCTTCTTCCATAATGTTCTAGGGTTAATATTCCTATTTGGAAGGAAAGGATGTTGACCAGAAAAGGATTTGTTTGCTTAACTACAGAAAAATTTTTACTTCTGGTGCTTCCACAGATAGATGATAAGTAATACAAAACAACAATATGGAGTGCTTATTTCTTAGGAAAACATGTAGAAAATATTTTAAAGAATTTAAAATGTATAAAAAGTATGTATATACTTTTACTATTTAATGATCCTGACCTGGCGAATTTAGGAATAGAAGATAAACTTGCCATGTCTTTGATAGAAAACAAACACACATCTCAAGTTTTAAATTAAAAGTTTTAAAATCACTTTCATTAAGAAATTAAACATATACTTAAGGTGTCATAAAAGTAGGAATGAAAACAAAAAGAAACAAAGGAATGTTAATAAAGCCAACACATGTAAAACAAGTACATGCCTTGTATAAAGTCACAAGATGGAAAGTTTTTGTATTTTTACAGGCAGCTGAAATGGAGATTTCCAGTCTTCCTCCCCAAAGATTCTGAGTCTTTAGATGTCTTGACCTTGACAGGCCATAGTTGATGCAACTGGTCATTTACCAGTAATTCAGTGCACAGAACCATAGAAGCACAAGAAATGTCCTAGTGAAACCCCAGGCAGGTCCCCAGATATACTCCTATTTACTCCCATTGTGTGATATCCCCCTAATACTTTATGTCAATTATCATTAATTATTTCTGATATTATAGGAGTCCCTGTTTTTGTTTACTGGTTCATTGTCAAGAGCAGGAGCTGAAAGCAATTTGTTTCTACTCACAACATCCAATTTAGTAAAATTCTTTGTCCCCTGGATGCCTGAAATGTTACCTCCCTGGAAACCAAAATCCTCAAAGATATTTATAGGAACTACTCCTATCTCCAACATGTAATGCCTGGAGCTGTTCATATTAAGTTTTAGGGATTCTCCAACAGAAAATAAACAGCTAGTTCATTATTCAATAGCCTCCTTGGGGATCAGTGCCTTACCCCTACATAATGGTGCCCCTAAGCTACTGCTTTGACTAAGCTTTTAGCAGTGTATTCCATCATCCTTCCCTGGCGGTTCAGATGGTAAAGTGTCTGCCTACAATGAGGGAGACCCAGATTCAATCCCTGGGTTGGGAAGATCTCCTGTAGAAGAAAATGGCAACCCTCTCCAGTATTCTTGTCTGGAAAATCCCATGGATGGAGGAGCTTGGTAGGCTACAGTCCATGGGGTCACAAAGAGTTGGACATGACTGAACAACTTCACTTTCTTTCTTTCCATCATCCTAGTTCAGTTGCTCAGTTGTGTCCAGCTCTTTGCCACCCATGGACTGCAGCATGCCAAGTTTCCCTGTCCATCACCAATTCCCAGAGCTTACTAAAACTCATGTCCATTGAGTCGGTGATGCCATCCAACCACCTCATCCTGTCATCCCCTTCTCCTACTGCCTTCAATCATTCCCAGCATCAGGACCTTTTCTAATGAGTCAGTGCTTTGCATCAGGTGGCCAAAGTATTAAAGCTTCAGCTTCAGCATCAGTCCTTCCAATGAATATTCAGGGTTGATTTCCTTTAAGATTGACTAATTTGATGTGCTTCCAGTCTAAGGAACTCTAAAGAGTCTTCTCCAACATCACAGTTCAAAAGCATCAATTCTTTGGTGCTCAGCTTTCTTTATGGTCCAACTCTCACATCCATACATGACTACTGGAAAAACCATAGCTCTGACTAGATGGATCACTTTTTAAAAAGTAATGTCTCTGCTTTTTATTTTTTTTTTAGTATAAATTTATTTATTTTAATTGGAGGTTAATTACTCTACAATATTGTATTGGTTTTGCCATACATCAACATGAATCCACCACATGTATACACGTGTTCCCCATCCTGAAACCCTGTCCCTCCTCCCTCCCTGTATGATCCCTCTGGGTCGTCCCAGTGCACCAGCCCCAAGCACCCAGTATCATGCATCGAACCTGGACTGGTGATTTGTTTCATATATGATATTATACATGTTTCAGTGCCATTCTCCCAAATCTGCTTTTTAATATGCTGTCTAGGTTGGTCATAGCTTTTCTTCCCAGGAGCAAGCATCTTTTAATTTCATGGCTGCAGTCACCATCTGCAGTGATTCTGAAACCCAAGAAAATAAAATCTCATTGTTTCCATTTTTTACACATTTTTTGACCATGAAATGATGGGCCAGATGCCATGATCTTAGTTTTCTCAGTGTTGAGTTTTAAGTCAGATTTTTCACTCTCCTCTTTCACTTTCATCAAGAGGCTCTTTAGTTCCTCTTTGTTTTCTGCCCTTAGCATAATGTCATCTGCAGATCTGAGGATATTGATATTTCCCCTGGAATCTTGATTCCAGTTTGCACTTCATCCAGCCTGACATTTCACTGAATACAAAAGACCAAAAGACCTGTCTCTCACTCTATTCACTCCTCTCCTCACTCTACTGTCCCATTTCCAACTATTATTCTGCTTTCTGTCACTAGAGATTAATTTGCAGTAGAATTTAACACTATGTACTGATTTTAGCCTGATTTCGTTCACTCACCATAGCTAGTTTCAGAATCATTAATTTTGTAAATAGGTATTAGTAAAAATTTCTTCTGATTGCAGAATAGAGTTCTAATATTACAGTTTGTTTATTCATTAACCTGTAGATGATATTTGTCTTATTTCCAGTTTTTGAACCTTACAAATAAAGTTTTCATAAATATCTGTGTATAAGTCTTGTTATGGACTATGCTTTCATTTATATATGTGGATGCTAATATACATGAAATTTTTAAAATTCCAATTTCTGAATGTTAAAAATGTATAAAATTCTGAAAATTTTTTAAAATAAATTGATATTGTATACTGAACGAAATATTAAAGGAATATTCTAAATGTTTCTAGTAGGGAAGCAAAGAGGAGGTTATACAATCCAAGTGATCTCAGAATTCCTGCCTGAAACTCTTGAAGCCAAACTAAAATGTCTTAGAAGTTTGAGGGATAAATTACTTTCAATTTAAAATTCTATTCCAAGTCAAGATATCATTAAAAATTGGGAGTAAAGTTTAAAATTTTACCAACAATAAGATGACTAATACAGATTTGCTCAGCTTTATTTTAATTTTGTACCTACTGTAACAGCATAATTATACTAGCTCTCATTCACTTTTTCCTCATAAACATCAAAAATTCAGAAATTCTGCCTTATATACTCCATCAGGAAAATACTAATGTTATGTTTCTGCACCACAGTCAATTAACCATCAAAGAAGACTCAGAATTCAAGAAACAGAAGATAATGAGGAAAGTAATGAAGATAATTTATAGTAAAACTGATTAGAAAAGGAATTACCAAAAGGGGATTTTCACTTCTGGAAATATTCAAACAGTCATAATAGCTATCTACCTTGGGTTTTGTAGAGAAATCTATGGGAAGTCTAGATTTGGTAAACTGTGGTCTCCAAAGTTAAAGAAAATCTTCTGGTGTAAAATAACAATTCTTTGGTTATAATTTATAAATGTCTGCTTCTTTTATTGATGCTAATGTCAATGTTAATAACCTACATTTAAAGTTAGCATACATTTTCCCTTTATTCTGAAGCAATATTGAAGCATTTCAATAAGATTGAGTAAAACCTTTTAAAAGTTATGAAATAGTGAATGGGAAACAGATATGAAAGAGATATCAAAGTTTGTCTGCCCTTAATAATGATAACAGAATTACATTTGTGTTCTCTTGGCATGCTCCTCTGATGGCCAGTGAAGATTGTTAGTAAGAATACAAGATTATATATAATTATCTCTTAAGTAATAACTGCCTATATGAATATTAAATCTGTAACTTTGATGATATGTGTTACACTCATTCAAAAGAATTTAACAAACTCAGTGGTTAAAATTTTAATCTCCATAAACAGAAAGCTTATCATAAGTCATTTAAAAAATCAAATTGAAATTTCCATTTAAGAAAAAAGATATACTGAATCATCAAATTTGTCTAAAGACTTATGTAAAGATTTAATTTAAAAAAATAGGATTCTCATGAACAGGGACTTTTATTTTTGCTTAGTTCAAATACATTCATTCAAAAATTACTTATTAAACACCAAGGATATTCCAAACATAGGGTGGCTGTGTCAATCAGGAGAAAAAGCTACCCTAAACTTCAGATAGGAAAATGTTACACAGTAAGTGAAAGATATAAATAGTCATGTAGTTTTAGACTCTGAAATGGGAAAGTTCAGAGTTTGGAAATCACTTGAATTTGAATTTCCACCTATGAAATTACAAAAACAGTCATAAAGGAGAGGATCTGAAGATTCACAAGGTCTCCATAAACACCACTTGGATGGTTTTAACTTTTAAATTTATGTGCAGAAAAGGGGTAGTGACATAAAGCCAAGCACAAATATGAAAGAAACATGAGCCTGTGAGAACGGTGCCAGAAAACACAGAATCAACTAATATTCATGGATAAACATCTGTTGGATCATTGAAAAAGTAAGTGACTTCCAGAAAAACATCTTCTGCTTTATTGACTACACCAAAAACTGTGACCATATGGATCACAACAAACTGTGGAAGATTCTTCAAGAGATGGAAATACCAGACCACCTGACCTGCCTCTTGAGAAATCTGTATGCAGGTCAAGAAGCAACAGTTAGAACGGACATGGAACAACAGACTGGTTCCAAATCAGGAAAGGAGTACGTCAAGGCTGTATATTGTCACCCTGCTTATTTAACTTATATGCAGAGTACATCATGTGAAATGCCAGGCTGGATGAAGCACAAACTGCAATCAAGATTGCTGGGAGAAATATCAACAACCTCAGATACGCAGATGACACCACCCTTATGACAGAAAGTGAAGAACTAAAGTGCTTCTTGATGAAAGTGAAAGAGGAGAGTGAAAATGTTGGCTTAAAACTCAACATTGAGAAAACTAAGAACATGGTATCCAGTCCCATCTCTTCATGGCAAATAGATGGGGAAACAATGGAAACAGTGAGAGGCTTTATTTTGGGGAGCTCCAAAATCACTGCAGATGGTGACTGCAGCCATGAAATTAAAAGATACTTGCTTCTTAGAAGAAAAGCTATGACCAACTTAGCATATTAAAAAGCAGAGACATTACTTGGCCAACAAAGATCCATCTAGTCAAAGCTATGATTTTTCCAGTAGTCACGTATGGATATGAGAGTTGGACTATAAAGAAAGCTGAGCACCAAAGAATTGATGCTCTTGAACTGTGGTGTTGGATAAGACTCTTTAGAGTCCCTTGGACTGCAAGGAGATCCAATCAATCAATCCTAAAAGAAATCAAACCTGAATATTCATTGGAGTGACTGATGCTGAAATGTCAATACTTTGGCCACTTGATGTGAAGAAATGACTCATTGGAAAAGACCCTGATCCTGGAAAAGATTGAAGGCAGGAGGACAAGGGGACAACAGAGGATGAGATGGTTGGATGGCATCACTGACTTGATGGACAAAAGTTTGAGTAAGCTCCAGGAGTTGGTGATGGACAGGGAAGCCCGGCATGCTGCAGTACATGAGGTCACAAAGAGTTGGACACGACTGAGTGACTGAACTGACTGACTGACTGTGAATAAATTGCATAAAGATAATAAAATGTTTTTAAGTTATATCCAGAGCAAGAACAAAGAGAATTCACCTGTAATATGTCTAGCAAGATTTTATAAATTGAACAAGTGACACAAAATTGGATTCAGAAAGTTCTATTTACTTCCATATTCTCTGACGAGAAAAATAATTTTTAGCCTGGAGAAGCTTGAATAAGTATTGGTAAAAGCAATTGATCCTGAAGATATGTAAAGAGATGATAAGATAGCGTTTAGCTTCTCTAAATGATTTCAAGTTTCCTAGCCTAAAATGATTACATCCTAGAGTATGGTAAAAAACTTACAGATGAGATAGTAAACTATAGGAACAGAATTTTCTTATCTTCCAGCCACCAGGGAAAATAGGATATGTGACCAGGAATCAAGAGTTATTAATGTTTAGTCTTGACTTTCAGAATGAAAAGAAGAGATAGGGACTGGAAGAATGTATTACTATAATTTGTGTGTTTTCACACTGCTCTGAGCCAGTAGTCAGGCCATTAATATATCCATACCTCTGGGATGGTTGCAGATGGAAAGCAGAGTTTTTGATCAGTGGCTCCTTAAGTTTTTTGTGAAAACTACGTTCCTTGAAGAGAGGATGTTGGTTTTCAGATGCCACTCATACTAACAAAATATTCTCCAACAATTCCTATCCTCCCAGGTATTCAGTTTGGGGCCATATTACTAGTACAAGCTAATGAATTAAGAGTAGAAGCCACATATTTTATTTCTAGACCAAGGCAGTTAAAAGCCAAATTTTTCCTCTGATTCTCTCTCTCTACCTGCCACAAATTGTGATGGTGGCAGAATAAGATGGAAGAAATCTCATTCCTTGTGTGATTAGACAGAGAACAGCCTCTGACAACTCACATCAGACATTATGTGGATAAAATATAGCCTTTTTGTTGTATTAATCTACTCATATTTTATGGTATCTTAAGGTACCCAGCATTAATTTCCTTGCTCTCTGAGTATAGTTATTCATTTAATGAAAAAGTTTAGAGAAAGATAAAGCTTTAGACATTGATAGACTAGAATTTCAATTTCACTTATACTAAGAAGTTTTGTCAGCTATGTGTTTTGACTTCATCCTTAGGCTGGTATCCTTCATGTTAGCAAAGTAGGTATAAGCAGTTCTAGGCCTCACTTCTGCATGTCTTAACATGCAGGAGAAAGAGATTTCTTTTTTCTCAACCTAACATTCTATCCAATCAAAGAATATCTATTCTCTGATTGAACTGTCCATGAATCAAGGACTGTGACGTACATAGTTAAATTATGATAACTAGCTTCCACATATTAGGGCCCAAGCCTAAAGAAGATGATGAGTCAACCGCTCCCAACCTCCTAGCTGGTACAAGTCAAGGGGAAGCTGGAATGAAAGAATGAAAGAAGCAGCAGAGAAATATACTAAATATACTGAACAGGTCTTGGATATCCTTAGATCATTTTATCTTATTGAAAATGTCCATAATGATTTAATAGCATATTTAATAGATTCATAAATCTTGTAAAGAAAGTCATTATGTTAGACCAACCCCCAGTACTGGTCCATGGCCTATTAAGAACCAGATGCACAGCAGGAGGTGAGCAGTGTGAGCAAAGCTTTATCTGTATTTACAGCCACTCTCCATCACTTGCATTACTGCCAAGTTCTGCCTCTTGCTCAAAAAACTCAATAAATGTAATGCACTTGAATCATCCCTAAACCATCCCCTGCCATCCCCTCCACTCCACAGTCTGTGGGAAAATTGTGTTCCACAGAACTGGTTCCAGGTGCCAAAATGGTTGGGGACCACTGCGTTAGAGAGTACAATCAAGGTTCAACATAATGAATAATGGTTCAAGTCTAACAGCGTAAATACTTCTTAAATAGGAATTTAAAGAACCTGTACTTGGATTTTTACAAATTATACAAATATAGGTCCAGATAGGTAAAGATTAATACTAGTGCCTGTGAAATATTTGGGGGTTATAGCTTAACAGGAAACACAATCAATCAGCAATGTGATGAGATCATCCAACAAAGTCAATGATAAAATGAACAAATGGACATAGAAAATCTGCAACGATACAATGAAAAATCTCACATTACTCTATATAAATGAGACCACTCTTGGAGTCTATATAAAATTCTGAGTCACAATTTAAAAGGAATATTGAAATATCAATATCATCTGGAGGAGAAGAAGCAAATTAATTAGAGAATTGGAAGCTATATCCATTTTGGAGTAATTGAGGATGCTTAGCCATGAAAAGAGGGGCTTAATAAGAATTTATTAACTGTCTTCAGACTTCTGAAATGATATATATTCATGCACATACAACTTGTTTGGAAGGAATCACTACACTAGGACAAACGAATTGAAACACGTACACACAAAACAGATTTCAACACTATACAGAGAAGGCTTTTGTAACAGTCATAGATATACAGGAATGAAAGAGGATGCCTCAGGGCAGAAAGCTTTCTCAACACCAGGGTGAGTTGAAGCAGAAATTAGTTTTTAACTTGTCAGATGTGATATGGAGAAGATACAAGCCTGCAGTGATAGTTGAATAAGATAATTTTTATAATCCCTTGATGTCAGTGTTTCTAGGATAATATGAAATAAGCTAGATTTCACTACTCTGTAGAAGTAGTCTATTTTAAAGCTTAATTCCCTAAAGAGACTGCAATTCCACCATATAGCTTCAGAGAAACAGAAAGAAAATGTCAAATTTAAACAATCTCTACTTTTCTAGCTCATGAGAGATTTCATAAATTTTATGATTTCGAAGGACACAGAGAACATGTCATATTTCCATTAAGAAAAAATTTTGTAAGCTAGTATCAACTCATGAAATGTCACTCTGCTTCTTAACTGTAATGATAACATTGGCTAAAATAGACTGTTTTTAAAGAACTCTATCCATATCATTGGTTTAAGAATAAAGTGTCTCCAAAGGCCTTTACTCAGGGAGGAACAACTCAGAGTGATAAAATCAAGCCAAGAGAGCAGTGGATAATTTCTAAGAGCAGTGCATTCACCTTGATAAATCATCAGCCTCACTTTGACATTTCTAAATATGATCAATTAATTTGGAATCCATTTTCTACAGCTCTTCTCCTTTACCCTAAAATAAAAAGTTAAAAAAAAAAAAAAAAGCATAGTATCAATTTGTGGCACTGTACTTTTTTTGTCTGGGGTGAAGCCTCCAAACACATAATTTAGGGTCTTACATAAATTTAGATAGCAGGACTAAATGAAAATGAAGTTCTTATTAATAGAAAATAATCTCATTGCAATAAACAGACAAAACCAAATTTATAATACATACATATTTTCTATACCAAGCAGTATCTACTGAAAGCCCTTTATCTAAAGTATCTATAAACTACTCACACTTTTCAAGAGATCTTTAAAAACAACCAAAGGTATTCTGAAGAAAATTTAAGTTTATAAATGTGAAAGAATTTCCCATAAAACTACACAATCTTCCTACAACCAATTTTTTTTCAGGGATACATTGTTTTCATAAAGTTAACACTGCCTCTTCCCACTCTTCTGTGTAATGTCTCAAAGGCATTACTCTTTGGAAGCTGTCTAATAGCTTTTGTGAAATAAACTGGTAGATTCCATTAGTCTAAACAACCTTCCTAATTTTTGAAGGAAATTTTAAAGACTTCACATTTTATAAAAAGTGAACTATGTAAGGTCATTTATTACAAATTCTATTTGCTTTCAGAAGGACTGATCTAAGAATCAAAAAGAAGAAAAATTGCCCTCTTAACCTCCCACAAGCTACTTTGCAAGGAATATTTCCTTTTTCAATAACAATTTACTGAATTCTTATTATTCATTTTATAAACTTAGGGGAAATATTAAAGAGCTATTCCTTGAAAAGTACAAATAAATGATAACTTTGACTTTCAAGGGCTTCCCTGGTAGCTCAGACAATAAAGAATCAACCTGCCAGTGCAAGAGATTCGGGTTAGATCAGTGGGTCGGGAAGATCCCATGGAGAAGGAAATGAGAACTCCCTCCAGTATTCTTGCCTGAAGAATGCTATGGACAGAGGATCCTGGAGGGTACAGCCCATGTCTCAAAGTGTCAGACATGATTTAGTACCTAACACATTTGGCTTTACAAAGCATTGACATGTATTTGGAATGAAACTTACTGAATACATCAAATTACTTCCCAAATTGTTAAAACTAAGTGCTAATTCTATTTTTTCAACCCAAATTTTGATTAATTACATTGTTAAATAGCTGTGTTTAGACATTTTTCAACTAGTAGTTTTACAAAAACAGGAAAAAATTCATACATTTGAAAACTTAATAACATGGATAACTATAAATTTTTTGTTCATTTAGGTACTTTCTAATAGGTTTTTTTAAATTATTTTAATTGGAGTCTTTAACTTTGTGTTATTATTCATCAATGTACAACAAAAATATTTTATTTAAACTACTCAAGGCACATTTCTAGGACATCTGACTTTTAGTCCCTTGACATCAATTTTAATCTGGGGTAGATGAGTAAGGAACTTAGTGTCTCAGGGCCAATTCAGCTGTGTAAAGGGAAAAAGACTCATGCTAGGTAGGACCTATCCAAACCTGAAGAGCTTTTGCTCTGGCTAATGAGAAAAATACTGCCTAATTCAAGCATATTGTTTTTACATAGGAATTAAAAATTTTTTTCCAAAAGAGGCCACAACTTAGATTTTTTTGCATAAATTTCCCAATTTTGCAATGTTAGAACCTATATCAAGATTTCCAAAACACTAAGCAGAACAATGTTATGAGAACTACATTTGTAGCTGAAGGAAACTTCACCTCAGTCTACAAGTGAATGGTTCATATCTATGGTCTGGAGAATGCACAGGTAATCAAGAGAATCAATTCTTATTTTCAGATTCCTTCTTAATGTTCTTCCCTCCTTTCACACCTTTATTCTCCAAATACTACCTCTTTTTCCATCCTTAGCTCAAACGGTAAAGAATCTGCATGCAATCCAGGAGATGCAGGTTCAGTCTCTGGGTTGGGACGATCCCCTGGAGAAGGACATGGCAACCCACTCCAGTATTCTTGCCTGGAGAATTCCATGGACAGAGGAGCCTGGAGGGCTACAGTCCATGGAGTTGCAAAGTGTCATATATGACTGAGTGACTAACACTTTCCACCCATCTCAGCATGTCCTTCTTCTTTGAGGAAAAACAAGTAAAACTTCAGGAACATAGAAAAAAATATACTAGAAAACCAATTCTGAGCTATTGAAATAGGTACGAGAGTCCATTATGATTCATTTGCTAAGGGTAACTCATAGCTCTCTCCAAATGTTTCTACTGGGCCTAGAATTAACTTTAATTGTGTGACACAACATTTAGTTGTAAAACACAAGAACTAGAAAAACCTTAAGTATGAATAAACTATTTCTAAGAATTTTACTTCCATATTGACATAAGAATCTGCTATACTCTATGCATAATTCAAAATTATATGAGACATCTTAGATATAAGAAATAGTAAGTTAGGCAAGACCAAAAAACTGCTCCAGTCTAATGAGAATGTGTTAACCTTGATTTCCAATTCAGTTTGTAAACAAACATCATAAGACATAGGAAAACTAGGAACAACTTCCCAGTATTTAGGAAGACATAGGATTACTTAGGAAGTAATCGCTAATTATATAGGAAGACATAACTGAAAGTTTAGTAGTGAAAGAAATCCCCAGGAGAGTAAGAACTGATAGTAAAAGACCAAAGACCCATGCTTGTTGTCTTTTCTTCATTTAGCCAGAAAAAAGTCTTGATTATAATATTTGCTAAGCCAGTTACTTTCCTCTCTAATATAAGAATTATAGTATAGGAATTACCTAATTTCAATAGGTCACATGTAGACAAGAGTTACCTAAAAGAGAATTAGAATTATTTTTTAAGGTTAAAAATTAAAGAAATACACAGCAAGGATGAAAGGAATTTTGCAAAAGAAAGAATTTTATTAGAGTAAGCAAAGAAAGCCTTGTATATGAGAGACAACTCAGACTAGAACATTGCAGATTCAGAAAATTAATGAATTCATGATTTGGTTGAGAGGCCTATTTTACAGGATTGGAGGAATTTGGGAAGGGACATAATAAATATTGAGGCTGATGTGATGAACTAGGGTCAGTAGGTAAGTTGTAAATAGCAAATTTCAGCTAAGAAGTTCAAACTTTATTTAGAAATTAGGTTTGGCCATCAGGATTTCTGTGAAGAATTAGAAACAACCACAGCTTAATTTGAATTTTCAGAAAATACATGGTGAACTACTTATTAGAAAGACAGAATTTCAAACTTTTCCAAACTGGATTGGCAAAAGCATAAATCAGTTGATTTTTAATGCAGACTGAAGGTCCATCTGCTCAGGCTAGCCCACCCAAAGGGGCATACTGAATATCATTGCTTGTTGGTGCATCTGTCCCTTTAGAATTGTTCTTTTAAACACATGCGTATTTGCAAAAGCAAACTGCTTTAAGGAAGCATAAAAGATATATTTTATAAGAAAAATAATTTTGCATATTTACATTTAAATCCCACTCGACATTCTTTAAATGTTATTGAAATATAGTTCGTTTGCAGTATTATTCACATCAGATTATTACATAGTGATTTGAAATTTGCATAATTTAGGAAATTATCACCAAATAAGTCTAGAAACCATCTATCCTCATAAAAATTTACTACAATATTACTGACCACACACTTTATCCTGTGTATCACACACCCTGGCTTATTTATTTTATAACTGGAAATTTGTACCTCTTAATCTTTTTCACTTATGTTGCCTCTTCACCCTTCTCCCCTCTAGCAATAACAATAATCTCTGTATCTATCAATATAAATCTACTTTGATTTTGGTTTGTTTGTTTTGTTAGATTCTGCATATAAGTGAGATCATATGGTATTTATCATTCTCAGTCTGACATTTCACTTAGCATAATACACTCTAGATCTTGCCTGGAAAATCCCAGGGTCGGGGGAGCCTGGTGGACTGCCGTCTGTGGGGTTGCACAGAGTCGGATACGACTGAAGTGACTTAGCAGGAGCAGCAGTACACTCTAGATCCATTCATATTCTTGCAAGTGACAAGATTTCATTTTTTATGGCTGAATCTATATGTATCTATATATATCTAATCTTCCTTATCTATCAAAGGACACTTAGGTTGCTTCCATATCCTGACCATTGTAACTAAGGCTAAAATAAACATCACTGTGCATATATATTTTCCAATTAGTGTTTTTGTTTTTTCATGGTAAGTACCCAGAAATGAAATTGCTGGATCATATGGCAGTTCTATTTTTATTTTTTTGAGAAACATCCATACTGTTTTCCATAGTGGCTACACCAATTTACAGTCCCACCTATAGTGCATAAGGATTCCCTTTTTTCACATCCTTGCCAATATTTGTTATTTGATCTCTTTTTTATTCTGACAGGTGTGAGGTGGTATCTCATTGTAGTTTAATTTGCATTTCCCTGATGATTAATGATCTTGAGGACTTTTTCATGTGCCTGTTGGTCACCTGTAATCATTTTCTTTGAAAAAATATCTACACTGGTCCTCTGCCCATTTTTTTTTATTTGATGTTGAGTTCTATGAGTTCTGTGTGTATTTTGGATATTAATACCTATTGGATATATTGTTTGCAAATATCTTCTTCCATTTGTAGTCTGCCTTTTCATTCTGTTGGTACTTTCCTTTGATGCACAAAATCTTTTCAGTTTGATTCTGTCCCACTTGCTATTAATGGCTTTATTCCCTTACCTGTGGAGACACACCCAAAAAATGTTGCTAAGACCAATAGTAAGATGTGTGTGCATGCTTAATAGCTTCAGTGGTACCTGACTCTTTGCAACTCTATGGACTGTAGCATGCCAGGCTCCTCTGTCTATGGGATTCTCCAGCAAGAATACCAGAATGAGTATGCCATGCTCTCCTCCAGGGTATCTTCCCAGCCCAGAGACTGAACTTGCATCTCCTGCATGACAGGTGGATTCTTTACAGTTGAGCTACCAGGAAAGCCCATTAAAGATGCACTGACTATCTTTTCTTCTAAGAGTTTTATGGTGTCAGGTCCTACATTTGTCTTTTATCCATTTTGACTTCATATTTGTATATGGAGTGAGAATATAGTCCAGTTTGATTCTTTTACATACAGCTATACAGTTTTCTCAATGTTTTATTAAAGTTATCTTTTCCTCACTGTATATTCTTGTCTACTTTGTCATAGAATAATTGACCATATAAATGTGGGTTTATTTCTGGGTTGTCAGTTCTGTTCTATCAAGCTGTATATCTGCTTTAGTGCCCTTGTCATACTGTTTTAATTACTGAAGGTTTGTAGTACTATTTGAAATTAGGGAGCAATTTGTTCTTTTTTCTCAAGATTGCTTTGGCTATTTGTGATCTTTCCCATTTCCATATAGCCTGCATTATTTTAAAGCTGTAACTCATAGACTTTTACTAATTAATTAATTTACTTATTACTTTTTGCTGTTCTGGATCTTTGTTGCCGTGCAGGCTTCTCTCTAGTTGCAGCAAGCAGGGGCTACTCTCTAGTTGCTGTGTATAGGCTTCTCATTACTGTGGATCCTGTTTTGTATAGCACAGGCTCTAGGGTGTGTGGGCCTCAATAGGTGTGGCACATGGGCCCGCCAGTTTGTTCCCAGGTTCTAGAGTGGCAGGCTCAAGAGTTGTGTCACATGGGCTTAGTTGCTCCACGACAGGAAGGATTCTCCCAGACCAGGGATCAAAACCATCACCTGCACTGGTTTGCAGATTCTTTACCACCAAGCCACCATGGAAACCCCATATAACTGTTAGAATTATTTGTTCTAGTTCTGTGAGAAATGCCTCAGGTGTTTATATAAGGATTACATTGAATCTGTAGATTATCTTGAGGGTTATACCTATTTTAACAATATTAACTATTTCAATCCATGAGCATGGTATAACTTTCTGCTTGTTTTTGTCATTTACAATTTATTTTATCATTGTTTGTGATTATGAAAAACCTATAGCAAGTATCATATTCAATGTGAAAAACTGAAAGCATCCTTCTAAAATCAGGAAGAAGATGAGGATGTCCACTCCTGCTATTTTTATTCCACATAGTTTTAGAAGTCTTAGCCAGAGCAATCAGAGAAGAAAAGGAAATAAAAGGAATCCCAATTGTAAAGGAAAAAGTAAAACAGCCAGTGTTTGCCAGAAAATGACTAGAACTTATCAGTGCATTCTATAAAGTTGAAGGATATAAAATCAATATACAGAAATCTGTTACATTTCTAACAACAAAGATCAGAAAGAGAATTTAAGGAAACATTTACTATCACATCAAAAAGAATAAAATATATAGGAATAATTCTACCTGAGGAGGCAAGAGTCTACTCCAAAGACTACAAGACACTAATGAAAGAGATTAAAGGTTACATAAAAAGATGGAAAGATACACTGTGTTCTTGGAATGAAAGAATCAATATTGTCAAAATGACTATACTACTCAAGGAAATCTACAGATTAATGCAATCCCTATCAAATTACCAGGGGCATTTTTCAAAGACTGACTAGCCTCAGTTTTTAAAATTATCTTTCACTTTTCAACTTGGATGATTTTGACTACTGTGTCTTCCAGATCACCAGTCTATTACATTGCATCATTCAATCTACATTCCTTATAGAGTTTCTTTTTAATTTCAGTTATTGTGTTCTCCAGTTCTGCTTGTTTTTTTTTTAATATAATTTCTAACTCTTTATTGAAATTTTCAGTGTCTTGTCCATCCTTCCCCTGAGTTCAGTGATTATCTTTATGATCATTACATTGCACTCCTTATTGAATAGATTGAGTTTGAATAGAGGAGTTTGGGACTGCCGTTGGCCCACCATGGCCAAGATCAAATCCCTGTTCAGCTGCATGTTGTCCACAGGGCACAGGGCTAGTGCAAGATCATTGGAAGGTGGAGCTGGGTCCTTGTGTAACTGTCTACATGGCCTGGCAAGGCTTGGTCTGGTGCCCACCTGCTGGAGGTTAGGATCAGGTTACTGCACAGCTGCTTGTGTACTCTGCAGGTGCTCTGGACTTGTGCCAGTCCCCTGGAGGGAGGGGCTGGCTCCCCACATGACTGTCTATGTGACCCAGTAAGGGGGATTGAGGGCTTCCCTGATAGCTCAGTTGGTAAAGAATCCACCTGCAATGCAGGATACCCCAGTTGAGTTCCTGGGCCAGGAAAATCTGCTGGAGAGAGGATAGGCTATCCACTCCAGTATTCTTGGGCTTCCCTGTGGCTCAGCTGGTAAAGAATCTGCCTACAATGCAGGAGACCTGGGTTAAATCCCTGGGTTGGGAAGATCCCCTGTGTAGGGAAAGGCTACCCACTCCAGTATTCTGCCTGGGGAATTCCATGGACTGTATAGTCCATGGGGTTGCAAAGAGTTGGCCATGACTGAGCAACTTTCACTTTCACTTTCAAGGGGGTTTGATACTGGTACCAGTCTGTTGGAGCATAGGACCAGATTTCCATGCAGTTGTCTGTATGACCCAGGTGAGCTCAGGGCTGGTACTGTCTTGCTGGTGTGTGGGGCTAGTCCCTGATAATACTAGACTGGAATGAGTATTCCAAATTGTTGCTTGCCAGCACTGATGTTATGATAAAATGAGTTCCCCAAAATGGCTGCCTCCAGTGTCTACAGGGCTTCCCAGGTGGCTTAGTGGTAAAGAAGCTGCCTGCCAATGCAGGAGACACAAGAGACGCAGGTTTGATCCATCAGGAAGATTCCCTGGAGTAGGAAATGACAACCCACTCTAGTATTCTTGCTGGAAAATTCCATGGATAGTGGGGCCTGGCAAACTACATTCCATAAGGTCGCAAAGAGCTCGACACAACTGAACATGCACTCACAAATGCATGAACCAGTGTGTCCAACCTTAGGGGAGTCCCAGTTGCCTCTTATGTCTTCAGGAGGCTCTCCAAGATCAGTAAGTGCCTCTGATACAGGCTTCTTTTAAATCATCACCTTTGTACTGGGACTCACATCATGTGAGATTTTACATGCACCCTTTAAGGGGGGGAGTCTGTTTCCTACAGCACTCCATTCTCCCAATCATAAGCCCTGCTGGTTTGCAAAGCCAGATGTTCAGGTGATATTCCAGGAATCTTTCCTGGGCTGGGGAGTCCAATATGAGGCTCAGACTTCCTTGAGGAAGTCCTGTACAGCCCCCATTTTTGGATTGTCATACTGGAGGGTTTTGATCGTGGTGATACTGCACATTTGCTCCTTCGACCCACTGAACTTTTGTTCCTTCTTTATGTCTTTGCTGCTGCTGAGTCACTTCAGTCGTGTCCAACTCTGTGCGACCCCATAGATGGCAGCCCACCAGGCTCCCCCGCCCCTGGGATTCTCCAGGCAAGAACACTGGAGTGGGTTGCCATTTCCTTCTCCAATGCATGAAAGTGAAAAGTGAAGGTGAAGTCGCTCAGTAGTGTCTGACTCTTAGCAACCCCATGGACCGCAGCCTACCAGGCTCTTCCGTCCATGGGATTTTCCAGGCAAGAGTACTGGAGTGGGGTGCCATTGCCTTCTCTGTCTTTATGTCTTTAGTTGTGGAAAAATCTTTTCCCATGCATAGTTGCTCTGTAAGTAGTTGCAATTTTGATGTGTTCTTGGGAGGAGGTGAGTTCAGTCTTCCTATGTGAAATCTTGACCTCCTCTCCTCCACTCAATATTTTTAATTATAGTCTGTTTTACCCATCAGATACCTTATTTTTCAAAGCACTTCTTAAATTCTCAAAAGAAAAAAAAAAGCACTAACCTGATAATTATGAGGAGGAAAATAATTCACCCAAAAGCATAAAATTAACATTAAATTTCTAATATAAGAATTACTATTTGTTTTACTTCTGAGTAAATGCTCTTTACTCTTTTTTATCTGTAAGACTATATGCAGAATTTATATTTAGTTCACACACAAAAGTTGATCTGGACAACATAAATCCAATTGTGTCAAATAAACTACAGATTTTTGATAAGACTGATATTTGACACAACATATAGTTTGGATTTTAAAAATGAAATTCATGTATTTTCAGAGAGTAATAGAAAAGAGGTCAGAAATCTTTCTATCTACACATGTACACACACTTTTAAGGGATCTGGGCAGGTGCTTTAAATGTTTTCTTCAAGAAGGTATGAAGTTCTAATTTATATATGATACTCTCTTTCACACCTGTGGTACATGTCAAGCTGCATATAACTTATTTCTGTAAGCAATATTTTGTGACTTTCATAATATACTGTGTTAATCTGTCTCAGTTTGAAATTACTCCATAAACCAGCCTAAGACATTGTTACCTCTTGCTTCCTTGGTTTTTAGTGCATCATCTACAAGGGAATATTGTTCTACCTTGAGATATCTCTGGCACATGTATGTTACCTGCCATTTGTTTGCCACATCATGCTTGCTAAACATTCTATACATTTTAATGCCAAATCATGATCATGTTCTAAAACTGATCATGCATTACACTTCCTGATGAGAATGAGACATGAAGCTACAGATAGTTCTAGATCAGTTTCTTCTCCTTCCAAACTAACGCTTCTTCCCAATTAAATTTCCATCATCAACTCTAAGGGAGTAAGTCCCAAAACCACTATTAACAGAAATTTGTGTATGTTAGTCATTCAGTCATGTCTGACTCTTTGAGACCCCATGAACTGTAGCCCACCTGTTCATGGGATTCTCCAGACAAGAATTCGGTAGTGGGTTGCCATTTCCTTCTCAGCTTGAAGCTCTGAAACCCTAATTTGTATGTTGTTGTTGATCAGTCGCTAAGTTGTGTCCAACATTTTTGTGATCCTAGGGATTTTACCCCACCAGGCTCCTTCTGTCCATGGGGTTTTCCAGGCAAGAATACTGGAGTAGGTTGACATTTCCTTCTCCAGGGGATCTTCCTGACTCAGGAATCGAATCCACATCTCGTGTACTTGCAGATGGATTCTTTATGACTGAACTACCATAGATATACCCCTTGTTTGTATACAGGCTGACAGACCTTCAGAAAGTCACTTAACCTTCTGAGTTTCAGTTACATAAATAAGAATTGTAATAATATATTGTCTTAATGAGACGGGTTGTTGTAAGAATTAAATGAGATGTATATATAGAATATTTACTACAATATCTGGCACAGAGTAAAGACAATAGTATCATTGACTAACATAAAGAAATAGATCTAAAAGGTAACATCCAAAAATACTGCAAAAATTGCATGTCTTTAGAATGATGTTATTTAACATTACAGGATAACAGTTTGAGCAGTTCCAAAAAGGATATTCCCCAATCAACTCATGTGGAAATTTAAGGAAATTTGAAAACTCACCCTTCTCTGGGAAGAAAAGTGAAAGTGTTAGTTGTTCAGTTGTGTCTGACTCTTTGACCCTGTGGACTGTAGTCCACCAGGCTCCTCTGTCCATAGAATTTCCCAGGCAAGGATACTGGAGTGGGTTGTCATTCCCTTCTCCAGGGGATCTTCCTGACTCAGGGATGGAATCAGGTCTCCTGCATTACAGGCAGATTCTTTATCATCTGAGCCACTAAGGAAGCCCTTTAAGAAGGAAAGCTGCACCCAATGTAACATGAGAAGCATTCATTTGTAGAATACTTATTGAGCAGTTACTTTATGCAGACCCTAGTGTGGGAAAGTTGTCAGCAATTTCTCCTTTCCTTCAAAGCATGTGTAATTTATTGTGATATGCACACATGCAACTGAAATGCAAGTGATACGAAATCAAGAGAATATTCCAAAGGAAAGAACACACTTGCAACAGATGTAAAGGACAATATGCTATAGGAATAGTGAGCAGAACAACACAACTGAAGCATTTTCAAGTGAGGCTGGCTACATGGAAGGAGCTTGAATATAAAGACTAAACGTCTGGATTGTATATTGTGAGAAATAGAGCACTACTAAAGATCCAAAGGTGAACAGTGATGGGCTCAATCTGACTTTAAGGAAAATTGATCTGACAGTGATGCTTAGGACCCAGGAAAGTGAGTAAAGCCTGCAGACATGGAAATCAGGTGGAAAGCTAATGCATTAGTTCAGTGAAGACATAATAAAAGACTGAAAAAGGTTGGTGTCCATCAGAATAAAAACTTCAGAAGGATTATTTTTTAAAAAATCAATAAACTTAATGACTGATTAGATATGAAGAAAGAAATTAAAGGTGGCTGCTACTGTCTTTAGGTGCCATATGAACAAGCCAACTCAGACATAATGATCTTTGATGGAAATTATTAGCAAGAACTAGCATCATCCAGCACACACCATGTGCCAGACACCCTTCCAGTTGTCACATATATTAACTTATTTAGATTCACAACAATACCATGAGTTGTGTTATTATTATACCTTTTTTTTTTTTTTTAGCTAACACTTGTGGGAGAGAGAGGTTAAATGAAAAAACTAAAACCTCAGGACAAATATGCAACAATGCCAGATTTGAACCCAAGGTGCTTGGCTCCAGGGTAAAGTAAATGGCTTTTGATACTACACATACTGTTCCTCACCATTTCTATAGGAAAGACAACACGTTGCTATCATCAGATATAATGCTCACAAAAACAACCCCTTCTAATATTGGTTAGTATTTGTATAATACTCCTTCTTTCCAAGATTCTACTTCAAAACTTAGTTCCCAAGACCATACCCATGAAATAACACCAGTTGGAAATTATATTTTATTCTTATCTTTTTTCTAATCTAGTCGATGCCAAGGAGATGAAAAGCTGTCAAATGTAATAATTGGAAACAGTGGTTTAATACTGGCAGCATAATTACAGAAAGTTAGACATGTCAGATTTCATGAGTGGTCTGAAATAAAAGATTCTCATGTAAAGACTTTTAACTTTTCCATATTTTATGCCACAATGTTGATTTTTATAGTTTATTTTGTTTCAAAAATAATTACAGGTTCAGAATCAGTGTGCAGTTGTAGCCCACAAGATATTAGACATGAAGTGATTAAGGAATAATTTCTTGGAACTGCTACACCCCTATGGGGAGAGGAGAGAGCTATGCTTGATGTTATTACAATGTTATGCAAATGGGCTCTGATTTCAATTTAGGCTCCAGGTT
Source organism: Oryx dammah (assembly GCF_014754425.2). Taxonomy (NCBI): domain Eukaryota; kingdom Metazoa; phylum Chordata; class Mammalia; order Artiodactyla; family Bovidae; genus Oryx; species Oryx dammah. Next base: position 117,600,325 of record NW_024070186.1, read on the forward strand.
GTAAGTGACATTTCCCAGTTCAACATGTTCCTTCCCTCATCTCTGAATAGAACACAAGATATGGCCTACAGTGCAAAGATGCAGGACAGAATACTTAAATTAAAGACAGAGTATTAGAATGGCATGCAGAAATCAGGCAGGCAACCAATATTTTTTCATCTATATTGGAAAACCACTTTGTGACCAAAATTTAAATGGTAACATCTCTTTAATTTAGAAAAAGTTTTTATACACGCACACACACACATACACACACAGAATCCTATTTAATTCTCATAATATATGTATCATGTATATGCTAGTATTATCATCACATTACAGATAAAGAAACTGAAACATTAGAATATTAAGTAACTTTACAAAGTCACATAAGTTGTAAGTGGCAGAGTCAGGATAAAAAATATAGGTAATTTGACTTCAAAGTAGACACTTTTAACTCTTAAATAGCCATTTATCACAGCACATTGCAACAAAGCAGACCTTTCAAATATATTCACAGAACTTTCATAAAGTACTCTTTGAACATTTACCAAAGACTCATGAAATGTACCATCTATATTAAGGGCCCTGAAAGAAGATATCCTAGCCAGAATATTGAGTCAAGATTTCAAAGGCACAGCAAAAATGATTTTCAGAACTGGGCAATGCAACAAGGAATCCAAACCATCCCAGAATCAACACTGACCCTTCAATTACACGGATTTAGAGTCATTACCTAATGTTGATGAGATAGAAATAGTTTGCATTCCAGGACTTGGGGAAGGTACTGTCAATGAATTATTTTAAGTATTTCTAACTTCCTTGTAAAAGAATCCTTGTAGAGACCGATAAGCCTCCCTTATAGAAATCTGTATTAACTTAAAGTCTGTCTAGATCTAGTAAAGAATATATACATAAATAATTCAAAAATTTTATTCTAACTTTAGAATTTTTATTAGTAGTTAATACTAACTTTAGTATTTTTATTCCAACTTTGGAACACCATAGAATAGTGATCTTTTCACATTTTTTAATCCCATAGGAATAGAAACTGGTCAATGTTCTGAAATCAGTTATTAATTATGGACATATTAGAATCAAACCCACCTGGCAAAGTCTGGCTCTTAACATTTCACAAAAGAAATTTACCATTTTAGAGATTGGTAGTAATTCATGTTTTCAGGGTGAAAATGGGAAATCATCTCTAAGCAAACTTTCCTTTACACTAAAAAGGACCATTTGCGGGGAGGGGTCCTTTAGGTTGTGAAGATTCCTCAGTGAAAAGTCACTGTAAAGTTTAATAACGCTTCACAACATGAAGCTATAAAAAAAATGAGAGAAACGATATTTAGTATTTGGCTTATGCCTTTGCCTTTTCCTGAGATAAGATCGTTGATTAATTGTCAGGCAGAACTGATACTCTCTATATTTCATAATGAAGCACAGGCTTTGAGAAGGAACTTGACTAGATGCAGCAGCCAGTAGTGGACACTTGGTGTCCTCCATGTAATGTTATTTAAGATTTAATATTCAACCTGATTGTAAACATGCCATCAACTATTGGGATTGTTTTGTTGCAGGCATCTGCCTGGAACACTAATTTCCCTCTGGAGAGAGGGGGTCTACTTACTGCCCATCATGTTGGAACATGTTTAATCCTGAGACAAGACATCAAAAGGGATGGCAGGAAGAAAACATGAGGCTGAGGACAGGGATGGGACATGGACAGTTGAGATAGGGTGATGTTTAGGAAGAATCCCACTGGCATTGGACAAGTGGGTGAACTTCAGTTATCGGAGCCCTTCTTGGGGTGATGCAATGATTCAGATTTTGATTCTGGAGTCTGATGATTTCAAGAATAATTAACACAAGTAAGTGAAATTTAAATTTGTATTTGTAATATGTTATAATGTCTTATAAAAAGTCACAGCCTGGTCTCAGCTGTGCTCTTGGGGACAAAAGGAAGCTTGTTTTCCTTCCAGAAGTCAGATAGGCAGCATCAGGGGTACTCACCATTGGGGGATGACTGGGCCAACAGGGCAGCAGGAGTAGAGGCAGAAGAGGCAACAGTTGGAACCAGTCAAGAAGGCTCGAGCAGAAGATCTGAGGATGTTATGTGCATCAGAAACCTGAAAAAAATAAGAAAAGCTAGAACAGTCTTGAAGGGAGGCAATTTGTGTCAATTATTCTAATGCTTTTACTGAAATAATTCAATATAAAAAAATTCTTTTTTTCATTACAGATTTGTGAGTCCAGTTTATACAGATGATGATGATGGTAGTGATGGTGGTGGTGGTGGTGATAGTGTTAAACAAATATTCCAGACTTCACTAAGTTGTGAGCTCCCATTTCCCTTAAATATGTGAATCATGATTGCTTAATCTTCAACCAGATTTTTAATATTCTACCAGATTCTAGTACCTAAGTGTTTGTGAAGATTTGTAAAGAATACTTATGTGTTTCCCAGATTCACTCTGTTTTTTCACTATCTTAGCCAGTAGTCAAGCTTGTGATAAACCACCTCCCACTTCCAGAGTTCATCTCCTATTATCTTGAGGCTGGGGACCCAAAAACCAATGCTGCTTTCCCTGTACCACACAGTCCCTCACGGCAGCAACCAGCCCTTTTTTTGATTCACCAGAATAACAATAGACCAGACTACAACATACAGCAAGGATTTTCCAGAGGCTTCATAATAGTACAAAGGAATTACAAAGCTGAGGATTTAAACCTGGACCCTAACTGTGGCATCCTCACAGCCTTAAGTTCCTTCATTAGTCATTTCTTCTATTTGGCACTCCCCCATGACCTGGTGCCTTCATATGTACACTCCCTAGAATAAGTTCTCAGAAGCATGTTTCCCTCCCCTTGGATCCAACCTCCAACTACCTAAACCCTAAAAAAGGAAACATTTCCCTCCAATATGCCAGTCTGAGGCTTGTCATTCACGTTCTACATTTTTCCCCTTGGGTTAAAATCTTCCCTGGATACTTGCAATATGAATGTGTAGTTTTCCCTACACTTAAACAATATGGATTGGCTTTGCCTAAAGTTGCCATTAAATCAATTCATCAGAATCTAACAGTCTTCTATTATTTCTCTAGCAGGATTATTCATTCTTAAATACCACTTCAAATAGTACTTTGACAGTCAGAGTAAGCTTTAGAATTAACAGTCTCTCTCATTACACAATGTGAATACATATCCCCATATCCTGGCTGTCAGTTTTGGTCTCCACTTCTGACAACTCTATGAGATGTGTTCAATTATTATACTTATAGATACAGACACTTTATACAGCTTGCCCAAAGTGAAACAGTTAGTACATGAGGAATCTGTGATTCATCCCCAGGTAGAATGACTTTAGTATCTTCTGTCTCAACCACAATTCTAAAACTGTTTTAGAAAAGAATTCTCTAAGATGATGTGCTCTAAACACCTATTTAGAAAAGAAATATTACTTTCCAGAAGAAACAATCCAGCACTCTTCCAATAGCCTTTGAACCATGAAGAATAACTCTTTATTTTCTTAGGTTCATTAAATTGCTTACTTGTGACTCATTGTGGCAAAAAATAATAAGATAATTGGGGGCAATGGTTATTAGAATTTTAACTCTGTTGGTAGCAAAAAATACAGTTCAGGGACCTAGAATAAAAAGAATTATTCCTTGTAAACATCTATGATAGGCTGCTTCTATGTTCCACGGAGTAACAGCTTAATGTTACTCTCATTTAGAGACCTAGATTTTATAGAATGTCACTGGAAACCGTAACAGAAGAATAAGGGAGAAGCAGACAATTTCATGAGAGGTGATACATGTTACTATTGTTCACATTTCACTGGCCAAAGCAAATAACATGGTAAATCAACACTTATGTTTACACATGGTTCTTTTCCAGTAAATGCTGGGGAAAAGAAAGAATGATTTTACACAAAGACTTGTCCCTCAGACATGCTATTACACATATCACAAAAAGTAGACCATAGTTCTCCAATTTATGATCTGTCGGCCACTTAAGAAAAGGTGGCTAACTGACTTCAAAAGCCAATAGTAAAATTACTAGCATCTTTCCTTTTTTCCTTTTTTCCAATCAATAGGAATAGACTGGCAGCTTCTACACCAGGCTCTAGGAAATAAAGATGAAATGACCTAGTTTTTTCCCTCATGATACTTTATGGTCTAGGAGAAGTAGAAAACATCTCTCTGTACAAGAAAATATCTCTGCCCCGTGATAGAACTAGAAATTAAAATCTAATTTTAAAACAATGAAACCTTATTTTATCCTCTTTGGAAAATTATGGACCCTCTCCCCACCTCCCCCTGGAGGATTTAAAATTATCTAAATCATTGTCCAAATGAACAGAAACTATTCCATCATATTTTCTGAGTGTCATCAAGAATCATCACCACTATTGAGAGTAGCTAAAAAACAAACATATGAAAGGTCTCGGAGGTAGAAGTAATAAAGTATACTAAATATCTACTATTGAATGCATTTCCTGCTTCCCAAACAAGTTACAGTTATAAGGCAGACACCAAAAATTGTGTGGACTCCTTTAACCTCTGTTTGTTTCCATTGTTTTTCCCCCAAACTGTGCTTGTACTAAAATAGATTAACCTAAGAACTGCTTATTTTTCCAAAAAGCAAAGATAGCTTAGATAATATTACTGTAAGTGTAAATTCATTGCTAGATGGTTGCAATTGGATCCCTCAATACTGTTTACTACAAATTATGAGGCTAAGTTTGGAAAATGAATTCCTGCACAACAAAACATCTGTCCCTGAATTATAGTCTCTTTGCTTCTTTTATTCCTGTGATGAATGCAAACTTTACAGTAAGATAAGAATCCAGTTATATTCACTCTTGTCAATCTCAAATAAGTCAATAAAGATTGCTTACTATGTCATATGCCCAATCATTTTTACCATATTGGGCATCTCTTCTCAGCAGAACCATCATGAATGGCTACTACGTGAGGGAACATGAAGCACTGTTTTTTTGTTTTGTTTTGTTTTGTTTTGATTATTGGAGGCTAAATGCTTTACAATATTTTGGTGGTTTTTGCCATACAGTGATATGAATCAGCCATGGGTGTACATGAGTCCCCCATCCTGAAACTCTGTCCCACCTCCCTCCCCATCCCATCCCTCTGGGTTGTCCCAGTGCACCAGCTTTGAGTGCCCTGTTTCATGCATCAGGCTTGGACTGGTCATCTATTTCACATATGGTAATATACATGTTTCAATGTTATTTTCTCAAATCATCCCACCCTTTCCTTCTCCCACAGAGTCCAAAAGTATGTTTTTTATATCTGTGTCTCTTTTGCTGTCACACATATAGGGTCATTGTTACCATCTTTCTAAATTCCATATACATGCATTAATAATGTATTGATGTTTTTTCTTTCTAAATTAATTCACTCCATATAATAGGCTCCAGCTTCATCCACCTCATTGGAATTGATTCAAATGCATTCTTTTTAATATTCCGTTGAGTATATGTACCACAAATTTCTTATCCATTCGTCTGCTGATGGATATCTATGTTGCTTCCATGTCCTAGCTATTGTAAACAGTGCTGCGATGAACATTGGGGCACACGAGTCTCTTTCAATTATAGTTTCCTCAGTGTGTATGCCCAGCAGTGGGATTGCTGGGTCATATGGCAGTTTTATTTCCAGTTTTTTTAAGGAATCTCCACACTGTTTCCCTAATGGCTGTACTAGTTTGCATTCCCACCAACAGTGTAAGAGGGGTCCCTTTTCTCCATCCCAGCATTTACTGTTTGTAGACTTTTTGATAGCAGCTATTCTGACTGGTGTGAGATGGTACCTCATTGTGGTTTTGATTTGCATTTCTCTGATAATGAGTGATGTTGAGCATCTTTTCATGTGTTTGTTAGCCATCTGTATGTCTTCTTTGGAGAAATGTCTGTTTAGTTCTTTGGCCCATTTTTTGATTGGGTCATTTTTCTGGTATTGAGCTGCATGAGCTTCTTGTATATTTTTGAGATTAATTCTTTGTCAGTTGCTTCATTTGCTATTATTTTCTCCCATTCTGAAGGCTTTCTTTTCACCTTGCTTATAGTTTCCTTTGTTGTGCAAAAGCTTTTAAGTTTAATTAGGTTCCATTTGTTTATTTTTGCTTTTATTTCCATACCTCTGGGAGATGGGTCATAGAGGATCTTGCTGTGATTTATTTTTTTTATTTTTTATTTTTCTCTTGCAACCCCAAGGACTATAGCCTGCCAGGCTCCTCTGTCCATGGGATTTCCCAGGCAGAACACTGGAGTGGGTTACCATTTCCTTCTCCAGATCTTCAGAGAGTGTTTTGCCTATGTTTTCCTGAAGGAGTCTTATAGTTTCTGGTCTTACATTTAGATCTTTAATCCATTTTGAGTTTATTTTTGTGTATGGTGTTAGAAAATATTCTAGTTTCATTCTTTTACAGGTGGTTGATCAGTTTTCCCAGCACCACTTGTTAAAGAGATTGCCTTTTCTCTATTGTATATTCTTGTCTCCTTTGTCAAAGATAAGGTGTCCATAGGTGTGTGGATTTATCTCTGGGCTTTCTATTTTGTTCCATTGATCTATATTTCTGTCTTTGTGCCAGTACCATACTGTCTTGATGACTGTGGCTTTGTAGTAGAGCCTGAAGTCAGACAGGTTGATTCCTCCAGTTCCATTCTTCTTTCTCAAGATTGCTTTGTCTATTCAAGGTTTTTTTGTGTTTCCATACAAGTTGTGAAATTATTTGTTCTAGTTCTGTGAAAAATACCATTGGTAGCTTGATAAGGATTGCATAATCTATAGATTGCTTTGGGTAGTATACTTGTTTTCACTATATTGATTCTTCTGTTTCATAAACATGGTATATGGTATATTTCTGGTATATGGTATATTTCATGTTATTTTTCTCCATCTATTTGTGTCATCTCTAATTTCTTTCATCAGTGTGCTATAGTTTTCTATATATAGGTCTTTTGCTTCTTTGTGGGGCCCTACGTGGGAAACCTTAAAAAGAAAAAAAAGGGGGGGTGGCTAGCTTTTGCGGTTGGAAACTAAGATGGCGTCCGGTGGAAGAGATAGGGGCGTGGTCTATGTTAAAGTTTTTGATTGGCTCTCTTGACTTCCATACACGTGGACAGTGCGTGATCACCATAGACTCCTGTTACAATGAAGCGCATGACGACTTGACCTTTAACGTGATTGGTGCAACTATGTGCATATTATAATTTGACCTTTAACGTGATTGGTGCAACTATGGGAGGTCCCTCACAGAACCCCCTTGCTTGCCTATATAAACCAAGAGTTTGTGGCAATAAAGTAGAACTGCTCAGAAGGAACCCTTGTCGCGTCTGATTGTCTCTCGCTCGCCAAGGGGCTGGGTTGGTGGACAGCAGGCTCACCTCTCCTCAGGACCCCTCGGCTTTGCTGAGGGAAGTTCGGCTGCCTCTCTCTTTCTGCGGAGCACCCCCCACACTTCTTTAGGTAGATTTATTCTTACGTATTTTATTCTTTTTGTCACAATGTGAATGGGATTGTTTCCTTAGTTTCTCTTTCTGTTTTCTCATTGTTAGTATATAGAAATGCAAGGTATTTCTGTATATTAATTTTATATCCCACAACTTTACTACATTCATCGATTAGCTCTAGTAATTTTCTGGTGGAGTTTTTAGGGTTTTCTATGTAGAGGATCATGCCATCTGCAAACAGTGAAAGTTTTACTTCTTTTCCAAACTGGATTTCTTTTATTTCTTTTTTTTTCTCTGATTGCTGTGGCAAAAACTTCCAAAACTGTTGAATAGTAGTAGCGAGAGTGTTCACCCTTGTCTTGTTCCTGACTTTAGGGGAAATGCTTTCAATTTTTCACCACTGAGGATAATGTTTGCTGTGGGTTTATCCTATGTGGCTTTTATTATGTTGATCTATGTTCCTTCTATGCCTGCTTTCTGGAGGGCTTTTATCATAACCAGATGTTTAATTTTCTCAAAGGCTTTCACTGCATCCATTGAGATAGTCATATGATTTTTATCTTTCAATTTGTTAATGTGGTATATCACATTGATTGATTTGCAAATACTGAAGAATCCTTGCATCCCTGGAATAAAGCCCACTTGGTCATGATATATGATCTTTGTAATATGTTGTTGGATTCTATTTGCTAGAATTCTGTTTAGGATTTTTGCGTCTATGTTCACTTGTTGATATTGGCCAGTAGTTTTTGTTTTATTTTGTTTTGTTTTGTTTTTGGTGGCATCTTTGTTTGGTTTTGGTTTTAGGGTGATGATGACCTCATAGAATGAGTTTGGGAATTTACCTACCTTGGCAATTTTCTGGAAGAGTTTTTGTAGGATAGGTGTTAACTTCTATCTAAATTTTTGGTAGAATTCACCTGTAAAGTCATACGGTCCTGAGCTTTTGTTTGTTGGAAGATTTTTTATTACAGTTTTGATTTCCATGCTTGTAATGAGTCTGTTAAGATTTTCTGTTTCTTCATGATTCAGTTTTGGAAGGTTATACTTTTCTAAGAATTTGTCCATTTCTTCCAAGTTGTCCATTTTATTGGCATAGAGTTGCTGATAGTAGTCTCCTATGATCTTTTGTATTTCTGTGTTGTCTGTTGCGATTTCTCGCTTTTCATCTCTTATTTTGTTGATTTGATTCTTCTCCCTTTTTTTTCTTTTCGAGTCTGGCTAATGGTTTGTCTATTCTACTTATCTTCTCAAAGAACCAGCTTTTAGTTTTGTTGGTTTTCACTACAGTCTCCTTTGTTCCTTTCTCATTTATTTCTGCTCTAATTTTTATTATTTCTTTCCTTCTACTAACTCTAGGATTATTCATTTCTTCTTTTGCTAGTTGCTTTAGGTTTAAAGTTAGGTTGTTTATTTGATTTCATTCTTGTTTCTTGAGGTAAGCTTGTACTGCTATGATCCTTCCCCTAGGAAGGATTGCTTTTATTGAATCCTGTAGGTTTGGGGTTGTCATGTTTTCATTTTCATTTGCTTGTATGCATATTTAGATTTCCTTTTTTATTTCTTCCATGATTTGTTTGTTATTCAGAAGTGTGTTGTTTAGCCTCCATGTGTTTGTGTTTTTACGTTTTTTTCCTATCAGTTCAATTCAGTCACTCAGTCGTGTCTGACTCTTTGCAATAGCTGACATCTAATCTTACTGCATTTTGATCAGAAAATATGCTTCAAATGATTTCATATTTTTTGAATTTACCAACCTAGATTTATGGTCCAGGATGAGATCTATCCTGGAGAATGTTCTGTGTGCACTTGAGAAAAAGGGGAAATTCATTGTTTGGGGGTGAAATGTCCTATAGGTATCAACTAGGTCTACCTCACCCATTGTATCATTTAAAGTCTGTGTTTCCTTGCTAACTTTCTGTTTGGTTGATCTATCCATAGGGGTATTAAAGGTGGGGTATTAAAGTCTCCCACTATTATTGTGTTACTATTGATTTCCCCTTTCACACTTGTTAGCATTTGCCTTACATATTGTGGTCCTCCTATGTGGGGTGCATATATATTTATAATTGTTATGTCTTCTTCTTGGATTGATCCTTTGATCACTATGTAGTGTCCTTCTTTGTCTCTTTTCACAGCCTTTATTTCAACGTCTATTTCATCTTATATCAGTATTGTTACTCTTGCTTTCTTTTGGCCTCCATTTGCATGAAATATCTTTTTCCAGCCTTTCACTTTCAGTCTGTATGTGTCCCTTGATTTGAGGGTGGTCTCTTGTATACAGCATATATAGGGGTCTTGATTTTGTGTCCATTCAGCCAGTCTTTGTCTTTTGCTTGGGGCATTCAACCCATTTACATTTAAGGTAATTGTTGAAAAGTATGATCCCGTTGCCATTTACCTTGTTCTTTTAGGTTCTAGATTATAAACCTTTTCTGTGTTTCCTGTCTAGAAAAGATCCTTTTAGCATTTGTTGAAGAGCTGGTTTGGTGGTGCTGAATTCTCTCAAGCAAAAGCTGAGAGATTTACAGCAAAAGCTGTAAAGATTTTGATTTCTCCATCATATTTGAATGAGATCCTTGCTGGACATAGAAATCTGGGTTGTAGGTTTTTCTCTTTCATCACTTAAGCATGTCAGGTCATTCCCATCTGTTTTCTGGTTGGTGGAGGTGGATCTCTTCTCTGAAGTGTAATGAAGTGTCCAGTGATTTTGGGTGTGTCTATGGGTTTGGCATGGCTTTGGGAAGCCTGTCTGTTATTGCTCAGGGCTGTATTCCTGCTTTGCTTGAGAATTAGCATGGTATGTCTTGTTCTGGAACTTGTTGGCTCTTGGGTCGAGCTTGGTTTCAGTGTAGGCATAGAGGCTTTTGGGTGAGCTCTTGTCTATTAATGTTCCCTGGACTCAGGTGTTCTTGATGTTCTCAAGTTTTGGAGTTAAGCCTCCTGCCTCTGGCTTTTGATCTTACTCTTACAGTAGCCTCAAGACTTCTCCATCTATATAGGACAGATGACAAAACATCTAGGTTAATGGTTAAACAATTCTCCACAGTAAGAGATGCCCAGAGAGGTTCACAGAGTTACATGGTGAAGAGAAGAAGGAGGAGGGAGATAGAGGTGAAGAGGGGGAATCAAAAGGGGAGAGAGCAATCTAGCCAGTAATCAAGTCCCTACGTGTTCTCCATAGTCTGGAACACTCAGATTCACAGAGATACATGGAGAAGAGAAGAGGCAGGAGGGACATAGAGGTGATCAGGAGAAGAAGAGGGGGGGTCAAAAGGGTAGAGACAATTCCAGCCAATAATCAGTTCCCTCAAGTGTTCTCCACAGCCTGGAAAATCCAGAGATTCACAGAGTTAAGTAGAAAAGAGAAGGGGGAAGAAGGAGATAGCGGTGACCTGGGGGAGAAAAAGGAGAGTCAAAAGGGGAGAGAGCAATCAAGTCAGTAATCATACCCCTAAGTGATTCATGGGGTCGCAAAGAGTCGGACATGACTGAGCAACTGAACTGAGTGACTGAAGTCAAAATGGATATTGAAGATTAGATTCTTAAAGGTACAAAATTGATAACAAACACAAAAGCAAAGATTAAAAATCTAGAGTAGAGGTTAGACTCTCAAAAATGAAAAAAAAAAATTTTTAAACACACAAAAAATCAATCACAAAAATTATAAAATATATATATATGAAACTTGCTTCAAAGAACAGGGTTTTTTTTTTTTTCAAGATAATAGGTTTTAAAAATGAAAATTAAAGGAGTAATAAAGAACTTAAATTTTTAAAAAAATTAAAAAGTGATAATAGTAAAAATATATCTAGGAATTTCTCTGGAGCTGTTGTGGCCAGTTTGGGATCAGTTCAGTTTCAGATAGTTCCCTGTTCCAGCTTGTACTTGTTCTCAAGGTCTATAGGCCTCCTCCAATGCTTAGTCAATGTTAACTACAGGGTTTTAATTTGTTGCACTTGTCACTTCTAGAGTGATTCTCTTTTTGATTTATTTTGGCTTCCTCTGTTTGCAAGTCTCTTCAGTGTCTAATTTCTGCCCTGACACAAGGGGGCTAGGTGCTCACTTATTTAGGCTCACTTGTTCAGCTGTGTTGTGAGGAGGGAGGAACACTGCAAACAAATATCACTGACATGTGTGGGGAGCGCTCCCAGTATATGAACCACAGTGGGTTTGCCCCAGCTCAAGGCGGTGTGTGCTTCCCAGGTCTACACTGCTCGGGCTGCAGGGTTCTCTGCAGGGGCATGTCCAAAGCAGGCCCTGCATTTTGTGCACTTCCCAGGTCTAGGCTGCTCAGGTTCTCAGGTACTCTGCAAGGGCACAGACTTGGTTGGGTGTGCGTTTTGTGCCCTTCCCAGTTCCAAGCAACTCAGGTGATCAGGTGCTTGGCGAGCACACAGTCCCAGATGAACCATGCGTCTTAATCACCTTCCCGGTCCTGTCTGCTCGGTTTCCAGAGTGTGCCACGAGAGCACAGTTTTAAGTGTCCCATGTGTCTCCTTTGGGGAGCTGATCTCAGGCTGCAACCCTCCTGGCAGATGTCAACCATCCAGGATTCCAGGAAAACGTGGTTAGTAACTGGGAGCCTGCTCACAGTTTGGTGGAGGATACTGGTCTCTGGGGCCGAGATTGCAGCAGCCCCTTGCCTTCAGGCTCTGGCTCTCACTTATCTGCCTCTCTGTCTCCAGCAGAGGGAAGGGGCCTGTACACAGCTGGCCAGCTCTCCTTTGATATTCACTCAATCCTTTGTTCTGTGAGAAGGCCAGACTGCATGTTAGAGCCTTTTGCAGGAAGGTTATCTTTTTTTTTCTCTCTCTCCGGATCCCACAGTTTGGGTTGCTATCTCATATTAGCACCCTCAGATTGTCCTCAGGGCATTCAAGCCTGGTCCTTACCTTAAGCACTGATTATGCATCCCGCACCTCCCTGTCCAGCCCCCGCTCGCTGGTGACAGGCATATGTCTGGGCTACTTCTCCACTGGCAGTTGTGGTTAGGTGCGTATTCTGTGGGCTTTTTATTTTTCTCCCAGTTATGTCACCCTCTGAGATTCCAAAGCTGCTCTCAGACCCACCTGTGAGAGGAATTCCTACTGTTTGGAAACTTTTCCTCCTTCATGATCCCTCCCCAGGACGGGTCTCTGTCCCTAACTCTTTTGTCTCTCTTTTTGTCTTTTATATTTTGTCCTACCTCCTATCGAAGAGAATGAATTGCCTTTCTGGGTGCGTGGTGTCTCCCCCAGCATTCAGAAGTTGTTTTGTGGAAGTTGCTCAGCATTCAAATGATCTTTTGATGACTTTGTGGGGGAGAAAGTGGTCTCCTCATCCTATTCCTCTGCCATCTTGGGACCACCCCCTGCAGCACTTTAAATAGCCACATCTGGCATCATCTTTCCACTTGGTTGAGGTGCTGAAGCGTCAAAGGCAAATTACATACTTAAGAATTCATACAATTCACACAGCATGTCCCCTCTCTATTCATGATACAGCCCATCACTGCCATTCCATGTATGTCCTGTCAGCGCCCCTGATTTCACCACGGGAATATACAAGCTCATTGGCCCTAGCAGCTCTTGAAGTGAGTTTATTTTATATTTATATGTGAGAAAACATCTCACGTGTTCTGGAGGACAGAGTTTGGGTTTGTTTTTGTGCATGATAACCATGCTCTTACTAGCTTCTCTATATGGCATTGTATGGTGTTAGCTAATTCTGACCCTAGCAGCCAAAAGCTCTTGCAGTTAACACCTACAATATACTGTAACTATCTGGAGAATTAAAAACAATAAGGACAATAAATACTCTGCTAAGTAAACTATATAACCATGGAATGTTTAAATTTAAAAGGCCAGACATAAAGAAGAACAAAACCAACTTCAACATAGGCAGAACACCTCAACCAAAATTTCCCTCATATTTAGCATCCAAAATGCTATTAATATTGTAAGTCAAATTTTCTTCACAATCAAATATAGTTTCCTTGTGAAAAGAAAACCTCTTTAAGAAACCACTATAGCAAAGGTTCTTAATACACTCAGTGTTCATTTATTATAGTCAGTTAAAAATGGCACATTATGTATGTTTTCCTTGTTTTATTTATAAACACAAGAATGAAGTAAAAGAAGTTTAACTAGATCAGTCAGTCAGTTCAGTCGCTCAGTTATGTCCAACTCTTTGTGACCCCATGGACTACAGCATGCCAAGCTTCCCTGTATATCACCAACTACCAGAGCTTGCTCCAACTCATGTCCATCGAGTCTGTTATGCCATCCAACCATCTCATCCTCTGTCGTCCTCTCTCCTCCCACCTTCAGTCTTTCCCAGCATTAGGGTCTTTTGAAATGAGTTAGTTCTTTGCATCAGGTGGTCAACGTACTGGAATTTCAGCTTCAGCATCAGTCCTTCCAATGAATATTCAGGACTAAGTTCCTTTAGGATGGACTGGTTTGATCTCCTTGCAGTCCAAGGAACTCTCAAGATTCTTCTCCAGCACCATAATTCAAAAGCATCAATTTTTCAGTGCTCAGCTTTCTTTATAATCCAACTCTCACATCCATACATGACTAGTGGAAAAACTATAGCTTTGACTAGACGGACCTCTGTTGGTAAATAATGTCTCTGTTTTTTAATATGCTGTCTAGGTTGGTCATAGATTTTCTTCCAAGGAGCAAGTGTCTTTTAATTTCATGGCTGCAGCCACCATCTGTGGTGATTTTGGAGCCCAAGAAAATAAAGTCTCTCACTGTTTTTCCATTGTTTCCCCATCTATTTACCATGAAGTGATGTGACCAGATGCAATGATCTTAGTTTTTTGAATGTTGAGTTTTAAGCCAGCTTTTTCACTCTCCTCTTTCACTTTCATCAAGAAGCTCTTTTGCTTTTCTTCAATTTCTGCCATAAGTTTGATGTCATCTGCATATCTGAGGTTATTGATATTTCTCCCAGCAATCTTGATTCCAGCTTGTGCTTCATCCAGCCTGGCATATCACATGATGTACTTTGCATATAAGTTAAGTAAGCAGGGTAACAATATACAGTCTTGATGTACTCATTTCCCAATTTGGAACCAGTCTGCTGTTCCCTGTCCAGATGTAACTGTTGATACTTGATCTGTATACAGATTTCTCAGGAAGCAACTAAGGTGGTCTGGTATTTCCATCTCTTTAAGCATTTTCCACAGTTTGTGGTGATCCACACAGTCAAAAGCTTTGGCCTAGTCAATATAGCAGATGTAGATGTTTTTCTGGAACTCTTTTGTTTTTTTCTATGATCCAACACATGCTGGAAATTTGATCTCTGGTTTCTCTGATAAATGAACATAAAAAATTGGAATGACAAATTTAAAGGAAAAAACAGTAATTTTTTTTTCTAGAAAATCAACATCATTAATGATGCCTAATAGTAAGTGGAGCCTAACTGTACTTTTCTCCACTATACTGGAGCAATCTTGATTATTTTTAACATATTTATTTTAACTAAAAGTGGTGTTACGTGATCCAGCTGCTGAGGAAGGTGTCAGAAAGTCATATCCAGGTTTCTGTTGCTATTGTTTTGTTTCTGTTTAATTTTTTTCCTTAAAATTAAACATGTTCTTATAAATAGAGCTACATGGAAGACACAGAAGCCAAAAATATATTTTCCTGAAATGGAAACCCAAAGCACCAAACAATAATTTAGGAAGTTTTCTGAACCATGGAATGGCCCTGAATTCTAGCAATAAGGCAGTAGGAGAAAGGAACCAGTGAATAAAAAAGTGGGGTATTTTGGTAGTATTCTTGAATGAAAGAGTAGTGGTTCAGTACAAAGCTTCCTATTAAGGAAGTTCAGAGCTGACCACTTATATCTACTCTGTTCTATTGCCATTGCTTCATACCCTGGGTAATGTCCCTGACTCTAAGCAGATTAAAGGACTGAACAAAGGAATTATATCCACATTCATCAGGCTTTGTAAAATTTATTCTACTTTCATGGGTTTTTTTGATGAGTTATTAACAAAAAAGTTCACTCATATTGGAGGAAGTGTTTTAGAAGTCTAGATACGTTAAGAAATATCAAACATTTTTCTCAAAAGTACAACTATGCTAACTATACTAGGAAAAGATTATTTTCCTCTCCAACTTTGAAGTAGCCACCCATCTATAGAGCAGTAAGTACAAGATTAGTTCTTTTATTACCAGTAATAAAATTGTAATAGTCATATTTATTGAACCTTTAACATAAGCCAGGTTTGTGCTTAGTATGTGTATTATCTAATACTTATAATCTCTAGATGAAACATTATTATTATATTTCCCATAAATGCAACTACATTATGAGGTATAGTTTATATTCAATAAGCTATATATTTAAAACATACAATTTAATAAGTTTGAAATATGTATATACCAGTGAAGCCGTCACCAGAATCAAGATAATGGATACAGCCATCATCCTCAAAAGTTTCCTAGCACTCACTGTAATCCACTCATCTCTTCCCATCTCAACTCTATCCTTTTTCCTTTCATCAGACAACCACTGACCTGCTTTCTGTCACAATACATTATGATGTGAAGGAACTTGAATTTTCATGCAGTGTTGATGGAAATATAAAACTCTATACATATATTGGAAAACATTTTTTGGCAGTTTCTTTAAAAATTAAACATACAGCTACAATGTGACCTACACATTTCATTCCTAGGTATTTATCCAATAGAAGCATATGTCTCTGGAAAGACACGTGCATGAATGTTCATAGAAGTTTTATAAGATGTATGACATGGCTTGTGTTTCAGACAGATCCTTCTGCACCTTGAGTTTGGACTAGGCTCCAGAAAAACGAACAGAAGGAGGGAGAACAATTAGGAAGCCATTACAATAATATGGATTGGGATAACAGTGGCATAAACCAGTTTGACATGATAGTAAAGTGGTCAACACCAAAATCAGATTGATTATATTCTTTGCAGCCAAAGATGGAGAAGCTCTATACAGTCAACAAAAACAAGATCAGGAGCTGACTGTGGCTCAGATCGTGAACTCCTTATTGCCAAATTCAGATTTCAATTGAAGGAAGTAGAGAAAACCACTAGACCACTCAAGTATGACCTAAATCAAATCCTTGTAATTATACAGTGGAAGTGAGAAATAGATTTAAGGGACTAGATCTGATAGAGTGCCTGATGAACTATGGACGGAGGTTCGTGACATTGTACAGGAGACAGGGATCAAGACCATCCCCATGGAAAAGGAAATGCAAAAAAACAAAATGGCTCTATGAGAAGGCCTTACAAATAGCTGTGAAAAGAAGAGAAGACAAAAGCAAAGGAGAAAAGGAAAGATACGAGCATCTGAATGCAGAGTTCCAAAGAATAGCAAGAAGAGATAAGAAAGCCTTCCTCAGTGATCAATGCAAAGAAATAGAGGAAAGCAATAGAATGGGAAAGACTAGAGATCTCTTCAAGAAAATTAGAGATATCAAGGGAATATTTCATGATGCAAGGATGGGCTCCATAAAGGACAGAAATGGTATAGACCTAACAGTTCAGTTCAGTCACTCAGTCGTGTCCGACTCTTTGTGACCCCATGAATCGCAGCACGCCAGGCCTCCCTGTCCATCACCATCTCCCGGAGTTCACTCAGACTCATGTCCATCGAGTCCGTGATGCCATGCAGCCATCTCATCCTCTGTCGTCCCCTTCTCCTCCTGCCCCCAATCCCTCCCAACATCAGAGTCTTTTCCAATGAGTCAACTCTTCTCATGAGGTGGCCAAAGTACTGGAGCTTCAGCCTCAGCATCATTCCTTCCAAAGAAATCCCAGGGTTGATCTCCTTCAGAATGGGCTGGTTGGATCTCCTTGCAGTCCAAGGGACTCTCAAGAGTCTTCTCCAACACCACAGTTCAAAGGCATCAATTCTTCAGCGCTCAGCTTTCTTCACAGTCCAACTCTCACATCCATACTTGACCACAGGAAAAACCATAGCCTTGAGTAGATGGAAGCAGAAGATATTAAGAAGAGGTGGCAGGAATACACGGAAGAACTGTACAAAAAAGACCTTCATGATCAAGATAATCGCGATGGTGTGATCACTCACCTAGAGCCAGACATCCTGGAATGTGAAGTCAAGTGGGCCTTAGAAAGCATCACTACGAACAAAGCTAGTGGAGGTGATGGAATTCCAGTTGAGCTATTTCAAATCCTGAAAGATGATGCTGTGAAAGTGCTGCACTCAATATGCCAGCACATTTGGAAAACTCAGCAGTGGCCACAGGACTGGAAAAGGTCAAAGAAAGGCAATGCCAAAGAATGCTCAAACTGCTGCACAATTGCACTTATCTCACAAGCTAGTAAAGTAATGCTCAAAATTTTCCAAGCCAGGCTTCAGCAATAAGTGAACCGTGAACATCCTGATGTTCAAGCTGGTTTTAGAAAAGGCAGAGGAACCAGAGATCAAATTGCCAACATCCGCTGGATCATGGAAAAAGCAAGACAGTTCCAGAAAAACATCTATTTCTGCTTCATTGACTACGCCAAAGCCTTTGATTGTGTGGATCACAATAAACTGTGGAAAATTCTAAAAGAGATGGCAATACCAGACCACCTGACCTGCCTCTTGAGAAACCTATATGCAGGTCAGGAAACAACAGTTAGAACTGGACATGGAACAACAGACTGGTTCCAAATAGGAAAAGGAGTATGTCAAGGCTGTCTATTGTCACCCTGCTTATTTAACTTATATGCAGACTACATCTTGAGAAATGCTGGACTGGAAGAAGCACAAGCTGGAATCAAGATTGCCAGGAGAAATATCAATAACCTCAGATATGCAGATGATACCACCCTTATGGCAGAAAGTGAAGAGGAACTAAAAAGCCTCTTGATGAAAGTGAAAGAGGAGAGTGAAAATGTTGGCTTAAAACTCAACATTCAGAAAACAAAGGTCATGGCATCTGGTCCATCACTTCATGGGAAATAGATGGGGAAACAGTAGAAACAGTGTCAGACTTTATTTTGGGGGGCTCCAAAATCACTGCATTGCAGCCATGAATTTAAAAGACGCTTATTCCTTGGAGGAAAAGTTATGACCAATCTAGATAGCATATTCAAAAGCAGAGACATTACTTTGCCAACAAAGGTCCATCTAGTTAAGGCTATGGTTTTTCCTGTGGTCAAGTATGGATGTGAGAGTTGGACTGTGAAGAAAGCTGAGTGCTAAAGAATTGATGCTTTTGAACTGTGGTGTTGGAGAAGACTCTTGAGAGTCCCTTGGACTGCAAGGAGATCCAACCAGTCCATTCTGAAGGAGATCAGCCCTGGGATTTCTTTGGAAGGAATGATGCTAAAGCTGAAACTCCAGTATTTTAACCACCTCATGTGAAGAGTTGACTCATTGGAAAAGACTCTGATGCTGGGAAGGATTGGGGGCAGGAGGAGAAGGGGACTACAGAGGATAAGATGACTGGATGGCATCACTGACTCGATGGACATGAGTCTGAGTGACCTCTGGGAGTTGGTGATGGATAGGGAAGCCTAGCTGGCGTGCTGCAATTCATGGGGTCACAAAGTGTCAGACACAACTGAGCTACTGAACTGAATACTGAAGTATAAAACACTGAAGTAAAGGTATCTAAATATGGACGTGAATATAGAAATAGAAAAGATGTAATCCAAACTCTGATACCTAGATCTATGCATGGATAACATGTCTAAGAAACAAGGAAGAATAAAGCATGTAGATTAAGAAGAAATAGCTGGGCATAAGGAGGAAAGCCAGGAGAGTTTAACACCCTGCAGATCACTTTTTAAAAAGTATTTAAAGGAAGGTGGGGTAATATACTCTCTCAAATGCCACTGGTAGGTTTACTCACATGAGGGGAGAAGATTAGACATTCAGTTTAGTACCATGACCAATGGTGGCTCTAATGAGAACAACATCATTGGAATAATGGGCTTTAACTACTGATTAGGGTAGAACGGGGAGAGAGGAGTTGGAAACGAAGACTGTAAGCAAATCATTTTTAGATTTCTTGTGAAGGAATACAGAGAAATGAAGTGGTAGTTAGAAAAGCATGAAGGATCAAGAGTTATTTTTACACAATTGGTTTGTTCTGAATTTTAAAAATAATTTTTGCTTTGCTTTGTTTAGTGCTCTTTTGTTAGTCAATTTGGAAGTACAAGTTAATGTATTTGGTGGCATTTGATATGTTTAAATTTGATATATATTTGACTGTGGGTATATTTTACTTTTTTATTTTGAAATGATTATAGATTCACAGGAATATGCAAAATAGTACACATAAGTCCTAAAAATGTTTACCCAGTTTTATACTATGTTTATATCATATATAACTATCCTAACAATATCAATTATACCTTGGTATAATGTAGAAGTAGAGTTCTAAGTCATCTTATCCCTTATACAAATTCATGTAACCACCACCACAATCAAAATACAGAACTATTATTCCAACTCCGCAAAGATCCCTCTTGTGCTGCATGTTTATGGCCATGACCTCACTCCTCCCTGATTCTATTCCTTACCACTGGCAGTCACTAATTTGTTTGCCATCTCTATAATTTTCCTTTCCTAAAATGTTATGTAAATGGAATCATACAGTATGTGACCTTTTGATATTGACTTTTTCTCACTCTGCATATCCTTGAGATCCATCCAAGTTTCTGGCTGTATCAATAATTGTTCCACTTCATTATACATGGTATGGATGTATCACCATTTGTTTAACAATTTACCAGTTGTAAGACACTTCAGGAATGTCTGTATGTTGAAGAAATCATCTAGTAAAAGAAAGGGAGTAAACTTCCCTGGTGGTCCACAGGTTAAGAATCCACTTGCCAATGCAGTAACATGGCTCTGATCCCTGTTCCAGGATGATCCCACATTCCTGGGGCAACTACTTGTGGTCCACAAGCCCATGCCCCACAACTACTGAGCCTCTGCTCTAGAGCCCAGGAGCAATGTTCTTGGGTAAGTGCAGAGAAGATACAGAGCTCAAGTAGAAACCAGGGACATTCATTCGAAGTAAAGCTTATGAAGTCAGAGTCAGTGGGCAAAAATGCAAGCAAATGTGTGTGCTGGGGGGAGCTTGTGGAACCCCTTTCCCAATGGCTTCTCCTTTCTAAATTAATAAGCAAGCAAGGTCATCAACTGAAAGGAAAAGTTGTTGCAGGTTGAAGGAGAAAAGGAAATGTATTCAACAAGCATCTAGAAGAGTAGACTGTAAAGAGATCAGACAGACATCGGATGTTATGCTGTGGCACGAAAAGCCCACAAAGATAATAACCGTGAATTTAAAGCCAAAGTAACTAGCATGGCTTGTTTCTCTCCCACCTCATTCAGCTGCTCAGATGCAGGTGCAGGAAATGCCGGAGGAATAATGACTTGAAGTTGACAGAGATGAAATAAGAAGAATAAAGAAAAATTCAGAGTTTGGAAAGAAGTATTCGGTTTTGGTTTAAAAAATGTGAGGTACATTATAACCAATAGATGTTCTGTAGATGCAAACGGGGCTTTCCCAGTGGCTCAGCAGTAAAGAAACTGCCTGCAATACAGGAAGAGGTGGGTTTGATCCCTTGATCAGGAAGGACCCCTGGAGGAGGGTACGGCAACCCACTCCAGTATTCTTGCCTGGAGAAACCCATGGACAGAGGAGCCTGGAAGGCTATAGTCCATAGGGTCGCAAAGAGTCAGATATGACTGAAGTAACTGAGCACGCAAAGATTCAACCAGCTCAAGAGAAAGTGACAGGTTGCCTTGAATTATAAACAGAAAGCCAATCCTGTATATCATCACTGTTAACCAGAACCCTGAAAATTCCATTGAGGGGCTGCAGTAGTGACTCCTTGGTCAGTTAAGGGGCTGACACTTAGCACTTAATGCCACCATTTTCCAAGGAAGTTTGGAGCTATCTTTAGTCAGCTCCCTCAGCCACTGCTACTCCAATGTCTCCAGCCATTTGAATATCTGTGTAGGCCTTCCCTCCTCTTTCATAAAACATTTGTACCTTACCCTACTCAGCCATTCTGATAAACTGTTGCTATTTTTTCCATCTGTCAGATCTGAATATCACAGCAGGGAAAGAGAAGCCTTGTTAAAGTCTTCTGTGGGGTTGTTCGTTTTCCTGACTCATTTGGCTGGGGTGTTCAAGCTCAGAAGCTTTGCCACTCCTCCCACACAATGAATGTGATGCAGAATATCCCTGCGGATATTCCTGAGCACATGAAACAATGCAGGGTTGTGCAGTGTGTCTGTGGCAATCAGTGTGTCTGTGGCAATCGGTGTGTCTGTGGCAATCGGTGTGTCTGTGGCAATCGGTGTGTCTGTGATTTCACAAAGCAGGCTGCCACTTGGCCAAGTACAAACATGACATCTCTAGAGGCTCTGGAGAGAGGACTCAGAAACAGTGCCTCAGTTCAGAGACATTTCCACCTCCTCGTGTTGGGGCAGCCCTTCCAGCCTGATGCGCCTTGCTGTGTCTGTTGAAAACAGAGAGGTCAACACAATTTCACTGGTGCATCTGCTTTTTAAGAGGCTGGGAGCTGGGTATCTTTCTAATTAATATCATTTGTTTTGAGTAAATTTCTGGCATGCAGTCTGGTTATAATATCTTCTTGGGAAATAGAAAACTGCCTCAGTAATCTGTTGAACCAGCTTGATCTGTTTTAGTACACTCAAGTCTCATATTCTTTCTCTTTCTCTCTCTCTGACCCCTCAATCCTCACTCCCCTACCCACATTTCTCAATCTCCAAACAATGCCCTGCCTCTGCCAGAAAATAAACAAGGAACCACAGTACTTACCTGGGTCACAGCATTTTGTTACTTAGGCAAAAATTATAACAAATAGTTTAAATTCTGTCACTAGTAGAGGTCAAAAGGATGACAGAATCAAATCTGCAGGCTCTTCAGTATGGCCCTTCATTTAGCTCTGCCTAATTACCTTAATTTTCCAAGTTCTTCTAAGTCAGCACTCAGTTCAAAACACAGCTAAAAATACTCTTCCTTCTGCTATCATCATGTTTGTGTTCAGTTCAGTTCAGCGGCTCAGTCATGTCCAATTCTTTGCCACCCTGTGGACTGCAGCACGCCAGGCTTCCCTGTCCATCACCAACTCCTGGAGTTTACTCAAACTCATGTCCATTGACTCAGTGATGCCATCCAACCATCTCATCCTCTGTCGTCCCCTTCTCCTCCCACCTTCAATCTTTCCCAGCATCAGGGTCTTTGCAAAGGAGTCAGTTTACTTTCACAGGGGACAGCATGTTTACTTTCTCCTTTAAACAACAAAGACTGCAAATATAACCTTCCACTGACCTGCTCCAATTTTAAAAGGCTTAAAGCAAAACTGACTGAGAAAAGCAACCTTGTAGGCCTGTGAGCCCAAGAACAGATAATCTCGTCAAGCAGCTGCAGCATGCAAGGGAAATATACTCTGACAGAGCACTTCACAAAGCTGTTTTCTTGGTGTCTGCTTTAGTGACTGGGTTATAAAAACACTCAGGGCTCACTGGAAATAAGAGGGACTGGGAGGCAGGAGGGTGGGTGAGTGATTGAGAGGTCCAGGCTGGTGCAGGCTCCTCCCCAGAAGATGCTTTGCAGGCCACAGGTTGTCATGGCCCCACAGGCCCTGCACAGGAAAAGAACTGGCACTTTCCCAGGTCAGTCCTCAGCTCTATTCCTTCTTGCTGCTATTCAGTGCCACCCCCCTCCTCGCTCTGACTATCCCTCCTAGGTCGTATCCTGTCTCCACATCCTTCTCTCATTCTCAAGGTAGCCAAGGGCTCCATTTTGTCACTGCCTTCTCAGTTCTGTCGACTTACCAAACTGTTCACATCAGGGTTTTTTGCATACACTGCTCCTTTTACCTCAGAGATTCTGTCTATCTTTCTCATTTTCCTCAACTGGGTCTCATCACAAACATAAGCCTTCCCAAGAGTGGCCTTCCCCAGCTGCGGACTCCAGATCAGACCCCCAGCACATCACTGTCCCTCATCACACCCTGGTCTGGGCCTTCTTTATCATAATTTGACATTTTCAATTTACTTGTTCATAAACATTCAGAAAAGAAGTTTATTGTATTCACCATTGCATCAATACCTAGTACTGTGCCTAGCCCAGGGTAAAAGGTACCCTTTATAAATGACACTGATTTTAGTAGAGTTCTTTTTATTGAGTGCTTTTACATCAAAGAAAAATCCTGATAAGTGGCTGCCCCTCTTTCCACCAGTAATCTGAGCTACGTAGGCCTCCCCAGCACTGTGCCATGACCTTGAAATATACTTCCTACTTCCTCATTTAATCATCAACACAACCATGTTGTATAGTATCCATTTTATATACAGAAAAGAAAACAATGCATGAGTTTCCCAAAATGTTTAGAAATGATAATGTTAAAATATAAAGTTATATAAGTATTTCAAGCATGATAACAAGCCAATAGGGTCTCATCATAAGTTATGATACAAGTTGTATAAAGATTATTTTAAAGGACATTGCCTGACTCTTTAGCAGTATTACATCATCTCTGTATCAAGTTCGGGAAATGTAGAATGATGAAAAGTAAGTATGAGGCACAGACACCCAACTAG
This sequence comes from Oryx dammah, assembly GCF_014754425.2. Taxonomy (NCBI): domain Eukaryota; kingdom Metazoa; phylum Chordata; class Mammalia; order Artiodactyla; family Bovidae; genus Oryx; species Oryx dammah. Next base: position 117,624,362 of record NW_024070186.1, read on the forward strand.
CACCTAACAAAATGTGAAGTATGTGTTCAAGAGAACTCTGGAAACATAGCACAGCATTCTAATACCAATAAAGGATGTTAACCATGCCATGTAACTGATATAACTATACCAGTATAATGTTGCAGTTAAGATTAAGAACTATAGAATAAGACAGACTTGAGTTTTAATCCTTGCTCTGTTATTGGCTACTTTTGATTGGTTCTCTCATCTGTCAAATGAAATATAACAATCTCATCTCCCAACATTGGTGTGAAAAGTAAATTATGTATTTAAATTGGTTAACACAATGTGTGACACACTAAGTGTTCAATAAATATTGATTTTATTATGGTAATTATTATTAATATTATTATTATCATTAGCTTGGGTTGCCTGCCGCTCTAAGACCAGAAATTTTAGCTCCTGTCTACGAAAGTTCACAGGCTAGATCTTGTATGCTGATGGGAGGTGAGGGGATTCCTTACAACTATACTGCAGGAGCATTCTCCCCTGTATTTGAGAAATCCTATATAATAGCACAGTTGCCCCTCTAGTTATTTATCATGACTGAAAAAAATCTTTATTCTGAAAAAATAGTGTCATTCAATAGTGTGTAATAGATCTCTCTCATTTACCTACACTTACTAGCACTTATAAGTATGTGGTCATCAAAAAACCCCAAAATTTTACTTTTATTTTTGTGAAATTGTTTTAAATATAAATTAGCTCTTAGATTCTGTCAAAAGGTTGCAGTTTTATGCTGTCTGACAATTTGTTCCCTTGGGGATATCATTTGTTATCATCCTAATTATCAGTTTGAAGCATTCTTGACAATTATGCTCAGAACAATTTGTTCAACAACACCTTGTTTAGGCTAAATTCAGATTTGACTCTGCTGGCTGTAAAACTAAATCAGTGCATTTGTACCTTAAACAAGTTTGCAATTACCTCCACAGGGATTTTCAGAATCATTTCATGTGGTGAGTGGAAACATTAATCTGGGTGCTTAACTACTGCTTGGGAATTAATTGGCACTAAGATAACATATATTAAAGAATTGCATGACACAATTTAATAAAAATAAGTTCTGTTAAACAACCAGCTCTTATGGCTTATGTTTCAATACAGAATGAAGCTAATGATTGAAATTATCATTTGAACTATATTCACTGTATTAAAAATAAAGTTTATAAGGCAACAAGAAATTTAGAGTTTTGCTCTCAGCCTCAAGGATTCTTTTCACAACATAAGAAAACTATAAATAACAATTTTACTATTGGAAGGATACTGCAAAGAAATGTAATTTTATATATTTTTAAGAGATTTTAATGTGGATGGAGTAACTAAAATCAAGGCTTGGACATTGCCAACAAAGGTCTGTCTAGTCAAGGCTATGGTTTTTCCAGTGGTCATGTATAGATGTGAGAGTTGGACTGTGAAGAAAGCTGAGTGCTGAAGAATTGATGCTTTTGAACTGTGGTGTTGGAGAAGACTCTTGAGAGTCCCTTGGACTGCAAGGAGATCCAACCAGTCCATTCTAAAGGAGATCAGCCCTGGATGTTCTTTGGAAGGAATGATGCTAAAGCTGAAATTCCAGTACTTTGGCCACCTCATGTGAAGAGTTGACTCATTGGAAAAGACTCTGATGCTGGGAGGGATTGGGGGCAGGAGAAGAAGGAGATGACAGAGGATGAGATGGCTGGATGGCATCACTGACTTGATGGAGGTGAGTCTGAGTGAACTCCAGGAGTTAGTAATGAACAGGGAGGCCTGGCATACTGTGATTCATGGGATCACAAAGAGTCGGACACGACTGAGTGACTGAAATGAACTGAACTGAACTGAACTGAACCCTAGATATAGATTTTATAGGTATATCTTTCCTTTTCTCCTTTCCCTTAAGCTTCTCTTCTTTGCTCAGCTATTTGTAAGGCCTCATCAGACAAGCATTTTGCCTTTTTGCATTTATTTTTCTTGGAGATGGTCTTGATCACTGCCTCCTATACAATTTCACAAATGATGAGCACAATAAAAGAAAAAGTATGGACCTAACAGAAGCAGAATTTATTAAGAAGTGGCAAGAATACACAGAAGAACTATTCAAAAATTTCATGACCCAGATAACCAGGATGGTGTGATCACTCATCTAGAGCCAGACATACTGGAATGCAAAATCAAGTGGGCCTTAGGAAGCATCACTATGAACAAAGCTAGTGGAGGTGATGAAATTCGAACTGAGCTATTTCAAATCCTAAAAGATGATGCTATGAAAGTGCTTCACTCAATATGCCAGTAAATTTGGAAAACTCAGCAGTGGGCAAAGGACTGGAAAAGGTCAGTTTTCGTTCCAATCACAAAGAAAGACAATGCCAAAGAATGTTAAGGTTACTAGACAATTGCACTCATCTCACACGCTAGCAAAGTAATCCTCAAAATTCTCCAAGCCAGGCTTCAATAGTGCATGAACCATGCACTTCCAGATGATCAAGCTGGTTTTAGAAAAGGCAGAGGAACCAGACATCAAATTGCCAACATTTGCTGGATCATCAAAAAAGCAAGAGAGTTCCAGAAAAACATCTACTTTTGCTTTATTGACTATGTCAAAGCTTTTGACTGTGTGGATCACAGCAAAATGTAGAAAATTCTGAAAGAGATGGGAATACCAGACCACCTTACCTGCCTCTTGAGAAATCTGTATGCAGGTCAAGAAGCAACAATTAGAACTGGACATGGAACAACAAACTGGTTCCAAGGAAGGAAAGGAATACGTCAAGGCTGCATATTGTCACCCTGCTTATTTAACTTATGTTCAGAGTACATCATGTGAAATGTCGAGCTGGATGAAGCACAACTGGAATCAAGATTGACGGGAGAAATGTCAGTAACTTCAGATATGCAGATGACACCACACTTATGGCAGAAATTTAAGAAAAGCTAAAGAGCTTCTTGATGAAAGTGAGAAATGAGAGTGAAAGAGCTTACTTAAAACTCAACATTCAGAAAACTAAGATCATTGCATCTGGTCACATCACTTCATGGTAAATAGATGGGGAAACAATGGAAACAGTGAGAGACTTTATTTTCTTGGGCTCCAAAATCACTGCAGATAGTGACTGCAGCCATGAAATTAAGAGACACTTGCTCCTTGAAAGAAAATCTGTGACCAACCTAGACAGCATATTAAAAAGCAGAGACATTACTTTACCAACAAAGATCAATCTAGTCAAACCTATGATTTTTCCAGTAGTCATGTATGGATGTGAGAGTTGGACTATAAAGAAAGCTGAGTGCAAAAGAATTGATGCTCTTGAACTGTGGTGTTGAAGAAGACTCTTGAGAGTCCCTTGGACTGCAAGGAGATCAAATTGTCAATCCTAAAAGAAATCAGTCCTGAATATTCACTGGAAGGACTGATGTTGAAGCTGAAACTCCAATACTTTGGCCACCTGATACAAAGAACCAACTCACTGGAAAAGACCCTGATGCTGTGAAAGATTGAAGGCAGGAGGAGAATGGAAAAACAGGATGATATGGTTGGATAGCATCACCGATGCGATGGACATGAGTTTGAGTAGGCTCCAAGAGTTGGTGATGGACAGGGAAGCCTGGTGTGCTGCAGTCCAGGGGGTGGCAAAGAGTCAGACACAACTAACTGAACTTACAGATTTTATGAAAGAAAAGCATTCATAATTTTATGAATTATGATTTTCTCTCTTGCTGAAGACTTTATTTTCCTCAGATATTTTCAGTGCATAAAATATTATAAACAATTATGTTTACAATGTAAAACAAAGCATGATTTCCTAAGTAAAGTCAGAGACATTGAAAAATGTCAATGCATGAATCAACTTTTCAGAAAATGACTTCAATCTTTCACAGCATCAGGGTCTTTTCCAGTGAGTTGGTTCTTTGTAAGTCATCTCTTGATTTACCTCCTCCAAGAGAAGGAAGCGAATATTGCAAAAATTTTAGAGGAGAGAGCGTTCAAAGAGAAATAATATTAAGAATAAATGCTTAGAGGCGAGAAAGTGGATGGCACTTAGGAGGAAAATCAAAAATGAAAATGTGACTGGCATGTCATCAGAGAGGAAGAGAGAAAGGAGAGCTGGAGACAAACAGGTTCAACATCAGATCTCGGAAGGTCTACTGTAAGGACTTTTTCATTAAAGATCAGTGAAATAGGGTGTGACCCAATTCTTCATTATGTCTGGAGAAAAACTTTAATTAGTATTTCCTACACACTCTATGATAATGTCCACTTGGTACTATAATAAAAGACTCGTGGTTGAACTCCAGCTTTTTAAAAAATTCTTGATTGTCACCAAGATCAATAATAAAGGTGAAACTGGAAAAGACTTTGATGCTGGGAGGGATTGGGGGCAGGAGGAGAAGGGGACGACAGAGGATGAGGTGGTTGGATGGCATCACTGACTCGATGGACGTGAGTCCGAGTGAACTCCGGGAGTTGGTGATGGACAGAGAGGCCTGGCGTGCTGCGATTCAAGGGGTCGCAAAGAGTCGGACACAACTGAGCGACTTAACTGAACTGAACTGAAACCAAATTCTAAAATTAAATGCATGCCAGGGATGGAGAAAATTTTGTTTAAATAATTTGCTTTCAGTTAAATTTTTTGAACTGTGGCAGAAACTGCTAATAGGATTCTAATATCTTTACTAGCTGAGAGGATGCAAGCAAAAACTACAAACTGCTAATAGGGTTCTAATATCTTTACTAGCTGAGAGGATGCAAGCAAAAACTACAAGCGTCAGGACTTCCCTGGTAGTGCAGTGGTGACCACTTCTCTTTCCATTGCAAGGGGTGCAAGTTCGTTCCCTGGTTGGGGAGCTAAAATCCCACATACATTGAGGCCAAAAAAAAACCAAAATGTAAAACAGAAGCAATGTTGTAACAGATTCAATAAAGACTTAAAAATAAAAATGGTCCATGTTTTTAAAAATCTTAAAAAAAAAAAAAAAAGCTACAAGGGCCAACTCTAGGTCCTAAGAAAGAATACATGTTTCTTTCTTGGCTCTTTCCCTTTCATGGCTGCCCAGTAGTCAGTGAAAACTGAAACAGAGATGGCAGTAACATATTAACTTAAGCCAACCAGCTATGACTGCTTATTCTTGGTTGGTAATATGAGAAAGAGACAAAAGCCTTTTTTTAGCCCATATTTTGGGTCTTTGGTTTGCACCAGCTTAATCTGCACTTTATCAAAGTGCATTAGCAAAACAAGAGTTAAATGACACAGAACTCCTAAAACTCTATATTATTTCATTATAATCTTTAACCTTTTTATATTCACTTTAAACTTCTTTACTACATCCCACAAGGAGAAACAAAACTATATTTCACTGTACTTTTTATCATAAATAAGAAACAAGAAATCCATGACCTTTTGACTCTAATTTTTATTCAGCCTTTGATGGAAAAGAAAATAGGGGTGTCTTAGGAAATAATCTGAACAATTTCTCAAAGAAAAGCTATATTTTATGGCACAAAAACATTTCCTTTTCTTGATGATAATTAGAGTGATATATACATCAGATTTGTTTAGGAATGTGTGAATAATGAGAGTTACATATGGTACAGGGAAGCATTCACTGAACTATGATATTTTAATATAGCTTGCTTCAGGAAGAGAGACAGAAAAGAGATTAAGAAAGATATAGAAAATAAAACACAGAAGTTTAGGGTGCAGGAGACTGCAATGGAGAGATATAGGCTAACAGAGCAAAGGAGAAACTTTAAAAAAGACACAAAAGAACTAGACAAAGGAACATGGAAGAAGACTGTCAAGAATCATGGTGGAAACTTGTTTATTCTTGTTTTGTATTTTTAGCATAACCTTAGAAGATCTTCACTAAACTCAGGAAACAGTTAATATTTGAAGTTCTTAGAGCCATTGTCTGAGTAGTTGAGCGGGGGGGGGGGGGGGCCCAACAGCCACCAATAGGGTGAGAAGTAGCTCAGTTGTCTCTGCTTACTTTTATAAGTTATAAAGTATCTCAAGGGCTATTATACAAATATCTTTTAATGGACTATGTACTACCCCTGATTTTTGCCAGAGGTTTATTTATATGAATATGTCTAAAGTCGCTAATATTTCAATAATGATTTTTTTCCTTGAACTTCCTTAAATGATTTTGTGTGTGTGTGTTAGATTAGTCAATCTGTGACTCATACCTCTTAGGATTATAAAGCCAGTTGATTGAGATAGAAAAGAAAAACAAACAAAAAAGCTCAATGCATACTATTTTAGAGTACTTAAATGACAATTATCCCTTCATTGATCACAGCCTTGTCGTGACAAATGAGCTTGTGTAACTCAATGAAGCTATGAGCTATGCTGTGCAGGACCAGTCAAGACAGATGGGTCATAGTGAAGAGTTCTGACAAAACATGGTCCACTGAAAAAGAGAATGGCAAACCACTCCAGTATTCTCGCCATGAGAAGCCCACAAACAGTATGATAAGACAAAAAGATAAGACACCAGAAGATGAGCCCCTCCAGGTTGGAAGGTGTCCAATATACTCCTGGGAAAGAGCAGAGGGCAATTACTAATAGTTCCAGAAAGAAAGAAGTGTCTGGGCCAAAGCAGAAATGACACTCAGTTGTGTATGTGTCCAGTGATGAAAGTAAAGTTCAATGCTGTGAAGAACAACATTGCACAGGAACCTAAAATGTTAGGTCCGTGAATCAAGATACTAATAAATTGGACGTGGTCAAGAAGGAGAAGGCAAAAGTGAACATCAACATCTTAGGAATTAGTGAACTAAAATGGACAGGAATGGCTGGATTTAATTCAGATGACCATTACATCTGCTAATGTGGGCAAGAAGAAATGGAGTAAACCTTATAGTCAACTAAAGACTGAAATCCAGCACTTGGGTGCAGTCTCAGAAACAATAGGATGATCTCGGCTTGTTTCCAAGACAAACCATTCAATATTACAGTAATCCAAGTCTATGCCTGAACCACTAATGCCAAAGAAGATGAAGTTGACCAGTTCTATGAAGGCCTACAAGACCTTCTAGAACCAACACCAAAAAAAGATGTCCTTTTCATCATAGGAGATTGGAATACAAAAGTAGGAAGTCAAGAGATATCTAGAGAAACAGGCAAGTTTGGTCTTGGAGTATAAAAATGGCTAACAGTTTTGTTAAGAGAATATACTGGTCATAGCAAACAACCTCTCCCAACAACACAAGAGATGACTCTACATGTGGACATCACCACATGGTAAATACTGAAATCAGATGATTACATTCTTTGCAGCCAAAGATAGAGAAGGTCTGTAAGTCAGCCAAAACAAAACTTGGATCTGATTGTGGCTCAGACCATGTACTCCTCATTGCAAAATGCAGGCTTAATTTGAAGAAAGTAGGAAAAACCACTAGACATTTCAAGTATGACTTAAATTAAATCCCTTCTGACTATATAGTGGAGGTAACAAATAGATTCAAAGAATTAGAACAGGTAGAGTGTCTGAAGAACTATGGATGGAGGTTCATGACATTGTACCAGAGGCAGTGACAAAAACCATCCCCAAGAAAAAGAGATGCAAGAAGGCAAAATGATTGTCTGAGGAGGCTTTACAAATTGGTGAGGAAACAAGAAAAGCAAAAGGCAAGGGCGAAAGGGAAAATAGGCCTAACTGAATGCAGAGTTCCAGAGAATAGCAAGGAGAGATAAGAAGGCCTTCTTAAATGAACATGCAAAGAAATAGAGGAAAACACTAGAATGAGAAACACCAGAGATTTCATCCATAAAACTGGAGATATCAAGGGAACATTTCAGCAAGGATGGGTATGATAAAAAGAACAGAAATGATAAGGACCTAACAGAAGCAGAAAAGATTAAGAGGTAGCAAGAATACAAAGAACTATACAAAAAATGTCTTAATGACCCAGATAACTACAAGGTTGTGGTCACTTACCTAGAGCTAGACATCCTGAAGTGTGAAGTTAAGTGGGCTTCAGAAGCATCACTATGAACAAGGCTAGTGGAGGTGATGGAATTTCACCTGAGCTATTTCAAATCTTAAAATAGGATGCTTTTAAAGTGCTTCACTCAACATGCCAGCAAATTTGGAAAACTCAGCAGTGGCCATAGGACTGGAATATTCCAGTTTTCAGTCCAATCCCAAAGAAGGGAAATGCCAAAGAATGTTCAAACTATCATACAGTTGTGTTTATTTCACATGCTATAAAGATCATGCTCAAAATCCTTCAAGCTAGGCTTCAGCAGTATGTGAACTGAGAAATTCCAGATGTACAAGCTGGGTTTAAAAAAGGAAGAGGAACTAGAGATCCTATTTCCAACATTCCCTGGATCATAGACAAAGCAAGGGAATTCCAGAAAAAAACATCTACTTCATGCTTCATTGACTATGCTAAAGATTTTGAATGTGTGGATAACAAGAAACTGTGACTCACATGAAGCTGTTACACTGTGAAAATTCTTAAAGACATGGGTATACCAGAGCACTTCACCTGCCTCCTGAGAAACCTGTATGCAAGTCAAGAAGCAACAGTTAGAACCAGACACGGAGCAATGGACTGGTTCAAAATTGGAAAAGGAGTACAACAAGGCTGTATATGGTTATCTTGTGAATATAACTTATATGCAGAGTACATCATGTGAAAAGCTGGAATCAAGATGATGAATCACAAGCTGGAAACTAGATTGTTGGGAGAAATATCAACAACCTCAAATAATCAGATGATACCGCTCTAATGGCAGAAAGCGAAAAGAAACTAAAGAACTTCTTGATGACAGTGAAAGAAGGGAGTGAAAAAGCTGGCTTGTAACTCAAAAGTCCGAAAACTAAGATCATGGCATCTGGTCCTATCACTTCAAGACACGTAGATGAGATGGAGAAAAAGTGGAAGCAGTGACAGTTTTTCTTTTCTGGGGCCCCAAAACCACTGTGGAGGGTGACTACAGCCATGAAATTAGAACTTTTGCACCTTGGAAGGAAAGCTATGACCAACCTAGACAGCATATTAAAAGCAGAGACATCACTTTGCTGACAAAGGTTCATATAGTCAAAGCTGTGACTTTTCCAGTAGTCATGTACAGATGTGAGAGTTGGACTCTAAGGAAGGCTGAGTGTTGAAGAATTGATGCCTTCAAATTGTGGTGCTGGAGAAGCCTCTTCAGAGTCCCCTGGACAGCAAGGAGATTAAATCTGTCAGTCCTAAAGGAAATAAACTCTGAATATTCATTGGAAGGACTAATGCTGAAGCTGAAGGTCCAATACTTTGACCACCTGATACAAAGAGCTGACTCACTGAAAAAGACCATGATGCTGGGAAAGATTGAGGGCAGGAGAGGAAGAGGGCATTAGAGGATGAGATGCTTACGTAGTATCACAGACTCAACGGACATTATTTGAGCAAACTCTGAGAGATAGTGAAGGATGGGGAGCCTAGTAGGCTGCAGTCCATGGGGTCACAAAGAGTTGGATAAGACTTAGTGACTGAATCACAACAAAATGACAATTATACATGTTTAAAGTCAATTTGAATGAGATGTTTAGCATCTGTTAAACTCAAAAAACATTTTTTTAGAATATCTGATATATTTTTTAAAATTTGACCCAAAAATCATTTTGGAGTACTTATTTGGAATGATCCAGATATCTGCATGCTAGATAACATCTAACATTTTGTCTAATCCTTTGAAGGATGTTATGAGAACCCTCAAAGAATAGTCATTTAAGTGTCCATATGTGATTTTTTTCCCCTGTGTAGGTCCATTTCTATGCACATTTGTTTGTAAAATGACAGTTTAGAAAATTCAGTATAGCCTACAAGAATATGTCCACTAAGTAAAATAACAACTTCATTTTTAATTCAAAATACAATATGAGCTGATAGAATTATTAAAATAAAAAAATATATATCCCAAGTAGGAGGCACAATCTGTTTATTAGATTGCTCATGTTTTTCTTTTTTCTAAGAAAAGAGAATTCATGATAACATATAGGTCTGATGTAGAACAATGTACAAAAAATTAAAAATTAACAATTCAGCAACCACTTTGTAGTTTTATTTGCACAACCTAAAGTTCAATTCCTTTCTATTAGTTCAGGGATTCAAAACAGATTATGATCAGTTCAGTTCAGTCATTCAGTCATTCATTCATGTCCGACTCTTTGCGACCCCATGGACTGCAGCACACCAAGCTTCCCTGTCCATCACCAACTCTTGGAGCTTGCTCAAACTCATGTCCATTGAGTCAGTGATGCCATCCAACCATCTCATCCTCTGTCATCCACTTCTCCTCCTGCCTTCAATCTTTCCCAGCATCAGGGTCTTTTCAAATGAGTCAGCTCTTTGCATCAGATGGCCAAAGCATTGGAGCTTCAGCTTTAGCATCAGTCCTTCCAATGAATATTCAGGACTGAGTTCCTTTAGGATTGACTGGTTGGATCTCCTTACTGTCCAAGGGACTCTAAAGAGTCTTATCCAACACCACAGTTCAAGAGCATCAATTCTTTGGCACTCAGCTTTCTTTATGGTCAACTCTCACATCCATACATGACTACTGGAAAAACCATAGGTTTGACCCTTGTTGGTAAAGTAATGTCTCTGCTTTTTAATATGCTGTCTAGGTTGCTCATAGCTTTTCTTCCAAGGAGTAAGTGTCTTTTAATTTCATGGTTTGGAGCCCAAGAAAATAAAATCTCTCACTGTTTCCATTTTTCCCCCATCTATTTGCCATGATGTGATCAGACTGAATGCCATGAACTTAGTGTTTTGAATGTTGAGTTTTAAGCCAGTTTTTTCACTCTCCTCTTTCACTTTCATCAATAGGCTCTTTAGTTCCTCTTCACTCTCTGTCATAAGGGTGGTATCATATGCATATCTGAGATTACCTAAATTTCAATTTCTTTCTATTAATTCAAAGATTCAAAACAGAGTATGATATGGATTACTAATTATCCAGCCAGCTTTGATTTTTCATATGACTAAATCAAATGATAATAAGCAACCAACCTAATTATTCTATTATCTAAATAACTGATGAACTTATCCTTCTTTAATTTACTCTGCAAAAATAAACTTGCTTTGTAATTTGAGTCTAACACTATAAAATATAAAAAATATATATAAAGTCTTTTCCCATAAGAAGTTAACAAGCATCTGGGGAGAGGAGGAAACACCATCATCTCCCACCTGAAGTACTCAGAAAGAAGTGTGATCTGTATTAAATCCATTCATTCTTCACACTGCATTTAGGGAGATCCTTACAAAGAGCCTATCTGATTACATCCTCACCCTCCGTGCCCCTACCCCCAACAAAGACATAAATTATGGAAATGAACTTTCAATGTGCTTAGCTATAAACGCAAAACTCCTTGCCAGTGTTTTTAGTGCTCTTTAAAGTCTTCCCTGGTGGCTCAGATGGTAAAGAATCTGCCTGCAATGTGGGAGGCCTGTGTTTGATCCCTGGGTGGGGAAGATCCCCTGGAGAAAGAAATGGCAGCCCACTCCAGTGTTCTTGCCTGAGGGAATTCATGCACAGAGGAGCCTGGCAGGCTACAGTCCATGGGGTCCCAAAGAATCAGACATGACAGAGTGACTATCACTTACACAGTCTTCTCCAAGAGACTTTCCACCCTGGTCTCTCACTGGGCTCCCTTCTCTGCTTCAGCCCCACTGGCTATGCTTCTTCTAGCCATGATATCATTGTAAAAGGTAGTTTTGCTTCATTGGGTTCACTCCAACTTCAGATCTCAGCATAACTGTCACTTTCCTGATCTCCTTTTTTAGGTCAAATTCTTTCTGTATATTTCATAGCACCTTGAATTTCTCCTCTGTGCATAGGGGTTAGAGACAGTTTTATGTTTTTGTTATTAATTAAAGCCTATCTTCCTCTCTAGGCTATGAACTGTGAAAGTAGAAAAATCATGTTCATTTCTCCTCACTATTAGAAAAGAAGTGCTTTCTTAATGAAACTGAATCCTACACTCTCTCAATAAATATCAGTAGAATGACTGTTATTATTCAGTGATAAATAAACTTGAATTCAGCATTCCATCAGTGGAACTTCAGAAAATCCCCTCATAATATTTATAATGACTTTTAATCTTCAGCTTAAACTAGTCACTGGTTAGTTGACTACGTTTTATGTATTTGTTTCTTTGTTTCTGAAAAACAAATCTTGACTTGCTCTTACTAAGAAATTGACTGTCTCTCTTAATTATATTATAAATATTTATTTCTTGAATCAGTTCTGATGAGATGGATGAAACTGGAGCCGATTATACAGAGTGAAGTAAGCCAGAAAGAAAAACACCAATACAGTATACTAACACATATATATGGATTTTAGAAAGATGGCAATGATGACCCTGTATGCAGGACAGCAAAAAAGACACAGATGTGTATAGCAGACTTTTGGACTCAGAGGGAGAAGAAGAGGGTGAGATGATTTGGGAGAATGGCATTGAAACATGTATAATATCATGTAAGAATCGAATTGCCAGTCTATATCCGATGCAGGATACAGCACGCTTGGGGCTGGTACACGGGGATGACCCAGAGAGATGTTGTGGTGAGGGGGGTGGGAGGGGGGTTCATGTTTGAGAACGCATGTACACCAGTGGTGGATTCATGTCAATGTATGGCAAAACCAATACAAAATTGTAAAGTAAAATAAAAAATTAATTAATTAATTAATTAAAAAAATAATAAATAAATAAATAAATATTTATTTCTTCATGTGTTCAACAAATACTCAGAAAAATAGTGTGAATTCAAAGGTACTTCTTAGGTTTTAACCACTCAAAGGCATGAGCTTATAAATTCATTTCAAAATTAACATAAACCATAATACTTTTGAAAATTCTATCCTATTTATGGCTGATCAAAACTCATACTTGCTGCACTCTACAAACATAAACTGTTTATGCTTCTGTGAAGTTTGTGCTTCTATGAAAGAGAATTAATGCTCCTTCATTTACCCACATTAGACTTTTTCCCAATCTGTTTTTCTCCCGTAACTGAAAATTCAGAAGTAATTTTTTTCAGCTTTGAAAAAATAAATTCCTTAACCCCACCAACTATTCCTCTTATCTGTTGTTTTTTCATTGCTTATTAAACAATTTTGGAACAAATAAGTTACCAAGCACTTACAATGTGTCAGGCTCTGTGCAAAGGATTTTACATATACTGTCTCATTTTAACATCATGTAGAGATGATTATTAGATTCTTTGAGTAACTCGAGAGAGAAGTTCATCAAGTTGCCTCATCATCACCCAAATAATAAAGGGGCCTAGCTATGATTTTAAACGTTTTTCTTCCTTCCCAAAAGGTTAAAGGAAGAATAAAAGAAACAGCATGGAGTGGGATAAAGATTCCTAAACTAGTGTCTTTTGAAATACAGAGATAAGCCATGGCTCTGTGGCTAACTGACAAGTCACTAAAGTTCTCTATAATCGCCTTTAAAATAAAGAGCATGTAGAACCTCAGAGCCAGAACTATTGTCTGCTGAGTGAAAGTTGATTGATTCTCTGCTTACTTCATCTTCCCTTTACCCAGCCCCAAAATTAAGTCCACGGAAAGAATGATGAATGGCTTCATGATCATGTATTATACAAGCAGACAGGAATGTAATCATATAGTCAGCATTTTTCATCTTCCAAACCATACACTTATCTTCACAGAGTAGAATGTTTAGATTAGTAGTATTTTTTTAATGTGGTGTATATCATTAGGAGATAAGACTACTACCAGCTGTTTGAAGGAAATAGGAGTTTTACTAAAAGAATCCACTGGAAGGAAGTGAATAAGACAGATTGGTGATAGGAGAGGAAATCAAGTCTAACAGCTTCAATTCTTATCCTAGCTCCCTCTTTCATACAAGTTCCAGTGACTTTTGTAAAGGATTTTAATATCTTCATTTACATCTCTATAAACTGTTATAATGTGGACATTTTTACTTACATAAAAATTAATGCTTGAAAAGCACTTTAAAATCCTTAGTGCTTCAAGTATTTTAAATGAATCCATATCATAATATAGTCTGCTATACCATAAAATGTGATAAAACAATAGTTTTTAACAGTATTGGAGAAATCTTAAACAGGCTAGACTCAAGAAGGAGTACAAAGATCTACAATATTGACACATGCCAGCTATATTGAAGTGGTACAGTTTGTAACTTAACACATGGGCTGGATTTTATTGTATCTTATGGCTATCAAAGATATAATCTGGTATGAACTCCCAAACTTTTCTTCTGCCATGTTTAAGGATGCTAATCAAAGGTAAGTACCTCCTATCTTATTTTTCTGTTGCACCATCAGGAGTGTCCACACTGGCTGCCAAGCTCCCACCATCAGACCCCTACTAGAGCTAGCAAGAAGGAGAGCAAACACAGAGCTGTACACAGAGCCTTGTGCCCTACACAGAGAATGTATACTTATGCCATGTAGGCCAAGACTTACTCATAGATTCAAAGCAATCTGGGAAACACTGTCTTCATTCATGGTCATGTATATAGCCAAAAATCCATGAAATATACTGATATAAAACTAGGAGTCTCTCACACAATGATCTTAAGCAAGTGACATAGCCTTCCTAAACAGCAAATTCATCATCTATTACAGGGGTTTTAATATCTATATTATCAGAATGTGATGATGATGCCATGTTCTATTTGAATGTGCCTGTCACGCTTGTAAATCAATGTGTTTACATTTAAGCCTTATGTAGACCTATGACATTATTTGTTCATAAGAGTCCTTGAATGGAAAAAAAAAAAAAATCTCCAACTAGTCTGTTGTGTTACTAATAGAGATAGAACACCTTGGACAAAAGTCAACATATTTTTAAAGCAATACTTTTTCAATATAATTTTAAAGATTTTGTTTATAACAGAGAAATAACTCTCAAGTATTAATCACTAGATTTAACATGCCTCTTCTGTCACTGTCACTTGTAGCTCTCTAAGAATGTATTACTCTCTATCTTTTTCTTAAGCAAGGATGATTTTATTCTGATTTAGGAGCTCTGAAACTGTTCAAAAGTGAGAAGTAACTGAAGCCAATCCTGTCAGATTGCTTGGTACCTATTCAAAGCCAAACTGTGGAATGCTCAAGAGGGATTATTGTATTTCAGTCACATTACTATACATATACCACTTGTACATTCCACAGAAGTCTCTAATAAAAAGCAGTTTTTTAACACCAGTGCAACCTCTGTGAGGATAGATTATCTTTTTTATGGGCGAGGTACCAGACAGACAAAAAACTGATGTCTAAAAGCAAGGAAACTCCCATTTCTAGTGATGGGGGAAGTGGAAAGCACCTATTAATATAATAAAGAGAAGTCACCAAGTGCAAAGTTAAGTTTTGAATTCTTTTTCAGCAAACATAGAGAAAAAGTTGGATCATTTGTCCTCAAAGAAACTATCTCAGAGCAGTGAAGTTCCTTGGTGGATCCAAAGAAAGACTATTGCTGACAATTGGTAAAAGAAACACAATGAACCAGTTGTCAGACATGCCTACAGAATGACAATTTGTAAAATAAAACCTTTGAACAACCAGAGGATGTTTTAAAAGAAGCTGCTGATTCAAACTGAATAACTTCACTTTGCTGTGTTTTCTGCTCTTGTATAGATCATCATTACTATTTTTACTTTCTATTTTCAGCAGAAATTTGAGTTAACCTTTTGTTCCATCTGTAGCTCGCCTTCTGAAGCAGCACCACCTCCTTTTCATTATTTCTTTCAAAAGCACTGAAATTTGCAAAATGTGCCATTTCCCTCCCTCACTCTGTGGAGGAGTAGCAGAGCCAGCTTTTCAAGCATGAAGATTCCTAATAATCAAAGGAACTTCAGGACTAAAATGAATATGCAGAGAGGATAATACCCAACACCAGAGCAGGTGTGATTGGAGAGGCAATAAAAATCCTCTTGTTCTAAAATTTGTTATTTAGAAACCTGTCAAAACACCTGGAACTTCCTACTGTGACTCGCTGAAGTCTTTAAGCCTCTAAGAAAAATTTTAACTATTTTTATGAAGATATTGTTCACTAAATCACCACCAATTTTAAATGTCTTCATTCATATTGGTTTGATTCTTCCTACCTGAGACACAAAGCATTCACCTGATTTCTAAGAAAAAGATAATGGGGAGATACTAGAGGCTGGCCTCCAGATCTGTTCCTGTATGAGGACATTGGTCAAATCAAAGTAGTTGCTGACTCCCCATATGATAATATTCATTTAGTATGAAGTAATGTCAGTATTTGAGAATATAAAAGATAAAATTTACTCAATTCACTAGCATCTTAAAATAGATTTTTTTTTTCTTATTCACAATATCACTTTTATGTATTTAAAATGTTGTAGGTATTTATGGAATACAAATTTTTCCAATCCTCAGAAAGTGTTCAAAGAAAAATCCAAAGCTCCTTATAGTAACATCTTGGCACTTTAGCCTGGTGAACTCCCTGGCAGGCAGGCTATATCTACCTGACAGTGCCCAGCTGGGTGATGTCACAGGGAAAGGCTTTGTCGGGGCCTGGCAGGAGGTAACCTGTGGGACTGGGCTCTGAGGCTGATTCTGGTTCAACTGCAAAGAGAGGTAAGAAACAACATCATTCCTCAAGAATTCTGCCTTGTCAATTCATTATAGGGGACTGGAATGCAAAAGTAGGAAGCCAAGAAACACCTGGAGTAACAGGCAAATTTGGCCTTGGAATATGGAATGAAGCAGGGCAAAGACTAATAGAGTTTTGCCAAGAGAATGCACTGGTCTTAGCAAACACTCTCTTCCAACAACAAAAGAGAAGACTCTACACATGGACATCACCAGATAGTCAACACCAAAATCAGATTGATTATATTCTTTGCAGCCAAAGATGGAAAAGCTCTATACAGTCAACAAAAAAAAAAAGACCGGGAGATGATTGTGGCTCAGATAATGAACTCCTTATTGCCAAATTCAGATTTAAATTGAAGAAAGAAGGGAAAGTCACTAGGCCTTTTAGGTATGACCTAAATCAAATCCTTGTGATTATACAGTGGAAGTGAAAAATAGATTTAAGGGCCTAGATCTGATAGATAGAGTACCTGATGAACTATGGATGGAGGTTCATGACATGGTACAGGAGACAGGGATCAAGACAATCCCCATGGAAAAGAAATGCAAAAGAGCAAAATGGCTGTGGGGGAGGCCTTACAAATAGCTGTGAAAATAAGTGAAAAGCAAAGGAGAAAAGGAAAGATATAAGCATCTGAATGCAGAATTCCAAAGAATAGCAAGGAGAGATAAGAAAGCCTTCCTCAACGATCAATGAGAAGCAATAGAGAAAAACAGAATGGGAAAGACTAGAGATCTCTTCAAGAAAATTAGAGATATCAAGGGAACTTTTCATGCAAAGATGGGCTCAATAAAGGACAGAAATGATATGGACCTAACAGAAGCAGAAGATATTAAGAAGAGGTGGCAAGAATATACAGAAGAACTGTCCAAAAAAGATCTTCATGATCAAGATAATCACGACGGTGGGATCACTCACCTAGAGGCAGACATCCTGGAATGTGAAGTCAAGTGGGCCTTAGAAAGCTTCACTATGAACAAAACTAGTGGAGGTGATGGAACTCCAGTTGAACTATTTCAAATCCTGAAAGATGATACTGTGAAAGTGGTGCACTCAATATGCCAGCATATTTGGAAAACTCAGCAGTGGCCACAGGACTGGAAAAGGTCAGTTTTCATTCCAATCCCAAAGAAAGGCAATGCCAAAGAATGCTCAAACTATGGCACAATTGTACTCGTCTCACACTCTAGTAAAGCAATGCTGAAAATTCTCCAAGCCAAGCTTCAGCAATATGGGAACCATAAACGTCCAGATGTTCAAGCTGGTTTTATAAAAGGTAGGGGAACCAGAGATCAAATTGCCAACATCCACTGGATCATTGAAAAAGCAAGAGAGTACCAGAAAAACATCTATTTCTGCTTTATTGACTATGCCAATGCTTTTGACTGTGTGGATCACAATAAACTGTGGAAAATTCTGAAAGAGATGGGAATACCAGAGCACCTGACCTGCCTCTTGAGAAACCTATATGCAGGTCAGGAAACAACAGTTAGAGCTGGACATGGAACAACAGACTGGTTCCAAATAGGAAAAGGAGTACATCAGGGTTCTATATTGTCATCCTGCTTATTTAACTTATATGCAGACTACATCATGAGAAACACTGGGCTGGAAGAAGTACAAGCTGGAATCAAGATTGCCGGGAGAAATATCAATAACCTCAGATATGCAGATGACACCACCCTTATGGCAGAAAGTGAAGAGGAACTAAAAAGCCTCTTGATAAAAGTGAAAGAGGAGAGTGAAAAACGTTGGCTTAAAGCTCAACATTCAGAAAACAAAGATCATGGCATCTGGTCCCATCACTTCATGGGAAATAGGTGGGGAAACAGTGGAAACAGTGTCGGACTTTATTTTGGGGCGCTCCAAAATCACTGCAGATGGTGACTGTAGCCATGAAATTAAAAGACGCTTACTCCTTGGAAGGAAAGTTATGACCAACCTAGATAGCATATTGAAAAGCAGAGGCATTACTTTGCCAACAAAGGTCCGTCTAGTCAAGGCTATGGTTTTTCCAGTAGTCATGTATGGATGTGAGAGTTGGACTATGAAAAAAATCTGAGCACCGAAGAATTGATGCTTTTGAACTGTGGTGTTGGAGAAGACTCTTGATAGTCCCTTGGACTGCAAGGAGATCCAACCAGTCCATCCTAAAGATCAGTCCTGGGTGTTCTTTGGAAGGAATGGTGCTAAAGCTGAAACTCCAGTACTTTGGCCACCTCATGCAAAGAGCTGACTCATTGGAAAAGACTCTGATGCTGGGAGAGATTGGGGGCAGAAGAAGGGGACGACAGAGGATGAGATGGCTGAATGACATCACCGACTTGATGGACATGAGTTTGAGTGAACTCCAGGAGTTGGTGATGGACAGGGAGGCCTGGCGTGCTGCAATTCATGGGGTGCAAAGGGTCAGACATGACTGAGTGGCTGAACTAATCTGAACTGAACTGAAGAGTTCCCGCAGGTAGAATAATACCATGCAAGTGTGCATGCTCAGTCACGTCCAACTCTGCAACTTCATTCCAACCCATGGACTGAAGCCCACCAGGTTCCTCTATCCATGGAATTTTGCAGGCAAGAATACTGGAGTAGGTTGCTGTTTCCTATTCTGGGGGTGGTAGATGTAGAACAAGGTTTAAGGACTGGAAGAGGCCTTAAAAAGTCACATAATCTGATCATCAGGTAGGGAATATGAAGTATACCAAAGTAATTGCCAAGGCAGGACTAATTCCTAGAGTCTTCTTTCTATGAAACTATTGACATAAACTAAATATGAGTCCAAAAAACACTATCAAATCAATATTTCCAAATATGTACTAAATAAATGTACTGCCTAAAACATTCTGCTGTGAATCATTTATGAAGTCTTGTATAGAACCAGGCATCAGGAGACTCACACACGAGTATTACTTCTGCCTTAAACTGCCTGACTTTTGACATCCCATTACACATTGACTCATCTTTTTCCTTCTGAAAAATATGGATGTTAATTTTTAAAAATCTGTCAAGTCCCTTCAACCTTATTATTCTGGTTTGGGAACACATGTACACCCATGGTGGATTCATGTCAATGTATGGCAAAACCAATACAGAATTGTAAAGTAAAATAAAAAATAAATTTAAAAAAATAAATAAATAAAAATAAAAATTCCCCCAAATGCAAAGCATGACCCCATAATTTATCTGTATTATTGCCATATCATCATTTTAGAATGGCATTAAAGGAGAGTTATTTATGTTTTTTTTTTTCCTGGAAAAGACAAATATACACAGGTGGTATAGTTAACAGTATAAATTTTATTACTTAATTTTTTGAAAGATACCTCAAGAAATGTTATTCTGAGATTGAAATAATATAGTTGCAATAAAAATACAGAAGCCCATCAATAGACAGCAATGGTATTATGAAGATATTATGCTTTTAGATATCTTTGAGGATGGTAGATAATAATTACTGAGGGTCTAGACCAATGCCCCAGAGTAACAGTTTTATCTGTTTCCGCAAGGAGATAGTGACAATGTTGATTTTAATCATTCAAAATATGAAGATCATATGAAATGTAATACTTTTTCTTTTCATAAGCAACTAAAAGGCAGAGGAACCAGAGATCAAATTGCCTAAATTCGCTGGATCATCTAAAAAGCAAGAGAGTTCCAGAAAAACATGTACTTCTGCTTTATTGACTATGCCAAAGCTTTTGACTGTGTGGATCACAACAAACTGTGGAAAATTCTTAAAGAGATGGGAATACCAGACCACCTTAGCTGCCTCTTGAGAAATCTGTATGCAGGTCAAGAAGCAACAGTTAAAACTGGACATGGAACAACAGACTGGTTCCAAATTAGGAAAGGAGTACATCAAGGCTGTATATTGTCACCCTGCTTATTTAATTTGTATGCAGAGTACATCATGAGAAACTCTGGGCTGGAGGAAGCACAAGCTGGAATCAATACTGCCAGGAGAAATATCAATAACCTCAGATATGCAGATGACACCACCCTTATGGCAGAAAGTGAAGAAGAACTAAAGAGCCTCCTGATGAAGGTGAAAGAGGAGAGGGAAAAAGTTGCCTTGAAGTTCAACATTCAGAAAACTAAGATCATGGCATCCAGTCCCATCACTTTATGGGAAATAGATAGGATAACAATGGAAACAGTGAGAGATTTTATTTGGGGTCTCCAAAATCACTGCAGATGGTAACTTCAGATGTGAAACTAAACGATGCTTGCTCCTTGAAAGAAAATTTATGACCAACCTAGACAGAATTTTGGACTCTGGGGGAGAGGAAGAGAGTGGGATGATTTGGGAGAATGGCACTGAAACATGTATACTATCATGTAAGAAACGAATCGCCAGTCTATGTTCGATACAGGATACAGGATGCTTGGGGCTGGTGCACGGGGATGATCCAGAGAGATGATATGGGGTGGGAAGTGGGAGGGGGGTTCAGGATTGGGAACTCATGTACACCCGTAGTGGATTAATGTCAATGTATGGCAAAACCAATACAGTATTGTAAAGTAAAATAAAGTAAAAATAAAAATTAAAAAAAAAAAAGCAGCAACATTACTTTACCAACAAAAGTCCATCTAGTCAAAGCTATTGTTTTTCCAGTAGTCACATATGGATGTGAGAGTTGGACTATAAAGAAAGCTGAGCACCGAAGTATTGATGCTTTTGAACTGTGGTGTTGGAGAAGACTCTTGAGAGTCTCTTGGACTGCAAGGAGATCAATCCTGTCAATCCTAAAGGAAATCAGTCCTGAATATTCACTGGAAGGACTGATGCTGAAGCTGAAACTCCAATACTTTGGCCACCTGATGTGAAGAACTGATTCATTGGAAAAGACCCTGATGCTGGGAAAGATTGAAGGTGGGAGGAGAAGGGGACGGCAGAGGATGAGGTGGTTGGATCGCACTGCCGACCCGATGGACATGAGTTTGAGTAAGCTCCAGGAGTTGGTGATGGACAGGGAAGCCTGTCATGCTGCAGTCCATGGGTCACGAAGAGTTGAACACGACTGAGCAACTGAACTGAACTAAAGGCTGGACATTCACTGTCAGAGAGAACTGTGGAGGTGGGAACAAATAGTATATACCTTCAGCCCCAGTGTTCCAGATTGGCGTGTTTAGTCTCTTGGATAGCTATTTAATTCCCTTTTATTGTTTAAGTATCCCACTTGAGTAAAGGATAAAGAGCATAGGATATTATAATTAACTTTCTATGAATTCCATTTGACAGGAGAAATAACTAACCCATGTACCAAAGGCTGTTTCTGTATAAAACTATAACCAAGTAGTGAAAAAAAGTAATTAAGCCATAATTTTGTTATGAATCACCTAACATTTTTACTGATTTCCCCCCAGAGAATGGTTTGTCTACAAGACATTATGTAAACAGAGGTTAAGAGAAGCTAAAGACACTAAACAGAGCATCACGTTTGTTTGTATTATAGTAGTGCAAATGTCCATCTCCTGTTTATTTAGTTTCCTAACACTTCTTTAATATATGCAATATTTTGAGAAATGTCTTGTGTAAATCTAAAGCCCTTTCAATTAATCACTGCAAAGTGCACTGTGCCCCTAAGGCATATTAAACTTCAATAAAGGTATTTGGCTATGTGAGAACACAGAGGGAAAAGATGGCATCCAAGGACGTGACATAAAACCTGATATATTGGTAACACACAACAACAAAGGAAAGGTCTTTTTAGTGCAGAGGACAGTGGCCTGAAGTGTAAAATTAATCATTGTCATAGAAAAGAATATTAAAGAGTAAAATACTGTTGTATCCACCTGTATTGAACCCAAAGCACTACTCCAAAGGGAACTTGATGTTGATTTTGCTTATTAAAGGGTTATTGGATAATATTGTTGCAAGATTAAAAAGTTGTTTCTATTAAATTTTGACTTCTGAGAAACATAAGACATAATGATAGGTATCCAAAAATGATTAACTGAAGCATTTTGTATGTTTAGCTATTAACCAAAGGAAGAAAACAGACTTGAGTACTAGGAAAATTGTTTGTTCTCTTTTTACAACTGCAAAGCATTTAATATATTTTTCCTGAATCAGTTACAAATCCAGAATTGCATTTATAAAAACCAACTATAGTTTCAAGGAATTTTTATTTGTCTGTTTCTTTGTTGAATTGTAGTTGATTTACAACGTGATGTTAGTTTCATATATATAGCACAGTGTTTCATATATATATCCTTTTCAGATTCTTTTCCCTTATCAGTTCAGTTGAGTTCAGTCAGTCATGCCGACTCTTCACGACCTCATGGACTGCAGCACGCCAGGCCTCCCTGTCCATCACCAACTCCCAGAGCTTGCTCAAACTCATGTCCATCGAGTCGGCGATGCCATCCAACCATCTCATCTTCTGTTGTCCCCTTCTCCTCTCACCTTCAATCTTTTCCAGCATCAGGGTCTTTTCCAAAGAGTCAGTTATTCGCATCACGTGGCCAAAGTATTGGAGCCCTCAGCTTCAGCATCAGTCTTTCCAGTGAATATTCAGGATTGATTTCCTTTAGGATTGACTGGTTTGATCTCCTTGCAATCTAAGGGACTCTCAGGAGTCTTCTCCAACACCACAGTTCAAAAACATCAAAAATATTGAGTATAGTTCACTGTGCTATCCAGTAGGTCATTGTAGGTTATCTATTTTATATATAGTAGTGTGTATATATTAATTGCAACCTTCAAATTTATTCCTCACTCCACTTCCCCCTTTGGTACTATAAATTTGCTTTCTATGTGTATGAGTCTATTTGTATTTTGTAAATACTTCATTTGTATCTTTTTTTTAGATCCCCCATATAAGCAATGTGATATTTGTCTTTGTCTGACTTGCTTTATTTAGTATGATAATCTCTAGATCCATCTGTGTTGCTACAAATGGCATTATTTCATTCTTCTTATGGTTTAAGTAATATTCCACTGTGTATACACTACATCTTCTTTATCCATTCCTATGGCAGTGGACATTTAGGGTGCTTCCAGGTCTTGGCTATTGAAGTACTACTGTACTTCAGTGAACACTAGGGTACATATATCTTTTTCTGAATTAGTTTTCTCCAGATACATGCTGGAGTGGAACTGCAGGATCATATGGTAACTCTGGGCTTCCCAGATGGCGCTAGTAGTAAAGAAGCTGCCTGCCAGTGCAGGAGACAAAAGAGATAAGGGTTCAATCCCTGGGTCAGGAAGATCCCTGGAGCAGGCCATGGCAACCCACTCCATATTTTTGCCTGGAGAATCACCTTGGACAGAGGAGCCTGGCCAGCTAAAGTATATGGGGTCACAAAGAGTCAGACATGACTGAGTGACTAACTACAGCACAAGGTAACTCTATTTTTAGTTTTTTAAGGAATCTCCATACTGTTCCCCATAATGGCTGTACAAATTTACATTTCCACCAATAGCGTACACGGGTTCCTTTTTCTTCTCACTGTTCAGGTAGATCAAGAATTGCAATATCTAAAAACCCACCATGGTTTCAAGGGATTTCTTTGAAAACAAACAAACACCACCACCAACAACAAAACATGAAGTCTGGCAATATGCTAGGAGTGTAGGGAACCAAGCTTGGAAAATAGAAGCTAAGGTAGCTTCTAACATGCAAAAAAACATAAAACATAATTAGCAGAACACTGCATCAGGATAGACACCAGCACTGCAAGATGCTCAAGTTACATAGAACATATGCCCACTGACTACAGTGGACTTTCCATTATATGACTGTGAATATATTCTACTTTACTGTCATCAAAGCACCAAGATCCTGGGTAAAAGTACATAACTGATTAAATGCATGCCACTTTCTAATACTGGAAAGTTATCGTATTCATTATTTGAGGCTATGATGACAAATTACCACAAATTTGGTAGCTCAGAATGATAGAAACACATATTCTGGAGGCCAGGCATACAGAATCAAGATATTGGCAGGGCTTTACTTCCTCTGGAAGCCCTAGGGCAGATTCTGCTTCTTGCATCTTCCAGCATTCCTTGTCAGCATTACTTGGCTTGAAGCACATAACTCCAATTTCTGTTTCTAATTTTACAGAAATTTCATCTCTTCTATGTGTCTCTCAAAATTCCTTTTGCCTTTCTCTTATAAAGATACTTGTGATGGCATTTAGGACCTACCCAAATAGTCTATGGTAAGCTAGCCTTTCCTAGTAGCTCAGTCAGTAAAGAATCTGCCGGAAGTGCAGGAGACCTGGGATCAATCCCTGGGTTGGGAAGATCAGCTTAGGACAGGACTGGGCAACTTCACTTTCACTTTTCACTTTCATGCGTTGGAGAAGGAAATGGCCACCCACTCCAGAGTTCTTGCCTGGAGAATCCCAGGGACAAGGGAGCCTGGTGGGCTGCCGTCTATGGGGTCGCACAGAGTCAGACACAACTGAAGCGATGCAGCAGCAGCAGCATAACACAAAAAGAGAATTTTTACCATAAGAAAAAAAAAGTTGGTTTTGGTAAAACTAACCAAAGTTAAATTAGTAATGACAAAGTACAGGGAAAGAATAAGGAAATAATTCGCCCGAAAGATGATGCATTATTTATTTATTCATACTCATTGTATACAATATGAGCACACCTCAATGCCAAAAATCTCAGTTCCATTTACCCACTGCATCCTGTAAAAATGAAATTCTAGTAAGAGGTGATAAGTTATATAAAAGTGAATAGAAAAGCCATGGAAATTAAAATAATTTAGATATATATTCATTTATTTCATATCTATAGTGTACCAGAGATCCTAACAACAATAATGATGAATAACATACAAACTATCACCATTGTCCTTGATCATTTGGAAAACCAATACCCAAAACTATGAAGGGCAAAAAAAGCTCACATCTCATCTGAACTCCAACTTGTATTTCTAACAGGAACTAATGAAATCCTGAAAAATCGCTTCACTTTTTATATAGTTGCTAATGAGCTTTGATCTAATTCAAGCAAATATTTATGAGTGAAATAATGCATCATATTTTATCCATAGCAACACCACTCTGTTGTATAATATCTACTAGATACAAATCATTGCCAAATGTAGTGATAGGCAAATGCAGCTATAGAAATTAGGAGAAAAGAATTATGATGAGACTTCCAACAAACTGGGAACCCACACTGTAACTTGCACATAGGGAAGCTACAGAATTCTTTATTTTTATCAATTCCTTTATTATTTACAATCAAGACCTAAAATAAATCTACATTGTAGTTGAAAGTCCAATTGTATGAGACTTTCTCACAAACCTGATGATTTATAAAAGGAAATATTTGAACATATCATTTACCAATAAAGCCAGTTATTGGCCTACAAATCAGACTTCCTGTGCCCCCCCTTCAAATGTTCCTGACCCCATCTCTTATTCCAGCTGCTGTTTCAGTGACCCATCCTCACTAACTTTGATAAGCTTCAAATAGGTGAAATTTTAGGTCATTGCTTCATGTCTCTTCTCTTCAGGAATTTTTTAATGCCACAATGTGGGATGTCAGCAAATACCTGCTCAGCATTTAAGCATGACCAATCTAGAAGTGTGGGAGAGTAAATGCCCAGGAGCCATCCTTAATTAATGTGAGATGAAAGCCAATGGATAAGTGCTTCCTCCTTTCATCCCCCGGGCAGATCATTCTAAGACACATTTCATAAAACACTCCATAAAATGCAGTGAAATCAACCTGCAGTTTCTCATACTGATTGCCAACTTAATAATGCATCTTTATTTTAGTTTTCTCTCCTTCCCCATTTTACTCTCTCATTCCTCACTCCGATTCTCTGTGTGTAATCCTTTCTCTCAGGCTATACTTTTTTGGTACCCATGCTAAGGCTGTTATTTCAATTAATTCTATGTAACAGATTTTCAGAATGGGTTTTGGAAACTGGATAAAGCTCCAATCAGTTGACAGATGTGTGGTAGGACCATAGCATACAAAAGCACCACAGTGTGTGAGAATATCACCTTTAGGAAATTAGAATGAAATACTAATGGAAACCTAAAGCGTTGGCATTCATGGCTACCAAAATACTATTTTGTAGGATTTAATCTTATAAAATGAATTAATTGCTTTGAAACCATTGAGAAAAGAAATGACAGGTTCCATTTGGCCTACTATCAAATTAAAGCATACTTGAAAAGAAAGGAAGACTCCAGAAGACTGTTTGAGAAAATCCATATCTAGTATAACCACACAGGATACACCGTACTGAAAATCAGGCACAAGATTTTATTGTGAGTTGGTAGAGCTGCAAAGAAACAAACACACAGTCTTGATAGAGCTGCTAAGTCAGAGTCTGAGCCCTAATAAGAAAATGTATGAAATACAACTGAAAAAATTCAGTGGAGATTTTTTTGGTAAAAAAAATTCTGAGAACCTTGAATCCATAGATAACTGTGAACTCTTCAAGGCAGTAGAAGAGCAGGCTTCTCCCCATTGATAAAGTGACCTTCCAATTCTTAACTACCCTGCAAAGACTATAGGAAAAATGTCTAGACATATTTTGCTTGTCCTCTTCACAGTATATATTCTCAACTCCTCACTGTTATCAGGTCAAAAAACCAAGGATCGGTCTCAGTACAGTCCAAACAGGGAAATACAATTTCTTAAACACTGAAGGAATTTCAAGGACTGCTAATATGCACCAGCAGAAACTAGAGGAATACATGTGTGCTAGGTGGTCTTGTCTTTTCATACTGTTCATGGGATTCTAAATGAAAAGGCAAGACCACTTATTCATACATAAAATCCTAAAACATGATGCTGTTAAAGTGCTGCACTCAATATAGCCAGAAAATTTAGAAACTCAGCTGTGGCCACAGGATTGGAAAAGGTCAGTTTTTATTCCAATCCCAAAGAAGGACAATGCTAAACAATATTCAAAGTACCATACAATTATGCTCATTTCACATTCTAGCAAGGTAATGCTCAAAATCCTTCAAACTAGGCTTCCACAGTATGTGAACTGAGAATTTCCAGATGTACACACTAGATTTAGAAAAGACAGAGAAATCAGAGATCAAATTGCTAACATATGTTGGATCACAGAGAAAGCAAGAGAATTCCAGAAAAACATCTATTTCTGCTTCATTGACTACACGAAAGCCTTTGTTTTCTTTGAGGAGAAGGAGAGGACAGAGGATGAGATGATTGGATGGCATCATCACCTCAAAGGACATGAGTTTGAGCAAACTCCAGGAGATGGTGAAGGACAAGGAAGCCTGGTGTGTGGCAGTCCATGAGGTCACAAAGAGTTGGATATGACTTGGCAGGTGAACAACAAGAAAGTGGTCTTGAGGTTACTATAGTGAGTAGTGGTCAATGGTGGTGGGTGGGGTGGGGTGGTGGTGATAAAGCAGAAAATAAGTTTGAATAGCAGACAATTTATTGGATTAGAATCCTGTAACTCAGAGTTCAGTATCTTAGTAACAACACCTAGCTTTGATCCTAACATAAACATGAGTGGCTCTTTGAAGCTTGGATCCAATGATAATTCTCTATTAAATAGAGATTATGAGACTTCCTTGGAATGGTATTGAGAAAGGGATCTAAAACTTAGGAAAATGAAAACACCTGAATGAATTAACTAGGAGACTAGAAAACCTGCCACTTGATTATGTTTCCTGGCAGGACCCAGGGGACATATCTTCACAAAGATTATAAGAAACGTGCTAGTGAGAGAGGCACTAGCATCTTTGATAAGCTTAGTGCATATGGTCTCTGCAGACGGGGGTAAGAGTAGGAGATGCTTCCTACTGGACTCAATGGTATCAGCAGGAATTCTAGAATTCCAGAATACTAGAAAATAGATGCAGCACTTAAAAGTTAGAGTAAGACTAGAATGGCAGAGTATCTGAACCCATAGAAATCAGTGGTAAAGTAGGGCTAATAATGTCCGATTCTTTGCGACCCGTGGACTGTAGCCCACGAAGCTCCTCCGTCCATGGGATTCTCCAGGCAAGAATACTGGAGTGGGTTGCCATTTCCTTCTCCAGGGGATCTTCCCAACCCAGGGATCGAACCCAGGTCTCCCACATTACAGACAGACACTTTAACCTCTGCACCACCAGGGAAGCCCCTATATAATATTATATTATATTATATATATAATTACCCACGCCAATATTCTGGCCTGGCAAATTCCATGGACTGTATAGTCCATGGGGTCGCACAGAGTTGGACATGACTGAGTGACTTTCACTTTCACTTTCAATTTTCATGGCTGATATATATGTTTATAGTTGATATGATGTTATGATGTTAATTTTCTGTAAGAACCTAAAAATAATACAATCAAATTCTGGCAACCAGACGGCTAAGGTAGATTACTATACTGCAAAATTATAATCCTTCACCCAATTTCCAAATCTAATCACAAATCTATCCACATATACAATATGCATTAATTAAAGTATGTATTAGTTTCTTAGGGTTTCTTTAACAAAGTACCACAGACAAAGTAGCTTAATATTCACAAATTTATTTTCTCACAATTCTGGAGGCTGAACACCTGAGATCAGGTCCCAGCAGAGTTGGTTTCTTCTGAGGCATCACCCCTTAGATTGGAGATAATCATCTCCCTACGTCTTCACTGGTCTTCTCTCTGTTATCCTGTCGTGTCCAACTCTTTGTGACCCCATGGACTGCAGCACACCAGGCCTGCCTGTCCCTCACATCTCCCAGAGTTTGCCCAAGTTCATGTTCATTGCATTGGCGATGCCATCCAGCCATCTAATCCTCTGATGCCCTCTTGTCCTTCTGCTCTTTTCCAGCATCAGGGACTTCTCCAATGAGTCATCTGTTCACATTAGATGGCCAAAATGCTGGTGCTTCAGCTTCAGCATCAGTTCTTCCAGTGAATATTCAGGGTTATCTCCCTTGAGATTGACTGGTTTGGTCTCCTTGCTGTCCAGGGGACTTTCATGAGTCTTCTCCAGCACCACAGTTCAAAGGCATCAATTTTTTAGTTCTCTGCCTTCTTTATGACCCAGTTCTCATAACCGTACATGACCACTGGAAAGACCATAGCCTTATCTATACAGACATTTGTCAGCAGAGTAATGTCTCTGCTTTTCAACATACAGTCTAGGTTTGTCATAGCTGTCCTGCCAAGAAACAATCATCTTCTGATTTCATGGCTGCAGTCACCATCCACAGTGATTTTGGAGCCCAAGAGTAAATCTGTCACTACTTCTACCTTTTCTCCTTATATTTGCCATATAGTAATGAGGCCAGATGCCATGATCTAATTTTTTTAAAACATTTAGTCATAAATCAGCTCTTTCACTCTCTTCCTTCACCCTCATCAAGAGGCTCTTTAGTTCCTCTTCACTTTCTGCCATTAGAGTGGTATCATCGACATATCTGAGGTTCTTGATATTCCTCTCACCTATCTTTTTTCTAGCTTGTAACTCATCCAGCCTGGTATTTCTCATGATATGCTCAGTGTACAGGTTAAACAAACAGGGTAACAGCAGACAGCCCTGGCATACTCCTTTGTTGATCTTGAACCAATCATTTGTTCCATACAGGGTTCTAACTGTTGCTTCTTGACCTGCATACAAGTTTCTCAGGAGACAGGTAAGATGGTTTGGTATTTCCATCTCTCTAAGCTTTCCACAGTTAGTCATGATTCACACAATCAAAGGCTTAAGTGTAGTTGATGAAAGAGAGATAGCTGTTTTACTGAAATTCCCTTGCTTTCTCTGTAATCCAGCAAATGTTAGCAATTTGATCTCTAGTTCCTCTTCCTTTTCTAAACCTAGCTTGGACATCTGGAAGTTCTTGGTTTGCATAATGCTGAAGCCTAGAATGCAAGATTTTAAGCACAACATTACTAGTATGGTAGATGAGTACAATTGTTCGACATTCTTTGGTACTAACTTTCTTCGGAATTGGGATGAGGATTTACATTTTCCAGTCCTATGGCCACTGCTGGGTCTTCCATATTTGCTCGTATAATGAATGCAAAACCTTGATGACATCATCCTTTAGGGATTTGAATAGTTCAAATCCCTCTGTATCTACCTGTGTCCAATTTCCTCTTCTTATAAGGACACAGTCTTACTGAATTAGGGCCCACCTTAATGACCTCAATTTAAATTAACTATCTGTTTAAAAAAAAACCAACTATCTCCAAATACAGTCATATTCTAAGATATTGTGGAGATTAGAATTTTAACATGAATTTGGTAGAAATTCATGTTAAATTACTCTCATAGCAAAGAAGTTAGATTCCCTTGACAAAAGGCCTACACAAGCATATGTGATAAACATATCTTTAATTTATTTAATAACTTCCTAAAGAGATCTGTGACCCTATACAAGGCCTTTTAAGACACTGACACCAGAGGATCTGAAAGCTTATTGTGAGTGCTCTGATTTGTAAAGGGCTTCCCTGATAGTTCAGTTGGTAAAGAATCCACCTGCAATGCAGGAGACCTTGGTTCGATTCCTGGGTTGGAAAGATACACTGGAGAAGGGATAGGCTACCCACTCCAGTATTCTTGGGCTTCTCTTGTGGCTCAGCTGGTAAAGAGTCCACCTGCAATGCAGGAGACCCTGGTTTGATCTCTGCGTTGGGAAGATCAGCTGGAGAAGGGAAAGGCTACCCACTCCAGTATTCTGGCATGGAGAAGTCCAGTCCATGGGGTCACAAAGAGTTGGACATGACTGAGTGACTATCATTTCACCTCATTTATAAAAACTGAGTGATAGAGATAGTTTTGACCCAAATCCATAGCATCATGGTCCAAAATTCAGACTGATTGATTCAGTTAATTCTTCAGTCTCTAAGTATATAATTGACTGGATATATAAAGCAATTGGTATACATTCACACTAGTTCTCTGACCTATGGTGTAAGATTATATGGTAGGAAGGATAAGGGGAAGTACTTTAACCCACCACTGAACTCTGTCAGATTATTAAAATATTTTTAAACAAAAGCAATATTGCTACCCAGGAAGAATTTTAGATACTATTTCTTCTTCCCACCAAAATCTTTTTTCAGTTCACTTATTTGTCTCTGAAAAAGAAGATGGATTATAGTACATGAAGATGGGCAATTATAAACTTAACCAAATGATAGCTTTATTCATAGTTGCTTCTGTGCTAGAAGTAGTTCTTTACTGACATATAGACATAGCCTCTGGAACTTTGTATATAGCTCTTGATCTACTGGACATATTCTTCTCAATTGCTAACAGCACAGGAGGTAGAAAGAAGCTTTCTTTCACAGGGGAAAGATAGCAGTACATACTCAGTCCTTTCTCAAGACTGTTAACTATCCCATTCTCTGTCCTCAGGGAACTATTCTGTTTTACAGGAAATTTGATCACTCTGACACTCTTCAGAACATTAATGGTTGATTACAATGTGAAATAACACTAATTGGAACTCAAGAGAAGTAAATAATCTGGTAGACAGAATTGTCAGAGGGCTTCCCTTGTGGCTCAGACGGTAAAGCATCTGCCTACAATGTGGGAGACCCGGGTTCAATCCCTGGCTCAGGAAGTTCCCCTGGAGAAGGAAATGACAACACTCCAGTATTCTTGCCTGGAAAATCCCATGGATGGAGAAGTCCAGTAGGCTACAGTCCATGAGGTCGCAAAGAGTTGGACACGACTGAGCGACTTCACTTCACTTTAGGGTGGCTCAATGGTGAAGAATCTGCCTGCCAATGCAGGATTCTCAGACATGGCCCAAGGTCCAGAAGATCCCCTAGAGGAAGAAATAGCAACCAATTCCAGTATTCTTGACTGGAGAATTCCATGGACAGAGAAGCCTGGCACGCTTTCCATCGGGTCACAAAGAGTCAGACACAACTGAGTGACTGAGCACACACGCAAAAGATAAATACAATGATGACTCAGGTATTTGAAGTTTCTATCATGAAGTTTACAGGTATCCAACAGTCATGAAAATACTGAAGAATTCCCCTTAGAAAAGGACAAATTAATGCATTTTGCACCACCACCTATGATGAGAAAAGAGGCCATCACTTGGTGGCCCTTTTCGATATTTGGAGAAAATCTGAAAATTCTATTTTGACCTTTTTTACTAGGAGACTTACAATACTAACTGTTTTGAATAGTTTCCAGAGCAGCATAAGGTCCTGTAGGAAGTCTAAGTTGGGTGCGGACTGTCTGGACATTAAGATCATATAACCTAGCATATCTGATGATGATGGAAGTATATTTTAAAAAGGCTTTGTGCAATCTCTGATAAGCCATAGTAGAAGAGTCACTGTACAGACTCTGAGGATTTCCCAGCAAGCCCATGCTTTCTGTGGCACAGAGCAATCAGTCCTTGAAAAATAGTTCCTACTCTACTAATAGCCCTAGTAAAGATGTAAGACCTGATCATGGGATATTGAGGGACTGTGAGTTGGAGTTGTCCATCATGTCACACAGCAGGCAGAAACCAACTGCATGACAGAAGTGACATGTTCAGCATGGTGCCTGAGCTGATCCAGAATATGGAAGTAAGTTACAAAAAGAAAGGGCCCAGACCCCACTTTAGCCAGCTCTGCAATATACTCGGCCTTTTTGGAGACATGCCCTAGAGCTAACTGACCAAAAAGGAAAATACTTGGTCCTGGTTCCCAGATGGATTGGTATTGGTACTGGCCACAAATAGACTGCTATTGTACTGTACTCCCATTCAAGACTGGCTCTAAATGAGGAACTAGGATTGCTGCTACACAGTGGGCAATAAGAAACGTGTCTGGAAAACAAGTGATTTGTGGAAGCATCTCTTGGTGCTTCAGTACTCAGTAATAACTGTGAACAAACAATTGCAACAACTATAACACCATAAAACAATTCAATTAAAAATTCAGTCCCTTCAGGGCTAAAGGATCTTTTCACTAGTCAAGCAGAGTAGACAAGCTGGAATTCTGACTGAGGGTGAGCTAAATCTAGAATAGATGAAGAGATAGATAATGAATACCAATTATGGCCTCAGGACAAGCTGCACTGCTGGTAACCCTGTCTTGTGCAAATAATCCTGGGGATTTACAGAGAGTCTGAATAGATTTGACTGCTACAAGGGCTGGACTGCATATACTTCTCTTGTGCCTAATATCAAATTCTCTCAGTGTCGCCATTACTGTGATAACCAGACCTGCAGAGACTGCAACCAGCTTCACACTGATGGAAACTATAAACCTCTCACCAAAGACCCTTGATGGGTGTATACCTCGCACATCCTACATGAGGCTTTCCCTAATGGTATGGTGTTTGGGGTGCTCATGGGAACTCATTTAACACTCATTCATGGCACATCCGGAGAAGGCAATGGCAATTCACTCCAGTACTCTTGCCTGGAAAATCCCATGGACGCAGGAGCCTGGTAGGCTGCAGTCCATGGGGTCCCAAAGAGTCGGACACGACTGAGCAGCTTCACTGTCACTTTTCACTTTCATGCATTGGAGAAGGAAATGGCAACCCACTCCACTGTTCTTGCCTGGAGAATCCCAGGGGCGAGGGAGCCTTGTGGGCTGCCGTCTATGGGGTCACACAGAGTTGGACACGACTGAAGCGACTTAGCAGCAGCAGCAGCAGCAGCAGCAGCAGCAGCAGCATGGCACATCCAACCTAGAAATATGAGTCATTGCCCACAGGACCATGCTTGACCAATGGGGACAGGAGCTGATAGAAATATGCCCTCCTTTTAGTTAGAGTTCTAAAATACATTGTTTAATCTGCTCAGAAGCTCATACTGTATATCCCCATCTGTCATTCCCACTCCATGAGACCTAATTCCCAAGTGAATTACCTGCAAGCAAAATCTCTCAGCACTGCTTTTGGGGAAATAGGGTTGAGGCAGAAATTGCCCATTTACTCTTGAAAGTTTGTATTCTAAGGACACATACTTAATATTAAGTATAGTTACACATTTCCTCATATCAAAAGTACTACATTTTTGTGCATTTCAGACTCCTCCCAAAGGCCCTCCTTTACGAGCAAAAAATAAAATGTTATTTCTAAACCTTGGAAAATTACTGTTTTCTATTTTTTAATGAAATTCAACCACAATGTCAAATATAATTGACCCACCTTAAAATGTAAAGACATCAGCTATTATTAATGAAGTGTTTTAAGGCACATTTTGGAACATGATCACAGCTAGAATATATATGCAGTTTTATATGATAAAAGATTAACTTATTAACCTTGGAGCATTTTCTCTGCATCAGCAACATTTTAGAGTATTAGAAGAGAAGCACTATCTCAAATAATTTGTAAAACTTTAACAACACATCAAAGGGGGAAAATAGACAAGTTGGTTTCAAGTAATGAAACTTGCTTCTCCAGAGGACAGCTGTCTAAAAGTAAAACTCTGTTTACTCTCTGTGGCAGCCTATTACTTCACCTATTATCTATCACCTCTTTGCCCTTGGAGAATTCTCTTTAAATGTGTTTACAAAGGCAAAGACAAGTTTAAAGCAATTATCAAAGAAATGTGGGTTACAATGGTACACAGAGGAATAGCCATTGTGCTTATTCTTTCTTTTATTTACATATTTCCAAGATCTGGCTTATGTCCAATTCCAGATATCCCTCTTTCTTCCATAACATACCTCTTGATCTATAGTCAATATTTTAAACTCATATTTGGATGCTTATTTTCTTCCTTATATTATTTTTCTACTTCTTTAATGCATCATTTCTTTTCTGATAACAGAATTCTAAATTACTTGGATATAATTATATTTCATATATAGATTTGCATATCATTCTAAAATTCTTTGCAAACTCACCTCTACAGTTTGAAATACCTTCATTTTCATCACTGTGATATTTTAGTTTATCACTATTAACACTTAGACTTTCTGAGATTGTATTTAAATTTTATAAGGTTGTGTTTTGTATAATTCCTGAAATCTCATGTTATTTGATTTTATAAATATATTTTATTTGAAAATCTTTCACTGTTATCTATATAAATTTATCAAATTATATACTTAGTGGTAACAAAATATAAAGCACTATTTAGGCAATTTTTAAACTATCACATCCTATACAGATGAAATTTCAGTGAGTTGGGCACTTAAACATCACTACTGAAAATATGAATTTGCTACAAACTTTCCCATAAGGAACTTTGCAACACAAATCAGTATGTCAAAATGGCCATACTCTTTTGATCTATAATCTATTTCATTATCTGTCCTATGGAAACATACAGAGATGTAGTCAAAAACTTACAGGCAAAAATATATATTCATTTCTACCAGTATTTATATTACTAGAAAATTGAAAAAAGTTTTAAAACTTACAAGATTGGTAAAAACATATACATAATGTATCTCTTGGGGAAGGCAATGGCACCCCACTCCA
The DNA here is from genome assembly GCF_014754425.2 of Oryx dammah. Taxonomy (NCBI): domain Eukaryota; kingdom Metazoa; phylum Chordata; class Mammalia; order Artiodactyla; family Bovidae; genus Oryx; species Oryx dammah. Next base: position 117,660,328 of record NW_024070186.1, read on the forward strand.
GTACTCTTGCCTGGAAACTTCCATGGACAGAGGAGCCTGGTAGGCTGCAGTCCGTGGGGTCACGAAGAGTCGGACACGAGGGAAGCAATTTAGCAGCAGCAGCAGCAATGTATCTCTAGCCTAGAATTAATGCTGTCATTTAAAAAACATATATCTCATTTTAACATAACAATATAATGCTTATGATATAATGTTTAATAGGAGTCAAATACTGAGTAGAATATTGAATATCTAGTATTGTACAAATTTGGGGAAAAATAAAATGAAATACAAAGATTTTAAATGTATAAAAATCATATGTAAAATGAAACAGTGACTTTTCTCTGAATCAGGTATGAGGTGATTTTTATTTCTTTATGTTTGTTTACATTTTACATATCTGATCACTAATCAACATGTATATTTTATATAAATCAGAAAAGCTATTTTTAAAAATTAAAATCCAATTTGGGGTTCCGTTTCTTTTACAATTAGAAAGTAGACTAAAGTCCTATAGCCATGATATTTAATAACTATGAGATGAACCATTAATCAACTAAGTTTTCTCTATAATCCTGATGACTGCCTTAAACCATTTTATTTCAAGTGATAGATAACTGTAAAGATGAGTGAGAAATGAGGTAGCCCTAGAATCGTGCAAAAAAGATGTTGTCTACATATCTCATCTCTGCTTCTGTCACTCTTCCTCACTGTTGCTCAGAGCAACCTTGCTTTCTCCATAGGACTAAACATATACACACTATCTGCTCCTGAACACTCATCTTACATTATTGGCCAACTAGACAAAATATGATTCTCTGATTCAGTTTTCATAATTCAGAAATATTCTGACCAATCTAGCTTAGATCAGTTGCAATCATTTGTGTCTAAGTCAGTCCAGTCACTCAGTTGCGTCCAACTCTTCATGACCCCTTAGACTGCAGCACGCCAGGCCTCCCTGTCCATCACCAACTCCTGGTCTACTCAAACTCATGTCCATTGAGTCGGTGATGCCATTCAACCATATCATGCTCTGTTGTCCCCTTCTCCTCCTGCCTTCAATCTTTCCCAGCATCAGGGTCTTTTCAAATGAATCAACTCGTTGCATCAGGTGGCCAAAGAATTGGAGTTTCAGCTTTAACAACAGTCCTTCCAATGAACACCCAGGACTGATCTCCTTTAGGATGGACTGGTGGGATCTCCTTGCAGTCCAAGGGACTCTCAAGTGTCTTCTCCAACACCACAGTTCAAAAGCATCAATTCTTTGGCACTCAGCTTTCTTTATAGTCCAACTCTCACATCCATACATGACTATGGAAAAACCATAGCCTTGACTAGATGGAACTTTGTTGGCAAAGTAATGTCTCTGGTTTTCAATATGCTGTCTAGGTTGGTCATTTGTGTCTAGAGGAAAATTAATAGGGAAGTTTCTAGAAAGTCACATTTATAGACCTAAAAGTCAGAGAAAATAGTTCTCTGAAGTGAGAAGTTGTAGAGATTACAATGTGTCTAATACAGTAACTATAAATACATAAATAAACATAAACTATTTATAATTGTGCTATTTCAATTAATATTTCAAATAAACTATACTTTATAGCACTGTATAATAATGATTTGATCATGTAGATATATTATTAGACATTTTTGAGAACCATCCCCATGTATACTTTATGTATTTGCAATATATAGAATACCTTGATCATCTAGACAAAATATATTTTTAGAAAAACTCTATTCAATATAAAAATGTGAGCCACGTATTTAATTTTAAGTTATGTAGCACACATTTTAAAGTAAAAATTAATAGGTGAGATTAATTTTAATATCATATTTAATTTAAGCCAATATGTCCAAAATATTATTGTTTCAACATGTCACATTACCTTCATTTCAAGTATTCAACAGCATCTCTGGTTACTGATTACCTTATTGGATAGTGTATCTCTAAATTATATAGTCAATATAGGTAAATGTATAGAACATATACTTTCTTTGTATATGTATATATATTTAATATACAACATATTTATTCAAAAATTCTATATAAATGTGAAATATCTTTGTTCATATGTTCTGAATGTTATTGTACTGATAAAATAGGCATACTATTTTAGGCATACTCACACAAAAAATATTATAAGAATTAGAGAATGATACAAGTTCTAATGGCTTCAGTCACATTGCAGTACATCATGCTTGAGTACATATGACTTCAGAGACCAATGTTGTAGAGATTCAATTTACTTCTCAAGGATGTAGGAATTGTAAGTGTCTTTGATGAATCAATTAATAGAAAATTCATTGTGGTTTTGATTTGCATTTCTCTAATAATGAGTGATGTTGAGCATCTTTTCATGTGTTTCTTAGCCATCCGTATGTCTTCTTTGGAGAAATGTCTATTTAGTTCTTTGGCCCATTTTTTGATTGGGTCATTTATTTTTCTGGAATTGAGCAGTGGGATTGCTGGGTTGTATGGCAGTTCTATTTCCAGTTTTTTAAGGAATCTCCACCCTGTTCTCCATAGTGGCTGTACTAGTTTGCATTCTCACCAACAGTGTAAGAGGGTTCCCTTTTCTCCACACCCTCTCCAGCATTTGTTGCTTGTAGACTTTTGGATAGCAGCCATTCTGACTGGCGTGAAATGGTACCTCATTGTGGTTTTGACTTGCATTTCTCTGATAATGAGTGATGTTAAGCATCTTTTCATGTGTTTGTTAGCCATCTGTATGTCTTCTTTGGAGACACGTCTGTTTAGTTCTTTGGCCCATTTTTTGATTGGGTCGTTTGTTTTTCTGGAATTGAGCTGCAAGAGTTGCTTGTATATTTTTGAGATTAGTTGTTTGTCAGTTGCTTCATTTGCTATTATTTTTTCCCATTCGGAAGGCTGTCTTTTCACTTTGCTTATATTTTCCTTTGTTGTGCAGAAGCTTTTAATTTTAACTAGATCCCATTTGTTTATTTTTGCTTTTATTTCCAGAATTCTGGGAGGTGGATCATAGAGGATCCTGCTGTGGTTTATGTCGGAGAGTGTTTTGCCTATGTTCTCCTCTAGGAGTTTTATAGTTTCTGGTCTTACATTTAGATCTTTAATGAGGTACCACTTCACACCAGTCAGAATGTCTGCGATCCAAAAATCTGCAAGCAATAAATGCTAGAGAGGGTGTGGAGAGAAGGGAACCCTCCTACACTGTTGGTGGGAATGCAAACTAGTACAGCCACTATGGAGAACAGTATGGAGATTCCTTAAAAAATTGCAAATAGAACTGCCTTATGACCCAGCAATCCCACTGCTGGGCATACACACTGAGGAAACCAGAACTGAAAGAGACACATGTACCCCAATGTTCATCACAGCACTGTTTATAATAGCCAGGACATGGAAACAACCTAGATGTCCATCAGCAGATGAATGGATAAGAAAGCTGTGGTACATATACACAATGGAGTATTACTCAGCTGTTAAAAAGAATACATTTGAATCAGTTCTGATGAGATGGATGAAACTGGAGCCGATTATACAGAGTGAAGTAAGCCAGAAAGAAAAACGCCAATACAGTATACTAACACATATATATGGAATTCAGAAAGATGGCAATGATGACCCTGTATGCAGGACAGCAAAAAAGACACAGATGTGTATAGCGGACTTTTGGACTCAGAGGGAGAGGGAGAGGGTGAGATGATTTGGGAGAATGGCATTGAAACATGTATAATATCATGTAAGAATCGAATTGCCAGTCTATGTCCAATGCAGGATACGGCACGCTTGGGGCTGGTACATGGGGATGACCCAGAGAGATGTTGTGGGGAGGGGGGTGGGAGGGAGGTTCATGTTT